>NC_138226.1:50085938-50481299 GCF_964197995.2 Scardinius erythrophthalmus
TAACATCTGGTTGACATTAAAAAAAGACTCTTTGTCCATGTATTTAACAGAATCCAGAATCCAATAAACCTGCACATTTTCTAAAAACGTAACGTTTTAGCAGAAAAGTCCAGTGATGGGAGATGGTGAACTCACTGACAGTTCCTGTCGGGCCTTCCCTGTAGTAATGCCCTAATCCCCATACAAACAGCAGCTGAGCTATATTTATGATTTTCCCATATAAGCACAAGCTGTTTATAACTTTGAGTCATAATTTCACTATGAGTCCAGTTTACCTTATCCCGTGACTGCTGAGATGTAATGGCCCAATAAAAAATCTGTCAGAGATATTATTTTTCATTTGGAAGGATGACGTGAGACTGTCTATCTCTGGTAATAAATCTTTGAGGTTTTGAAGATTTTAATTATATCTCCTGCTGGCAAAAGTTGGGAGAATTCTTGGAAAACCGGCCAAGCTGTACTCTCTGCCCCTTGCTCATGTGACCACTAACCACATTTATATCAAAACCTGAATTGCAATGTAAACTAACAACAGGAACAGACAAAGCCGTTTTAACTGATTTCTAAGTTTTGATGTCCTGAAACTGAATACCGGTGACATTAGTCTGCGTCTTTGCATCTGAGAGTTTCTCTGCTGTGCCAAGATCCAGTACTTTTAAAGTTCTGCACTGAAACTGGACCTAAGCAACATCGAATCGAACTTATCAAACAGGCAATGCATTTGCATGAAAAAAATCTAACATCTACAAGAAAGTTACAATCTAAAAAAGCATGGACCGTGACACACTTTAATGCCATGTCTTTTAACCCAAATCTCATTACCTGTGTGTACCAATGTAACGGTATTCCTCATATTGGTTGAATGACAACATCTTCCTATTTCCTCACCGGAACAGAGAAACATCACACCACAGCAAAGACGTAACATGATCAAATCTGGCGGGACGGTTCTGCTGAGCACTCAGTAATCACACTATATAAGCGGCAGCCCGAACCCCAACACTCACAGTGAACAGGCTAAGGTGAGGGAACTGCACATTTTAATATAAGATATAATGTAGAACGCCTGAGTGTCCTTATTCAAATGATGTATACTAACCCATAATTGAAGATGCTAACATACATCACTGTCTCTTAGTGTTTTTCAGAAAGCTGTTGTTTTCCTCTAGGAGCATCGTGAAAGGTAAACTAACACCAGTTACATTTACTGATAAGTAACTGATTACAACATTGTAAAAATAATGACAAGATGACTAGTTTATAATGTGAATACCTGAGAAAAGTAGAGGTAATATAAGCAGCGTTAAGGTGATATATGACTCCGCAGTGCGATCATGGGAGATGGGGAGATGGAGTGCTTCGGCCCGGCGGCCGTCTTCCTCCGCAAGCCGGAGAGAGAGAGGATAGAGGCCCAGAACACCCCCTTTGATGCCAAGACGGCATTCTTCGTGACAGATGCGGACGAGATGTACCTGAAGGGTACGCTTGTTAGTAAAGAGGGTGGAAAAGCTACTGTGAAAACTCACAGTGGGAAAGTAAGTATCGTGAGTTCTTCAGTTAAATATACAAATGTGTGCATGAAAGTCTCTCTTGATCACTGATCAATGTTCATTACAGACTGTCACGGTAAAAGAAGATGAAATCTTCTCCATGAATCCTCCCAAGTTTGATAAAATTGAGGACATGGCCATGATGACCCACCTCAACGAGCCGGCTGTGCTGTTTAACCTCAAAGAGCGTTACGCAGCGTGGATGATCTACGTAAGTCTGAGCTAATCATATTTTATTCCTGGGATGGGGCGCAGCATTGTAAGACTGGACTATCCATCTCCGTTTCAGACCTACTCTGGCTTGTTCTGCGTCACCGTCAATCCCTACAAGTGGCTCCCAGTGTACGATACAGTCGTTGTGAACGGATACCGAGGCAAAAAGAGGATTGAAGCCCCGCCTCACATCTTCTCCATCTCCGACAACGCCTACCAGTTCATGCTCACTGGTAAGTGGATTCCAGAAGTCTCTCAACAAGCGAGAGTTATGACAAACTTATATTTAAAAAAAATATTCACAATAACTACATATAATGTAAAATATTAGTGTACATTTCACCTTCTATAAACTGTTGATTGTGCATTTTTAAGTTGTTTGATATTAACAAAATGTGCACATACATGATCCATGATACATGCAAATCCATCCCAGTTTTTGCCTTATCATATATAAAGTTTATATACTACCATTTCATTCATCCATGCGTGTTTACGTCACATCCGTGAAAAAAGCAAAGAGTTCAGGGGACTACTATCTGGAAGTTGGTCCTCCACAAGTAACACTTTGTTTAATGCTTCAACCGCTGGACAGCCATAATGCAGCCTTGATAGATGAATAGACTAAATACAAACAATACATTTTGTAATATTTACTGATAAAAAAGGTCCAAACATTATTAGCTAGTAAACCATACCAAGCTGTTTTTTCAACGTTGCATTCAATTAGTAATTGCTTCATAACAATTATTTAAGTATGCATTATTGCATAATTTTACTGAACCTCATTTTTATGCACTGACATGAATGAATGACTAGAAAAAATGTAACATTTTATAACACTTTATGCCTTCAAAGTTACTACCTAATTTGGAAACCCTGTTCACATTTCATGGTTTAATTTCAGATCGCGAGAACCAGTCTGTCCTGATTACGTGAGTGAATATTCTTCTTCTGCAATAACCTGAAGCTTTTCCATTATAATGTAAATCCGTAGAGGATTTATGACTAAATGATGATCTATTGTGAACCTCCAGTGGAGAATCTGGTGCAGGAAAGACTGTGAACACGAAACGTGTCATTCAGTACTTTGCAACTGTTGGTGCGATGTCTGGATCGAAGAAGGCAGAAAATGTCCCTGGAAAAATGCAGGTTAGTGAATATCTCTTCAAGACAATGTTATTGATAACAGTATTTGTGTTTTACCTAATAACTTTCCATTGTCCTACATATAGGGATC
The DNA here is from genome assembly GCF_964197995.2 of Scardinius erythrophthalmus. NCBI lineage: Eukaryota > Metazoa > Chordata > Actinopteri > Cypriniformes > Leuciscidae > Scardinius > Scardinius erythrophthalmus. Next base: position 50,088,942 of record NC_138226.1, read on the forward strand.
ATTGGAGGACCAAATTGTGGCAGCCAACCCTCTGCTGGAGGCTTATGGTAATGCCAAGACTGTGAGGAATGACAACTCCTCTCGTTTTGTGAGTTAAACTAATGAATCATTATAACATTATACAACTTCAGCCACACTTTCAAAGCTGGCAAACAGCTGACCTTTTGTAAATAATTTCAATCTTCATAGGGTAAATTCATTAGGATTCACTTTGGGACCACTGGAAAACTGGCCTCAGCTGATATTGAAACTTGTGAGTCGCATTGTTTTAAGCCAGACATTTTATTTGGAGAGTAAGATGTGGGTTAAACCATTTTTGTCTTTGGAAGATCTGCTGGAAAAGTCAAGAGTAACATTCCAGCTGTCTGCTGAGAGGAGCTACCACATCTTCTACCAGCTCATGACCGGACACAAGCCAGAGCTGCTCGGTGAGAAATCTACAGTATTGTGCATTTCATTTATTTCCATGTTTGAGAACACTGTTAACACACTGCACATCAACTCTTTACAGAGGCCCTGCTCATCACCACCAACCCTTACGACTATCCAATGATCAGCCAGGGCGAAATCACTGTCAAGAGTATCGATGATGTGGAGGAGTTCATTGCCACAGATGTATGTAGAATGTAGTAGTAGTAGTAGTATTTACAGATTCTATGCAATATATCTGTACAAACATAAACATCAGAATAACACTAGCATAAACTGAAAACTGCATGACATACAATATAAAATACCCTTCTCTTTGGGCCAAATAATATGTGATTCACTTGGTCACTGTAAAAAACAGACTGCCATTGACATCCTGGGCTTCACTGCTGATGAAAAGATCAGCATCTACAAGCTGACAGGTGCGGTGATGCATCATGGAGGCATGAAGTTTAAGCAGAAGCAGAGAGAAGAGCAGGCCGAGCCTGACGGCACCGAGGGTAAGACGTACAATTAGCACATATTATAAACATGTAAACGTTCACTTCATTAGTGACAATAATGCGTAAAACTGTTCTTCCTCAGTGGCTGATAAAATCGCCTACCTCATGGGCCTCAACTCCGCTGACATGCTGAAAGCTCTGTGTTTCCCCAGAGTGAAGGTCGGGAATGAGATGGTGACCAAAGGCCAGACAGTACCACAGGTGATCACTTATCTACTCGAATAATGTGTCTCGTAGACATTCATAGTTGTCTTGGGAAGTAAAAGAGTAATGATATGATCTACGCTGACCTTTGAATTTCTCAGGTGAACAACTCAGTCTCTGCGCTCTCCAAGTCTGTCTATGAGAAAATGTTCTTGTGGATGGTCATCCGTATTAATGAGATGTTGGACACCAAGCAGCCAAGACAGTTCTTCATTGGTGTGCTGGACATCGCTGGATTCGAGATCTTTGATGTGAGCTTCAGCTATCAAAGTCTCTGTAACAATCAGGATATAAAACATAATAGACAATAGTAAGAACTTGCCTCTGCTTAATTGTCAGTTCAACAGCTTGGAGCAGCTTTGCATCAACTTCACAAATGAGAAACTGCAACAGTTCTTCAACCACCACATGTTTGTTCTGGAGCAAGAGGAGTACAAGAAAGAAGGCATTGAATGGGAGTTCATTGACTTTGGTATGGACTTGGCTGCCTGCATTGAGCTCATTGAGAAGGTTAGAGGACATTCAGCAAATTAAAATGATTATTCATATTGTGCCTGTACTTGAGCGTGAATATTTCTTCAACAGCCAATGGGCATCTTCTCCATCCTTGAAGAGGAGTGCATGTTCCCCAAGGCTACAGACACAAGCTTCAAAAACAAGCTACATGATCAGCATCTGGGCAAAACTGCAGCTTTCCAGAAGCCCAAGCCTGCCAAAGGTAAGGCAGAAGCCCACTTCTCTCTGGTCCACTACGCCGGCACTGTGGACTACAACATCGGTGGCTGGTTGGACAAGAACAAGGATCCACTGAACGACTCTGTCGTGCAACTCTACCAAAAGTCATCGCTCAAAGTGCTGGCCTTCCTGTATGCTGTTCATGGCGGTGCCGAAGGTACGAACATTTGCATTTCATCAATTCCTTTGTGTTTTAATTATGTACAATACACATGCTTAGATTATCAGAGTGTAACACACTATGTGATCGCAGATTCTAAAGTATCATGAAAATTTTATATATATCTATGCAAGATAACAAATAGATTCAACAAAATTCAAATAGAGATTTATTGAAGGGGTTAATGGAAAGCAATACAAGATCAATAAAGACCCTTTTTTTCATTGACATAAAACAGCTGAGGGAGGAGGAAAGAAAGGCAAGAAGAAGGGTGGTTCCTTCCAGACAGTGTCTGCACTTTTCAGGGTAAACAGATTCTCTCTTTTAATGAAGGAGGTGAACTTTTTCTCTAATAAAGATTAGACTAACGACAAACATTTCCACAGGAGAACTTGGGTAAGCTGATGACTAACCTGAGGAGCACTCACCCTCACTTTGTGCGCTGCTTGATTCCTAATGAGTCCAAGACTCCAGGTAAACTTAATCCATAACGACTCAAAGGTTTTGAAAATATCTCTGGAACCGTAAGAACATTTCCATTGCAGGTCTGATGGAGAACTTCCTGGTTATCCACCAGCTCAGGTGTAATGGTGTGCTGGAGGGCATCAGAATCTGCAGGAAGGGTTTCCCCAGCAGAATCCTCTATGGTGACTTCAAGCAGAGGTAAAGACACCTTTTTGCATCCACTGAATTAGAGATGATGCACCACATAATCTTCATCCTCTTATGACCATTTTTATCCCCCATGACTCTCCTCTGACTGTCCTCTAGATACAAAGTGTTAAATGCTAGCGTCATCCCTGAGGGACAGTTCATTGACAACAAAAAGGCTTCAGAGAAACTCTTGGGCTCTATTGATGTTGACCACACCCAGTACAAGTTTGGACACACCAAGGTGATCAAACCGAAAGATACCAAAACATTTCAATTCTGTCCTTATTTACTCACCTTCACGTCATAAATTGTATCATTTACTTTCTTCTGTGGAGCACAAGTGAAGATATCTGAAGAATGTTTCAGCAGTTTTTATCCCCATACATTGAAAGTTAATGTGGTCCGTCATGAACAACCTGAGTACATTTTTTCACATATTTTAGGGTGAAGCATCCCATTAACAGGTTCAACCATTTCAGAAATTCCATGGAAAACAAAAAGCTGAATTACACAATGACATTCTAAATAATTCTGTACTTGCAACTTTAATGCAACAGTTTGAGGAAGGAGGGCCTTGCACTAGATGGTGAAGATGGAGGCATGGATTTGCTGCCATTCAAACAAAAGAAAATCAGTAAGGTCAGGCACTGACGCGGTGATGGCGTCTGGTTTTCAGTACAGTAAAGTACAGTTCTTCCACACCAGACTTAGTGAAGCATTCCTTAATGGATCCTGCTTTGTGCACAGAGACATTGTTATGCCTCCCTAAAGAATTGAGTCAAAGAGGACAGCACAGAATTCTCTAGAGTGTCATTGTATGTTATAGTATAGAATATAATAGATTTATTTTCACATCTACAATTATGAGGACTACTTGGCCTTTTTTAAATCTATTATCTTCCAAATGTTCTTGTAGGTGTTCTTCAAAGCTGGTCTCTTGGGTACTCTTGAGGAGATGAGAGATGAGAAATTAGCAACGCTGGTTACCATGACTCAGGCTTTGTGCCGTGGATACGTCATGAGGAAGGAGTTTGTCAAAATGATGGAAAGGAGGTACTTAAAAAACTGTTTGGAACACAGCTGTTTGTTGTGAAAGACTGATAATGACTAATTTACTGATTGCAATTTACACAGAGAATCAATTTATTCCATCCAATACAACATCCGCTCATTCATGAATGTGAAACATTGGCCATGGATGAAGCTGTACTTCAAGATCAAGCCTCTTCTGAAGAGTGCAGAGACTGAGAAAGAAATGGTAGCCATGAAGGAGAACTTTGAGAAAATGAAGGAGGATCTAACAAAGGCATTAGCTAAAAAGAAGGAGCTTGAAGAAAAAATGGTGTCACTTCTTCAGGAGAAAAACGACCTTCTACTGCAAGTAACATCTGTGAGTATTTCAGCTCTTATTGATCTTAATATTGATGCTACAGCTATGAACAAAAGCCATTCAACTAAATCCATCTCAATGAACAGGAATCTGAAAACCTCTCTGATGCTGAGGAGAGATGTGAAGGTCTCATTAAAAGCAAGATCCAGCTCGAAGCCAGACTCAAAGAGACAAATGAGAGACTGGAGGATGAGGAGGAAATCAATGCTGAACTGACTGCCAAGAAGAGGAAACTGGAGGACGAATGCTCTGAACTGAAGAAAGACATTGACGACCTGGAGCTCACCTTGGCCAAAGTGGAGAAATAGAAGCATGCAACAGAAAATAAGGTCAATAATCTTTTCAGATGTTCTTCACACTGCTGACTGTTCAGGATCTTGAGGATGAAACCAGTGAACAATGTTTCCATTTAGGTGAAAAACCTGACGGAGGAGATGGCCTCTCAGGATGAGAGCATTGCCAAGCTGACCAAAGAGAAGAAAGCCCTCCAAGAGGCACACCAGCAGACTCTTGATGACCTTCAGGCAGAGGAAGACAAAGTCAACACTCTGACTAAATCTAAGACAAAGCTTGAGCAGCAAGTGGATGATGTAAGATATATGGCATGAGAATAAGAGCATGAATCAATAGGAAATGAATGTTGTGTCTCTATACCAGAATTAAATGCTCTGGTTTCTGTGACAATAGCTTGAGGGCTCACTGGAGCAGGAGAAGAAGCTCCGTATGGACCTTGAGAGAGCCAAGAGAAAGCTTGAAGGTGATCTGAAACTGGCCCAGGAGTCCGTAATGGACCTGGAGAATGACAAACAGCAATCAGAAGAGAAGATCAAAAAGTGAGTGGACATCAGTCTTTACACAATGACACATTTTATATAAAGTAAGTATTTTTTTAAAAAAAAACAATAATTTTAAAAACAGGAAAGACTTTGAGATAAGTCAGTTTCTCAGCAAGATTGAGGATGAACAGTCTTTGGGAGCACAGCTTCAGAAGAAGATCAAAGAACTTCAGGTAACCCTAACCCTAATCATTTCTATGTGAAACTGTGAAATAGATGCATAGCTGGGATAACCCGCATTACAAATATCACTGGATTATTTCATTTTTCTTTATTTATTTAGGCCCGTATAGAGGAGCTGGAGGAGGAAATTGAGGCCGAGCGAGCTGCTCGTGCTAAAGTGGAGAAGCAGAGAGCAGATCTCTCCAGGGAACTTGAAGAGATCAGTGAGAGGCTTGAGGAAGCTGGTGGTGCCACTTCTGCCCAGATTGAGATGAACAAGAAGCGTGAAGCTGAATTCCAGAAGTTGCGTCGTGATCTGGAGGAGTCCACCTTGCAGCATGAAGCAACAGCCGCTGCTCTCCGGAAGAAGCAGGCAGACAGTGTGGCTGAACTCGGAGAACAGATCGACAACCTTCAGCGGGTCAAACAGAAACTGGAGAAGGAGAAGAGTGAATACAAGATGGAGATTGATGACTTGACAAGTAACATGGAGGCTGTGGCTAAATCAAAGGTAATGTCATTAGAGGATTATTAAATATAAAATCATCTCTAAAAACATCTGGCTATAACCTTGAATCTCTTTAGGCTAATTTAGAGAAGATGTGCCGCACCCTGGAAGACCAGCTAAGTGAAATCAAATCCAAGAGTGATGAAAATATTCGTCAGTTGAATGACATAAATGCACAACGTGCAAGACTTCAGACTGAAAATGGTAAGACAGAGTAAGCTACACGTGTAAAAGCTTTTTTTTTTAAATGAGTAAAAAGTCTGTATGCTATTGTTATTTCATTGTAATATCTGTAACCTGTTTCCAAGGTGAATTTAGTCGCCAACTGGAAGAGAAAGAAGCACTTGTTTCACAATTAACTAGAGGAAAACAGGCTTATACACAGCAAATTGAGGAACTCAAAAGACATATTGAGGAAGAAGTCAAGGTAGAGTTATACATAATTAATTCGCTTTTTTGATAATCTAAGCCATTGTATGGATTGTAGATTGTTGAAAAACTCAAAATGTTCTGCCTGATAGGCCAAGAACGCTCTGGCCCATGGGGTTCAGTCTGCCCGCCATGACTGTGATTTGCTCAGAGAGCAGTTTGAGGAAGAGCAGGAGGCCAAAGCTGAACTCCAGCGTGGAATGTCTAAGGCCAACAGTGAAGTGGCTCAGTGGAGAACCAAATATGAGACTGACGCCATCCAGCGCACTGAGGAGCTTGAGGAATCCAAGTAAATACATCAGTGGAACAAGTCTTCAGTATCCTACATTTAATATGAATAAGATTTTCATAATTTCACATCACTTCCCTCAGGAAAAAGCTGGCCCAGCGTCTGCAGGATGCTGAAGAATCCATTGAGGCGGTGAACTCAAAGTGTGCCTCTCTGGAAAAGACCAAACAGAGACTGCAGGGTGAAGTAGAGGATCTCATGATTGATGTGGAGAGGGCAAATGCATTGGCAGCCAACCTTGACAAGAAGCAGAGAAACTTTGACAAGGTAAGAAAGACATGGATAACCTTTAAACCTAAACGTTGATGGACCGAGGACTTAGCTAATTAACAATGGCTACATTTCTTTCATTTTCAGGTGCTAGCAGAGTGGAAACAAAAGTATGAGGAAAGTCAGGCTGAACTAGAAGGTGCTCAGAAAGAAGCTCGTTCTCTCAGCACTGAGCTTTTCAAAATGAAGAACTCCTACGAGGAAGCTCTTGACCACCTCGAGACACTGAAGAGGGAGAACAAGAATCTGCAACGTAAATGCAACTTTTATTTGTACACCAAGGACTAAAAAAAGAGATGCATTAAAACAGAAAATCTTACACTTATGATTTTTAAACCCTTTTAGAGGAGATTTCTGACCTCACCGAGCAGCTTGGAGAGACTGGAAAGAGCATTCACGAGTTAGAGAAAGCCAAGAAGACAGTGGAGTCTGAGAAATCAGAGATCCAGACTGCGCTTGAAGAAGCTGAGGTGCCATTCCTTTGCTATGATACTAACATTATGATACCATTGCTTTGCATAACATTAAAACATTGAATATGGAATGGTTCTAAACCTTAAATGAAAATCTTAATTTCTGCTAATTATGTCCTTCTTAAACCTTCATATATGTACTGCCATCACTCTAGAGGCTAGAGTATATTGTGACAAATTGAAAAAGTTTCCTTCTGTCCTTGTAGGGCACCCTGGAGCATGAAGAGTCCAAGATTCTTCGTGTGCAGCTGGAGCTAAACCAGGTGAAGAGCGAGATTGACAGGAAGATTGCTGAGAAGGATGAGGAGATGGAACAGATCAAGAGGAACAGCCAAAGAGTGATCGATTCCATGCAGAGCACACTGGACTCTGAGATCAGGAGCAGAAATGATGCCCTGAGAGTCAAAAAGAAGATGGAGGGAGATCTGAATGAGATGGAGGTCCAGCTGAGTCATGCCAACCGCCAGGCTGCTGAGGCCCAGAAACAGCTCAGGAATGTCCAAGGCCAACTCAAGGTATCTTTCTGTAGAATGTGGAAATGGATTAAGTATTGAATGTTTGACAATATGAATATGATACATGAACCAAAGCAAGAGAACTAACAAAGAAAGAATGTTGCCACAGGATGCCCAACTGCACCTTGATGAAGCTCTCAGAGGACAGGAGGACATGAAGGAACAGGTGGCCATGGTGGAGCGCAGGAATAACCTGATGCAAGCAGAGATTGAGGAGCTGAGAGCTGCACTGGAGCAAACGGAGAGGGGCCGCAAAGTGGCGGAGCAAGAGCTGGTTGATGCCAGCGAGCGTGTGGGACTGCTGCACTCACAAGTACAAAAAATGACTAAATACTTGGAACAAATTGAGGATACATGATAAACTTTCATATATAATGTACACTAAACTAACTGCTTACATCCCACAGAATACAAGTCTTATTAACACCAAGAAGAAGCTTGAGACTGATCTGGTCCAGGTTCAAGGTGAGGTGGACGATTCAGTCCAGGAGGCCAGAAATGCTGAGGAGAAGGCCAAGAAGGCCATCACTGATGTGAGTGTTTACATTCTGCTTCTCTATTCTAATTTAAACAGTTATTTGACTTTGTGTTTAGGTTCATGTGGTAACAAAGGGAATATTCATAGAAGGTATTTTTAACTATGAAGTGAAGACCAAATATGGTAACCCATACTCGGAATTTGTCCTCTGCATTTAACCAATCCAAGTTAGAGTTGGGGCACACACATCAGGAGCAGTGAGCAGCCATTTTTTGTTGTGGCACCCAGAGAGCGATTGCGGGTTATATGCCTTGCTGAAGGGCACCTCAGTCATTACCTGCTGGTATTGAGAATCAAACCCTCGACTTTCGGGTTACAAGTCCGACTCTCTAACCATTAGGCCACAAATGCCCATCTAAATAGGTTAGGTAACTTAAATTGGCTTATATTTCAGGCTGCCATGATGGCTGAGGAGCTGAAGAAGGAGCAGGACACAAGTGCTCACCTGGAGAGGATGAAGAAGAACCTGGAGGTGACTGTCAAAGACCTGCAGCACCGTCTGGATGAGGCCGAAAGTCTGGCCATGAAGGGTGGAAAGAAACAGCTCCAGAAACTGGAGTCCAGGGTAAATTTGAGTGTTCAGGAGCTTAACAAAACTCATTCTTAGATATACGGGTCGTGGCAGAGATTTGACAGGCAAAACAATACCTCTCTACTGAAGGTGCGCGAGTTAGAGTCTGAAGTTGAAGCCGAGCAGAGACGTGGAGCAGACGCTGTGAAAGGAGTGCGCAAATATGAGAGGAGAGTGAAGGAACTTACCTACCAGGTAAAACTACTTTTAATTAGAAATGTACCACCTTTTACAATATACAGTTTAACTAAGACCATGACCAATACTTACACCCAAAGACTGAGGAAGACAAGAAGAACGTGACCCGACTGCAGGATCTGGTAGACAAGCTGCAGCTGAAAGTGAAGGCCTACAAGCGCCAGTCTGAAGAAGCTGTGAGTCTAATATCAAATCTTGAGCGTCAAGTTTTAGTATTGACAAGAACGTCCAGTGCAATCCCTCTTGTGTAATCATAACAGGAGGAGCAGGCCAACACTCACCTGTCCAGGTACAGGAAGGTGCAGCATGAGCTGGAGGAGGCTCAGGAGCGCGCGGACATCGCAGAGTCCCAGGTCAATAAGCTGAGGGTCAAGAGCCGTGAAGTTGGAAAGGTATTGTGAATTTATTTGCAAAAGTGGTAGGGGGTTAATCTTAATGTACACTGCTTAATATACATGCGTTTCTGACTGGGGGAAAAAACATGCAACTTAATGTCTTTTTATTTACTGCAGAGCAAGGATGAAGAATGAAGATGAGACATCACACCACATCTACAAGCAAGCATATAATATGACTTACTTGTACTGTGTCTTACATGTCCATTAAATGCAGTTTATCAAGGCGCTCTCTGTCTGTCTGTATTGTAGACTGGTATAGCATGGCACCAATGTCAAGATCAAGGGTTCAATTCTCAGAGAGTGCATGGACTAATAAAAAAGAATTCATACCTTGAATGCAATTTATGTCACTTAGGAAAGTTTCTACCAAATTACCTCATTTACTCAATACCTGAAAATACTCAGCAAAAATTCAGCAAATTACAGTTTTTTTCAATCGCTAACAAGCGTGCACCCATACTTAAGATACTTTTTCTAAACTCTTAACACAGACTCACACCTACAAAACACAATTGGCCAAATGGTTAATTGTCTTCTCAAAAACACATTTTGTTAAATATATACTAACTCTTCATTTCAAAACAGAAAACATGTTTCTCTGCGCACACACTAACTTTACCAAAACACTGGAAATCTGACTCAAAATAAGATTATTCTGTCAAAGAATAACACTTGTTTTCACTTCACAAGGTACATGCACTCAATCAAAGTACACCAGGTTTCAAAATCCTGGCTATTGTTGACATTACAAAAACTGCATAGACTTTTATGTTTCAGTTTTACAGGTATTTGCATGCAAAACGTGCAATCCACCATTTTACACTAAATTCTTGGTTGGGAACTGTCCACATGTACAGTACTGTTCACATTCATAATCATTCCAGTAAAAAGCAAATCAGTTTTTATACCTTTACTGTTTACTACAGGAGGTACAGTAGAAACATGGTTTGATAGAACAGAAAAAGTTTTACAGTATTGCTTACAGTGAACAAAATTTCCATGAAACACACAAGAGCATTCTGAACAAAAAAACAACAGCAAAAAAACCCATAAAATTACTGTATCTAATCTCTGCGATCTTCAGGGTTAGGCCACATGTTTTCATCAAGATCACATCTGATATCATCCAAGGTGATGCACCTGGGATAAAACTGCTTGGTATGTCGGATCCACCCTTGGAGCCAGCATCCATGGCTTCAAGGAGGGACATCTGGTCATGTGGCTGATGGCCATAAACCTTCCACCTCCACATTACATTTTGTCCAGGTTGATGCCTTTTGGCCAGATTGAATCCTGCCTCATCTATGTATATGAATTCATGAGGGGAATTCCAATTCCATAACTCTCAAAACAAAGTTTATGTAAATCATGTCATTTACTGTATACCATACTGTACTGTAACCTATTGCTGTGTAGGTTACCTACTTGCAAAGTGCAAAGCTTATAGAACTGGACATTGAATTGAATATACACTATACCTGGACATATTGTTGTTGTAGCTCCTTGACTCTCTCACTGATATATTGTTTTTGAACTGATATCATTGCAGAAGCAGAGGTTTTTATAAACTTTCATATTGTGAAATATTACAGTAGTACAATTTGAAATAACTGATTTCTGTTTAAAAATATGTATGTCATGTAATAAATTGTGTAAAATTTATTCATGTGATGAAAAGCTGAATTTTCAGCATCATTACTCCAGGAAGAAAAGCTTGTTTCTTCATGACATTGTTCAAAAGCAACACATTTTGCTAGCAATCAAAATCACATTTTGCTAAAATCATGAAATTTACAAAAATGGTAAAAGTTTCATGTAAATGGTAAATAAATAAATGCAGTCCATACTGTATCTAAGGTTTGGAATATTGTTTTTGCTATTGTGGGATGTTGTGTGTTAACATTTGTAAATACTACAAAAACAATCCATCATTTTGTTGGGAGGTATAGCTTGTCTGTTAAGAAAATGTAAGCATTGTGGAAATGTGTTCACTGACTGCATATTGTGTGAAAACGACAAGAAATATGTGAATGGTATGGCCACAAAAGGCTGATGCTGTGCTAATTGTGTTTAGAGTTTTGAAAATGTGACAACTGATTGGACAAACGCTTGTTAGCGACTGAAAAAAACTGTAATAATAATTTCATCTGTCAAACATAATACAAAAGCTTCTCACTTTTATTGATGAATGAGAATTACTGTGTGCAAATTAAATCTCAAATTCTTTAATAATAATTATAATACAGTTTTTTTCAGTCGCTAACAAGCGTTTGTCCAACCAGTGTTCACATTTTCAAAACTCTAAACACAATTAGCACAGCATCAGTCTTTTGTGGCCATACCATTCACATATTTCTTGTATTTTTCACACAATATGCAGTCAGTGAACACATTTCCATAATGCTTAAATTTTCTTAACAGACAAGCTATACCTCCCAACAAAATTATAGAGTGTTTTTGTAGTATTTACAAATGTTAACAGACAACATCCCACAACAGCAAAAACAATATTCCAAACCTTAGATACAGTATGGACTGCATTTATTTACCATTTACATGAAACTTTTACCATTTTTGTAAATTTCATGATTTTAGCAAAATGTGATTTTGATTGCTAGCAAAATGTGTTGCTTTTGAACAATTTCATGAAGAAACAAGCTTTTCGAGTCCATATGCATCTTCCTGGAGTAATGATGCTGAAAATTCAGCTTTTCATCACAGGAATACTGTAAATTACATTTTACACATGACATACATATTTTTAAAAAGAAATCAGTTATTTCAAATTGTACTAATATTTTACAATATGAAAGTTTTTTTTAAAAAAACTCTGCTTCTGCAATGATATCAGTTCAAAAACAATATATCAGTGAGAGAGTCAAGGAGCTACAACGACAATATGTCCAGATATAGTGTAGTATATTCAATTCAATGTCCAGTTCTATAAGCTTTGCACTTTGCAAGTAGGTAACCTACACAGTAATATGTTACAGTACAGTATAGTATACAGTGATGATATGATTTACATAAACTTTGTTTTGAGAGTTATGGAATTGGAGGCCAACCAGGCCCCTCATGAATTCATATATATAGATGAGGCAGGATTCAATCTGGCCAAAAGGCGTCGACCTGGACAAAATGTTATGTTTTTGCTGTTGTTTTTTTGTTCAGAATGCTCTTGTGTGTTTCATGGATATTTTTCTACTGTACCTCCTGTAGTAAACAGTAAAGGAATAAAAACTGATTAGCTTTTTACTGGAATGCTTTTGAATGTGAACAGTACTGTACATGTGGACAAACAGTTCCCAACCAAGAAATTTAGTGTAAAACCGGTGGATTGCATGTTTTGCATGCAAATACCTGTAAAACTGAAACATAAAAGTCTGTGCAGTTTTTGTAATGTCAACAATAGCCAGTATTTTGAAACCTGGTGTACTTTGATTGACTGCATGTACCTTGTGAAGTGAAAACAAGTGTTATTCTTTGACAGAATAATTTCATTTTGAGTCAGATTTCCAGTGTTTTGGTAAAGTTAGTGTGTGCGCAGAGAAACATGTGTTCTGTTTTGAAATGAAGAGTTAGTATATATTTAACAAAATGTGTTTTTGAGAAGACAATTAACCATTTGGCCAATTGTGTTTTGTAGGTGTGAGTCTGTGTTAAGAGTTTAGAAAAATTATCTGAAGTATGGGTAAGCGCTTGTTAGCGATTGAAAAAAACTGTAATAAATTCATTACATTTATACAGTATACTGCTTTATATAGCTCGGCACTCAAAGCGCTTTACATAGGGGACACTTTTACATTTACATGGGGAAACTTAATATTCAACAATATTATTTATCTGAATGTAAAGGGTTTTAATAAATAATATTTTAGCATCCAAATACATTGCGAATATGGAAACATTTGGTATTTGTGGCGATTGAGAGAGGTGGGTTATGTGAGCTCAATGCCGGTTTCTGTTTCAGTTTCACTTTAAATTAATTTGTTTTGGCGAATGTCACAAATTTCTCTGCATTTCAAACTTATTGCAAAATATTCTCATGCACTTAAATTTAACTTTGACAGAGCTGGCTCCGTGTCTGGTAAATTGGCCATGTTTGTTTAACAATAACTAGGCTAAGTTTTATGATGCAACTTAAAAAGCAAAAACTAAAAGATCAAGATTGTGATGCATCAAACAACACAATGTTTTTACTAGGGCTGCACGATTTGGGGAAAATGTCATATTGCGATTATTGAGGTCAATATTGGAATTGCGATTGCAATATAATAAACAAATGTTTGAGTCAACTTGCTTGGTTCTCAAGGAAAATGCACACACAGATTGGTGATAATTCTGAAATGTGTATTTCTCAACTGTAGAAGTGTATTGTGATTGTCAAAACATTTGGTAACTAAACAGAATTTTGTCAAGTTTAGTGACAATATGTTACAATAAGATTTCAATAAAAAAAATATCTCACCTAATGCTGTAAGCATACAGAGAGGGCTGGTCATTATTATTAAAGGTTAAAAATAACAACTCAAATTAAATAGAATGTGTTTAAAACACACACACACACACACACACGCACACACTCGCACACTCACACACACAATCCAGATCTGATGAAGGACCTGCGCCTGGACATGACGACAACGCAGTCCTGAAGTGTCACTAGTCTCTCACCTGCGAAGGCCTCCTTCCCTTTACCTCTGTGCAGATTAAACGCTATAATTACACTATAATTAGTCGGGATAATTACGGCTTGCATGGCTACACGGAAGCGATAAATAATTTTGTATTATGATTTTTTCAAGGCTTGCACCTTGGAACCTATTTCATGGTTTGCGTTCTCGAGCACCAAACACTGTTGTCGTGCGAGTGAGTGGCCGGAGCGCGTTAAGGTTTTCTGTGAGAACGGTGTCGTGTTAGTGGCCCCTGAGTAACAGTTTTTTCCGATTGCTAAACGACAGTGAGCACAACTGGAGCTACATGTGCAAAACTCTAACTACAGTCTGCACTACCAGCAGTCACCTGAGCTAAACAGTTCACATCACCTGCAGAACTCACTCAGAGCAACACAACTCTTAACACACGGCTCACAACAGGCTCAGTGCAGCCAAACACTGCACAACCCTCACTGAGATAACACACACTGTCACTCAGAACACACTGAGATAACACACACTGTCACTCAGAACACACACACACACACACACACACACACACACACACTGTCACTCAGAACACACTACACAACCCTCACTGAGATAACACACACTGTCATTCAGAACACACTGAGATAACACACACTGTCACTCAGAACACACTGAGATAACACACACTGTCACTCAGAACACACTGAGAGTAAAAACACCAATACAGAAAATACAAACTTTTCATCTTTACAGTTTTGAACAATTTCAGTGACTTCATACAAAGTAATATTTTCTTCAAAGAAAAGAGTGACATTCTTTCACATGATTTATTTAAATTTTTAGAACATAACAATTCTTTAAGGTAAATGAAAATTAGCAGTTTGCTTCAACAGGGTTGCCAACTTTGGGACTTTGGCTGGAGTGAGACTCTGTAAAACATCAGTGCGCGCGCGTAACCCTAACCCTAATTTTAAAAACATCAGTCCTTGTTTACTTATATAGACTAAACCCTGATTTATGGAAAAAAAAAAAAGTTTTTTCAAAATGTACAATTCATTTATTGATTGCACTATAAAAAAAATAAAGATAGAGGTGATTAAATAACAAACATGTAAAACAACAACATCAAAACAATAAGAAATCTCAAAACAATAGTTCCTCCTGCTCCCCAGAAAACCACAGCACAAGTTTCACACATGAGGCCTGTTGTGCCACAGCGGCAGTGTCGGCCTGATCACCACCTCTGCAGGAGCTCGTATCTGAAGCAGGGTTCAGTCCGGTCATGAACGTTCATTGCCTCTGTCACGTGACAAATGAACGAAAGACTCGGAAAGTAATTATTTATGTTGCCTGTAAATTATTTTTGACTGCATTATAATGATTTAATTCAGAATATGATAAAGACTGCGCAGGGGGATGTGTCCGGGGAATTTGGCTGTTAAAAGTATAACATTTAAAAAGCAAAATGTTTTTCACAATTTCAATCACATTTCCTGCATTTACATACCTTTAGGGACTATGGTGATACAAAATCCAGGAAATAATTAAGTTGATTATAATGATAAATTCTGCCAAAAAGAATATAGTAGGCTACTAAACTATGTATAAGAAAAATATGTCTTACTTTATTGTTTACAGTTTTTTACGATTGCTATGACAGATTTTTCAATACATTTAACAATTTTCCAAAACTCTTAACACAGTTAGCACTATATCTGTCTGTGTAAGCTATACTATTACAGTTTTTTTTGATTGCTAAACGACAGTGAGCACAACTGGAGCTACATGTGCAAAACTCTAACTACAGTCTGCACTACCAACAGTCCCCTGAGCTAAACAGTTCACATCACCTGCAAAACTCATTCCAAGCAACACAACTCTTAACACATGGCTCAAACCCGGCTCAGTGCAGCCAAACACTATGCACAACCCTCTCTGAGATAACACACACTGTCACTCAGAACACACTGAGAGGAAAAACACTAGCATCAAACACCAATACAGAAAATACAAACTTTTCATCTTTGAACAATTTCAGTGACTTCATACAAAGTAATATTTTCTTCAAAGAAAAGAGTGACATTTTTTCACATGATTTACAGTATTTAATTTTTTAGAACATAACAATTCTTTAAGGTAAATGAAAATTAGCAGTTTGCTTCAATAGTCTGTAGTAATTTACGGAATTACAGTAATGAGAAAAAAAAAAGGTAGAAACTAAAAGTACATACGAACATGTAATGTAATGTAATATAATGTAATGTAATGTAATTCGAACAAATAATTGAGGGGCTAATCCTGCCTCTCTCTAGCATCAGGCCACAGGTTTTCATCAACATCACATCTAATATTCTCTCTTGCCATGCACCTGGGGAAGAACCTTCTGGAGTGCCTTATCCATCCCTGGCAGTCGTGTCCTCACATCCGGCACGCATGGCTTCCAAAAGAGACCTTTGGTCATGTGGGTGGTGACCAAACACTTTCCACCTCCACCCATACAGAAAAACAATATATTGAAATATATTTTATGTAAAGTGTCGAAAATATATGTGGCATATATTCCAAATACATTGAAATATATTTGCATTGTTGGTCACTTATATTTATCATTTTGAAATATATTCTGAAATATAACAAAAATATATGTTTCAGTAAGTGTGAAATATATTTACATATATTTACATATATTTAACTAAAATATATTTATTGGGCCAATTTCGAATATTTGCATATATTCCAAAAATATATTTCAAATATATTTATTTTGTGTATGGGAGCCTTTCAGCTGAGATTGCAGTCAGCAGTGTTTGAAAGGCACAAGGCTGAACTCTATTCTGTTTTGAATGTGTGGTTCACAGTTTTGACAGCAGTGTGTTAGCATTTGAACAAAGTGCTGTAAATCCACAGTGTTGTGCAGGTTGTGGTTAAAGTCATGGGATAAGTGTGTAGAGTTTTGAAAACTGTGTTCAAGCAATGAAAAACGAGCTAGAGTTTGGTCCACATGAACTGCTGCTGTGCAGACTGGAGTTAGAGTTTTGCACATGTGACTCCAGTTGTGCTCACTGTCGTTTAGCAATCGAAAAAAACTGTAACACATTTCTTGTTGCTTTAACTCAAAATCCATACAATTAACACAAATTTAAAATGCTTGAACTTCTTTTACACACAAGCTCAAACGAGACCAAAACAATGGATTTTTACTGCCAAATTTACCAATGCTTTAACACTGTATGTCAGAACAGATAACACCATGTTCTAAACCTAACCTTACAGGCTAAAGTCAAGGTAAACAACTGTTCATATTGTGAACTGAAACACAAATATATCCCCTGTATTTTAATATATTCTTACTGAGAAACAGCTGATTGAATTATGCAAATAACTATCAAATAATTACTTCCCTTTCCTCAACCCCATTGAGGAGTATACTCAGCCTGGAGATGAAAGGTTTTGACCATAGTCCACAGGACCAAATGTCCCTCCTGTATGCAAAAGATGCTGTATACCAAGACATCACAGCTGAACACTGCCAGGATAAGGCATGCCAAAAGATTCTTCCCAAGATGCCTTGCCAGGGCAGATATCAGGTGTGATGTGGATGAGAACGTGGACAAATGCAGAAGACCGGGCAGATTAGAAGATGGCTTTTTCTGTTTGTATATGTTGTATTTTCACATACAGTAATACTGTAAATGGCAGCTATATTGCAGATTTTTGTTATCTTGCAGAAATGTCCTGTTGCAAATATAGCCGTTACTGCAGCAATTCTGTCTCTGTCTTCTTTTTCTCATAAACCATACATTCTATAAAGCTACTCTGAGAAGGGGCATTTATTTTGTTGTATTGAATTTCTGCTGCAAAAAAAAACAACAACAACAAAATGCATTTACATTATAAACAAAACAAAAATGTAGAGAGACTTAAAAAAAAAATAAAAAAAAAACTGCAGTGCAAAACACAATCTATGATCAATACAGTATACCGTCTGTTGTATAAGGGCAGACCTGACACATATAAAATAATGCAGTTTCTGTAATTCCATCTGATGATAGTGTTTTTATTGTCATTGTGTTATGATTGACTAAATGTTCCTGTTGGAAGAGAACATGTGTTAGTGTTTTGAATAATTATTTGATTTTGAAACATGTTTGCAGTGTTTTGGTAGACATAGTGTATTGTGTTAGTGTATTATTGTATTTTGAAAATTAGTTTTGGAGTTTAGTTTACAATGTGTGATTTTGAGCATGAAATTAACCGTTTTGCCAACTGTGTGTTTTAGGTGTGTTGGTGCGTTAAGAGTTTAGGAAACTTGTTAAATGTATTGAAAAAACTGTCATAGCGATTGTAAAAAACTGTAATAGGGGCCGATTGCCAAGACTTGAGAGAATCATTTTATAAAGTCAAAAATGTCCACCATTAATGTTTTGTGTGCAAATAAAATTTAAATAATGTGAGACTCAATTTCCACTGTAATATAGAAACAACATGAAGACAGTATATTTTAAACAATTGTTTAATGCCTTTTTTTTACGAATGAAGGCCAGTATCACTGTAGCTACTGATGTCTCCATGAAAATGATTTTTTACTTTTGAAAATTATAACAACTTTTAATATAAGTGAACTTAAAACTTTCCTCGCATAAACCCAAAAATAAATGTAATATTTACATGTGCCCTTACTGCCTAACAGGTATGAAATATACAGAAATTGAATTAGGTTATCAAACAGTCCGCACTGCATAAATTATGAATTAAATTAGATTAGTCCTTATTAAAGCTGCAAGCGTTCTTTAGTCAAGAGCAGTGAGCGATTTTCTCTGTTCCCGTTGTTCTTTGGTTAACTTTACTGACTACAGGATTAGTGGCTGCTGTCACTTTAAAATCTGCCGCTGCTGACAGGCTCTCACGCATCTCATTTTCTCATTTACTCTTGTTCATCAAGACTTTATGTAACTAATTTAAGACTGCTTATTGTTATGAGGATCCTCGACAAAACTGACGTGTTATTGTTCGTTCAAGCGCGAAAGAGAACTGCCCTGCAAAACTGATTCTGACTTGCTGTCTGTGCGCTCGATACTGGCGCGAGTCTTTCTGTGCGTTGTGTGTGTGAGTGTGTGTCACGGTTCATGAATCGGCTGTCTCATTTCTGATGTGTGTGTGTGTGTCTGTGTGGGTGTGGTTACTCATTGTGTTAATTATTGTCGCCAGCTGTGTTCAATCCCCGTTCCCTTTATATGTGCAGTAATTCCCATCTCATGTTGTCAGATCGTTGTGGCTTCCCCGGTGTCGTGTCCTGTTCCCTGTGTACTGCTCTCATCTCCTCGTGTGGATTACTGTCTTCGTGGACCCGCTTCGTCGTGTTTCACGCTGTCTGGATTGTTTATTGTTCCTGGTTCCTGAGCACGCCTTCACCGCACACCATCACCGGGTTGCCCACTGAAGTCCCTGCGTCTTCTCGCCATCAGAGTGTTTGTTTCCCCGACCTGTGTATCTTTGACCATCTTCATTAAACATTCTTTTACTTGCAATTGTATCCGTCTCTGTTTCACTACAGTGTGTGCATCAGGACATTCACAGACAGCGCGATACCTGGTCATTATAACTTTCAGTGAGGTATTTTTAGTGTGTGCAAGCGGCGCATTGTGTGTCCTGCTCGGTCCTGCTCCTCTCTGGCGATGACGGCGTGCGGTTAAAAAATCATAACAAACTAATTTGAAAGTGGGGGGGGACGAACGGGATTTCGAAAAGCGCCGGTGAGTGAAAGGCACACCATTTTATTATCTGCTTACCTTGATTGTCATCCAAATTTTCAAACGAGCATCAGTGGCTCCGACTCTGAACCTATGCTCTGAACTCTCTCTGAACTTCTCACACGCAACTGACGTATCAGGTGCAAGGTTTTCAGCGAATCAACGATCAGAATATACTGCCATCAACAGAAAATGATTGATTGATGCTGAAAGCGTGAGTGTCACGCCAGATGCGTGTAATTTACGGAATTACAGTATTGAGAAAAAAAAGGTAGAAACTAAAAGTACATTGTGTAATTTGAACAAATAATTGAGGGGCTAATCCTGCCTCTCTCTAGCATCAGGCCACAGGTTTTCATCAACATCACATCTAATGTTCTCTCTTGCCATGCACCTGGGGAAGAACCTTCTGGAGTGCCTTATCCATCCCTGGCAGTCCTCTGGACTCGTGTCCTCACATCAGGCACGCATGGCTTCCAAAAGAGACATTTGGTCATGTGGGTGGTGACCAAACACTTTCCACCTCCAGGCAGAGAAAAACTCCTCTATTGGGTTGAGGAAGGGTGAATATGCAGGCAGGTACAAAACCATAAATCTGCGATGTGCTGCAAACCAATCTGTGACAGCTGCAGAGTGGTGAAAAGCAACGTTATCCAAACTATGACAAAAACTTGGGGGTTTCTTACTGGCTCCCCCTGTTCTGCTGGCACTAGCTGAGCATAGAGCTGTTCTAGGAAAGCTATAAGCCTTTCTGTGTTGTATGAGGCAATGAGTGGTGTGTTGAGAAGCAAACCATCATTGGCCACTGCAGCACACATGGTGATATTTCCCCCCCTTTGGCCTGGAACCTCCACAGTGGCCCTTTGACCTATAACATTCCTTCCTCTGCGCCGTGTTTTGGCAAGGTTAAATCCAGCTTCATCGATAAATACAAATGAATGTGGTGTCTCCCGCAGTTTTATTGCATTGTTGACAACAACCATGTCAACAATAGCATTTTCCTGCACATCTGAAAATATTTTTCCTCTTCCTCCTGTTGGGGGCAGCCTTTGGGTCCTGTTGTAAAAATATATTTTACAGTCAAACTTACTGTAATATATATCTGTGTAAATATTCTATAATTGCAATACAAAATAAATTCCTGTAATGTTTTCATTTACTGTAAGGATGTAACTCTCACCTGTTTGTATGATGGAAAATTCACATTACAGATGCTACTGTGGATCTTTGCAGATTGGGTTGCAACCTCAACCCTGCCTCTCTCAATGAGAGACCATGGTTCACGACATGGTCTATAAGTGTAGCCCAAATTTCATCTGAAATAACAGCTCTTTGTCTTCCTCCAAGCATCCGCCCTCTCCCTGCCACCCTTCTCCCTCCACGAACCCGTCTTCCTTGTTCCATTTCCAAAATTAGTCTTTCTGAGCTCTACCTATATATATATATATATATGTGTGTGTGTGTGTGTGTGTGTGTGTGTGTGTGTGTGTGTTCACTAACAAGTCTGAAACAAGACCCCTGCTTAGCCTTTCAGCTGAAATTGCAATCAGCAGTGTTTGAAAGGCACAAGGCTGAAATCTATTCTGTTTTGAATGTGTGGTTCACAGTTTTGACAGTAGTGTGTTAGCATTTGAACAAAGTGCTGTAAATCCACAGTGTTGTGCAGGTTGTGGTTAAAGTCATGGGATAAGTGTGTAGAGTTTTGAAAACTGTGTTCAAGCAATGAAAAACGAACTAGAGTTTGGTCCACATGAACTGCCGCTGTGCAGACTGGAGTTAGAGTTTTGCACATGTCAAGTCAAGTCAAGTCAAGTTTATTTATATAGCGCTTTTCACAACACAGGTTGTATCAAAGCAGCTTCACAGTAATAAATTAGAACAATACATCAATGTTTGTTTCTAGTGGAACGTCTACGTTTGGTAATGCTGATCAATAGTATCGTTGATTGATTAATTCAATTAAATATCCCCAAATATCCCCAACTGAGCAAGCCAAAGGCAACAGTGGCAAGGAACCGAAAAACTCCATCAGGTGACCTAATGGAGAAAAAAAAACCTTGGGAGAACCCGGGCTCAGTCGGGGGCCAGTTCTCCTCTGGCGTTTATGAACTAGAGGTCGGATTTAACTGTAGGATTAAAAGTATTATATGAATGCCTGGCTGAAGAGATGCGTCTTTAATCTAGTTTTAAACTGGGAGAGCGAGTCTGAGCAACGAACAGTATCCGGAAGACTATTCCAGAGTTTTGGTGCTAAATGTGAAAATGCTCTCCCTCCTTTGGTGGATCTGGATATCCTAGGTATGACCAAAAGCCTCGAATTTAGTGACCTTAAAGAGCGCGATGGATTATAGGGCGATAGAAGATCCGTTAAATAGACTGGAGCTAAGCCGTTTAGGGCTTTATAAGTCAGTAGCAATACCTTGTAATTAATACGGGACTTTATAGGTAACCAATGTAGAGATGATAAAATCGGTGTTATATGATCATATTTTCTTGATCTAGTTAGAACTCTAGCGGCGGCATTTTGGACTAACTGTAGCTTGTTTATTGAGGATGCAGGACAACCGGCTAATAACGCATTACAGTAATCTAGTCTCGAGGTCATGAATGCATGAACTAACTTTTCTGCATCAGAAACAGATAGCATATTACGTAGCTTAGCAATGTTTCTAAGGTGGAAAAAGGCTGTTCTTGTAACATATGAAATATGATTTTCAAAAGACAGGTTGCAGTCTAATATAACACCCAGGTCTTTTACTGTAGAGGATGAAGTAACAGGACATCCTACTATGTTAAAGTTGTATTGTGAGAGGTTTTGTGGGTGGTTTTTTGAACCGATAAGTAGTACCTCTGTCTTGTCTGGATTTAATAAAAGAAAAT
This sequence comes from Scardinius erythrophthalmus, assembly GCF_964197995.2. NCBI lineage: Eukaryota > Metazoa > Chordata > Actinopteri > Cypriniformes > Leuciscidae > Scardinius > Scardinius erythrophthalmus. Next base: position 50,111,480 of record NC_138226.1, read on the forward strand.
TATGCGTCATCCAATCTTTTATATCTTTAACACACTCTGTCAATTTGGATAATTTAGCGTTTTCATCTGGCCGTGATGAAATATAGATTTGAGTGTCATCAGCATAACAATGGAAACTAATTCCATGTTTCCTTATAATATTTCCAAGTGGCAGCATATATATTGAGAATAATAGAGGGCCTAACACTGATCCCTGCGGCACTCCATAGTTTACTGGAGTTATGATCGATTTTTCTCCATTTAAATAAACAAAATGGTAGCGGTCAGATAAATACGATCTAAACCAGCTTAATGCTTGTCCTTGAACACCAGTATAATTTTGTAGTCGATCTAAGAGTATTGTATGATCTATAGTATCGAACGCAGCACTAAGATCAAGTAAAACTAATATTGAGATACAGCCTTGGTCAGAAGCTAAAAGTAAATCATTTGTGATTTTAACGAGCGCAGTTTCAGTGCTATGATGCGGCCTGAACCCAGACTGAAACTTTTCATAGGTGCCATTTTCTTGTAAGAAAGAGCCCAGTTGAGCGGACATAACTTTTTCTAGTATTTTAGACATAAAAGGTAGATTTGAAATGGGTCTATAATTTACTAGATTATTCGGATCTAATTGTGGTTTCTTAATGAGAGGTTTTATAACTGCCAGTTTAAATGTTTTTGGAACATAACCTAATGATAAAGACGAGTTAATAATAATGAGGAGAGGCTCTTCCACTACAGGTAACACTTCTTTCAATAATTTAGTTGGTATAGGATCTAGTAAACATGTTGTTGTTTTAGATGAAGTAAAAAGTTTATTTAACTCTTTTTGTTCTATAGTTGTAAAGCACTGTAATTGTTCTTGCGGGGTGATAATTGAGGCTGAATTATAAGGCGCGATTGAGGATTGAACGTTTACAATTGTGGATCTGATGTTTTCTATTTTCTCAGTGAAAAACTTCATGAAATCATTACTACTAAACTGTAACGGGATATACATGTGACTCCAGTTGTGCCCACTGTCGTTTAACAATCGGAAAAAACTGTAATAACTAATGAACTTTGTAACGGAAGTGAATCAAAACTAACTTTAGCTAGAGAATAACTTTATTCTAGAGCTGCTGTAAAGCCTAAACAATCTCTGTTAACCCCCTGGGGTCGACGGTATCGCCGGCGATACCAGCTCGCTTTTTTTCAGTTCAGTTCAAAAGAAATTAATTTTGCTCTGTGGACTTTGATATTACAAGCAAGTTTCATACATCAATCGATTCTGTTAAATGTGTATTATTTTTGTGTATACTCACAATAAAAACAAAGTGTTGTGCTTTTTGCCAAATGAAGAAAAATAAACGTGATGCGAGTTCTGCCTTCTCTCTGTCAGTGAAGACCATTCTGAAACGAGTCCGAAAATGAACTGTAACTCAGCGAATACTCAGTCAAACAGTCATACAGACACACAGGCATGAAGCTATTCTTTTAAATGAGGTAATTTATATAAAAAACAAATATTCTTATCTTGTGAAATCTGTATTAAAAGAGAGCGATTCCAGTCGAGCTCATTAGAGCTAATTCAAAGGTAATGTGAACCCGCCCTCGGAGAGCGCGTGCTATTCAAACGCAAATTACTGAGGAAATCCAAGCAAACCTGTGAACGCCCCCATATCAGCTCGAGAAAACACAAGTTTAATCATATCATTGTAACCTAGTGTTTACACCATCTGGCAGCGCTGTGAGGAATAATAATAATGGAAAATCTACCTCAGAGTGCGGGTATTGCAGGAGAGAGGATCCGAATATGTAGTAAGTTTTTTTTTCCTTCTCAAGTTAATCGCGTTTCTGTGAATGAATGAACGGCAGCCGCAGAGATGCGCGCTGTTTATCACTGCTCGCAAAAAGACAGTTTAAATTTAAATTGCGTCTCTGTGTGAATGAATGATGATGTTTTAGCAAACTGTATTGTTATACTGAGTTGAGTAAAAATTGACAGAAATATGTTGAAATAAAATGTAGGCTATTTGTATAAGCAACGTATTAAACTGAAAATTAACATTTATATGCCCTAATATTTCATAAAAACAACGTTACAGTCAGGCGTTTCTGTTTGTGAATGAATGTTTCGGTTTTAGCAAACTGTTTTGCTATACTGAGTAAAAATCGACTGAAATATGTTGAAATAAAATTTATTTGTATAAGCAACGTAAACTGCAAATTAACATGTATATTTCTTATAATAAAAATGAAAGACCTATGTTACAGACATATGAAAGACAACATTTCGTTGATTAGTTTTGGATAGATTATACATTTTTACTGTAAAATATCTGCCACCTCAAATAAGCTTTTGTTTGTCAATATTTGCTCATGTTAAATATAGTATGTTTTGTCAAAAATAATCAAATAATCAATCAAATCCTTAACTTTGAAATATGTATGATAAAATGTATACTTTAGTTTTTACAAAGAAAGATTACACTTGAATTGTTGTTGTAATTGTAACCTTTTTAATAAAAAATATATTTACAAGGTAGATGTAAACAAACTATTAAAAGGTAAATATAAGCCTTTTCTTTAAATAATTTCTATTGTGTTTTATTAGTGACAAATTTGGGGAGAGGATAAATATTCCAAAACTGAAAATACAGTATGAGAATTAACTGCACAATTACTAGACATGTTTTCCTTGGATATTATAGGCCAAATTGCAAGCACAATATGTGGAAAAATTAAAAAAGAATTGAGATGCTTCCAACTGTTGCTCTTGCATTCTTGTGGCTCAGTGACTCACCTGAATGAATGGCTAATTAAGTATGCGGGCCCCATTGTCTCTTTCAGGTGTGAACCACTAAATATGATGATCATGATCGTTGACGCCCACTCCGCATATTGCCTTTCCAAACAGAAAGTGCTTTGCAAAATTCAAATCAATGTATTGTGTTATGTGAATGATAAGGCAGGGTGATTTTCACTTCATTTTGAAGAAAAAACACTAGGTGATGACATCCATTAGACAAAAGTCTTATTGGCACATATTTAGAATGTGTTTTATGGCCTTATTTCAGAAACTTTAGTTTTTAGTTTTTTCAATAACCACGCATAAACATTATTCTCTCAAAAATGCAGACATGTACAGTCTTGTGGCTCACATATCATTTTTTGCCATTAATATGTTTATAAGCAACTGAAAAAAGCAAAAATGTCAGGGCATGTCAGAACATCTCAAGGACCCCAAAAACACCTTAGACCCCAGAGGGTTAAAAGTCTCTTTGAAACAATCTATATTGTTAAAAGCGCTGTATAAATGAAGGTGATTTGACATGTTAGTCCAGTTTATCAGTTATTAGAGTATTAATAAACCCTCTGGTTAATATCAGCTGACACTTTACTTTGATGCTCCTCAACAGACTATAACTTTGCATCATATTTGCAAACTTATTCTACGAACTATAACTCTATCAGTCTACTACAGTTTTTTTTCAATCGCTAACAAGCGCTTACCCATACTTCAGATACTTTTTCTAAACTCTTAACACAGACTCACACCTACAAAACACAATTGGCCAAATGGATAATTTTCTTCTCAAAAACACATTTTGTTAAATATATACTAACTCTTCATTTCAAAATAGAACACATCTTTCTCTGCACACACTAACTTTACCAAAACACTGGAAATCTGACTCAAAATGAAATGATACTGTCAAAGAATAACACTTGTTTTCACTTCACAAGGTACATGCAGTCAATCAAAGTACACCAGGTTTCAAAATATGGCTATTGTTGACATTACAAAAACTGCATAGACTTTTATGTTTCAGTTTTACAGGTATTTGCATGCAAAACATGCAATCCACCGGTTTTACACTAAATTTCTTGGTTGGGAACTGTTTGTCCACATGTACAGTAATGTTCACATTCAAAAGCATTCCAGTAAAAAGCTAATCAGTTTTTTTTCTTTTTCTTTACTGTTTACTACAGGAGGTACAGTAGAAACACGGTATGATAGAACAGAAATAGTTTTACAGTATTGCTTACAGTGAACAAAATATCCATGAAACACACAGGAGCATTCTGAACAAAACAAAAAAAAAAACAACAGCAAAAAGCCCAGATAAAAAAGGGGGGGGGGGCTAAAAAACCCCACAAAATTACTGTATCTAATCTTTGCGATCTTCAGGGTTAGGCCACATGTTTTCATCAACATCACATCTGATATTATCCAAGGCGATGCACCTGGGATAAAACCGCTTGGTATGTCGGATCCACCCTTGGCAATCATGAACTGTGATGTCCCTGCAGCCAGCATCCATGGCTTCGAGGAGGGACATCTGGCCATGTGGCTGATGGTCATAAACCTTCCACCTCCATGCAGAAAAGAACTCCTCTATGGGGTTGAGGAAAGGTGAATAAGGTGGAAGGAAGAGACTTACCAGTCTTGGGTGGACTTCAAACCATATTGTTATTGTTTGCGAATGATGAAAAGCCACATTGTCCCAGGTAATTTACATTTACATTTACATTTATTCATTTAGCTGACGCTTTTATCCAAAGCGACTTACAATTGCTATATATGTCAGAGGTCGCACGCCTCTGGAGCAACTAGGGGTTAAGTGTCTTGCTCAGGGACACATTGGTGTCTCACAGTGGATTCGAACCCGGGTCTCTCACACCAAAGGCATGTGTCTTATCCATTGCACCACCACCACCCCCATACACCACCCCCAATTACAAAGGTCCTCATGTCTTCACCCTCTTGATCCTGCTCTGGAACCAGGCGCTGGTGGAGATCATTGAGAAAGGCAAGGGGGCGCTCGGTATTATAGGGTCCAACCTGACATCTGTGAAGGAGTAATTCTGCATTTGCAATTGCTGCACACATGGTAATGTTTGCCCCTCTCGGTCCTGGCACATCAACTGTGGCCCTTTTTCCAATTACATTTCATCCACGTCGACGCCTTTTGGCCAGATTGAATCCTGCCTCATCTATGTATATGAATTCATGAGGGGCCTGGTTGGCCTCCAATTCCATAACTCTCTGAAACAAAGTTTATGTAAATCATGTCATTACTGTATACCATACTGTACTATAACCTATTACTGTGTAGGTTACCTACTTGCAAAGTGCAAAGCTTATAGAACTGGACATTGAATTGAATATACACTATAGCTGGACATATTGTCGTCGTAGCTCCTTGACTCTCTCACTGTTCCTCTCAAAGGGAACAGTGTAGAGCTGCTTCATCCGCACTCTGTGTTTGGACAATGTCCGTGTAATGGTTGTGAGGCTGATGCTATCGATATTGTCAAATATCTCATGGTCCTCCACAATTCTAGTTTGAATTTCATGCAGTTTTCCTGCATTATTTGCAACAACCATTTCTACAATGGCAAGCTCTTGATCATTATTGAGGAGCTTTCCTCTTCCCCCAAAGGGTGGAATACGTTGCATTCTTTAGAGGGACAAAAAATTCAACATATGCATTACTGTATGAATTTATTGACATGTCAAGTGAGAATAGAAACAATCCATGTAAAATGCAATACCTGCTGTTGGTTTGTTGAAAGATGCGTATGATGGAGGCAACCGTTAACCGCCTCAAATTGGGCTGCAATCTTTCACCAGCCTCTCTTAGTGAAAGACCGTGGTTGATTACATGGTCAATGATAGTGGCACGAATTTCATCACTGACTACTGTTCTTGCAGACCTTGGAATGCCACCACCACGCATTCTTACACCTCTACCTTGCCCTCTCACTGCTCCTGCACCTCTCACTGCTCCTGCTCCTCTCACTGCTCCTGCACCTCTCACTGCTCCTGCACCTCTCACTGCATCTCTGACTGGGACTGCACCTCTCACTGATCCTGCATCTCTCACTGCTCCTGCATCTCTCACTGCTCCTGCACCTCTCACTGGGCCTGCACCTCTCACTGCTCCTGCACCTCTCACTGCACCTCTCACTGCTCCTGCACCTCTCACTGGGCCTGCACCTCTCACTGCTCCTGCACCTCTCACTGCATCTCTTACTGCACCTGCACCTCTCACTGCATCTGCACCTCTCACTGTACCTGCTCCTCTCACTGCACCTGCTCCTCTCACTGCTCCTGCACCTCTCACTGCAACTACTCCTGCACCTCTCACTGCATCTCTCACTGCTCCTGCACCTTTCACTGCACCTCTCACTGCACCTGCTCCTCTTACTGCACCTGCACCTCTCACTGCATCTGCATCTCTCACTGTACCTGCTCCTCTCACTGCATCTGCTCCTCTCACTGCTCTTGCACCTCTCACTGCACCTGCTCCTCTCACTGCTCCTGCACCTCTCACTGCACCTGCTCCTCTCACTGCTTCTCTCACTGCTCCTGCTCCTCTCACTGCTCTTGCTCCTCTCACTGCTCCTCTCACTGCACCTGCTCCTCTAACTGCACCTGCTCCTCTCACTGCACCTGCTCCTCTCACTGCACCTCTCACTGCATCTGCTCCTCTCACTGCACCTCTCACTGCACATCTCACTGCATCTGCTCCTCTCACTGCATCTGCACCTCTCACTGTACCTGCACCTCTCACTGCACCTGCTCCTCTCACTGCTCCTGCTCCTCTCACTGAATCTGCTCCTCTTACTGCTCTTGCACCTCTCACTGCACCTGCTCCTCTCACTGCTCCTGCACCTCTCACTGCATCTGCTCCTCCCACTGCACCTCTCACTGCACCTGCTCCTCTTACTGCACCTGCACCTCTCACTGCATCTGCACCTCTCACTGTACCTGCACCTCTCACTGCACCTGCTCCTCTCTCTGCTCCTGCACCTCTCACTGCACCTGCTCGTCTCACTGCTCCTGCTCCTCTCACTGCTCTTGCTCCTCTCACTGCACCTCTCACTGCACCTGCTCCTCTCACTGCACCTGCTCCTCTCACTGCTCCTGCTCCTCTCACTGCACCTGCTCCTCTCACTGCTCCTGCTCCTCTCACTTCTCACTGCTCCTCTCACTGCACCTCTCACTGCATCTGCTCCTCTCACTGCTCCTGCACCTCTCACTGCTCCTGCACCTCTCACTGCTCCTGCACCTCTCACTGCACCTGCACCTCTCACTGCACCTGCTCCTCTCACTGCTCCTGAACCTCTCACTGCATCTGCTCTTCTCACTGCTCCTGCTCCTCTCACTGCTCCTGAACCTCTCACTGCACCTGCTCCTCTCACTGCACCTGCACCTCTCACTGCATCTGCACCTCTCACTGCACCTGCTCCTCTCACTGCTCCTGCTCCTCTCACTGCACCTGCTCCTCTCACTGCTCCTGAACCTCTCACTGCATCTGCTCTTCTCACTGCTCCTGCTCCTCTCACTGCTCCTGCTCCTCTCACTGCATCTGCACCTCTCACTGCACCTGCTCCTCTCACTGCTCCTGCTCCTCTCACTGCACCTGCTCCTCTCACTGCTCCTGCTCCTCTCACTGCACCTGCTCCTCTCACTGCACCTCTCACTGCACCTGCTCCTCTCACTGCACCTGCTCCTCTCACTGCACCTGCACCTCTCACTGTACCTGCACCTCTCACTGCACCTGCTCCTCTAACTGCTCCTGCTCCTCTCACTGCATCTGCTCCTCTCACTGCTCTTGCACCTTTCACTGCACCTGCTCCTCTCACTGCTCCTGCACCTCTCACTGCACCTGCTCCTCTCACTGCTCCTGCTCCTCTCACTGCTCTTGCTCCTCTCACTGCACCTCTCACTGCACCTGCTCCTCTCACTGCACCTGCTCCTCTCACTGCTCCTGCTCCTCTCACTGCACCTGCTCCTCTCACTGCTCCTGCTCCTCTCACTTCTCACTGCACCTCTCACTGCACCTCTCACTGCATCTGCTCCTCTCACTGCTCCTGCACCTCTCACTGCTCCTGCACCTCTCACTGCACCTGCACCTCTCACTGCACCTGCTCCTCTCACTGCTCCTGCACCTCTCACTGCTCCTGCACCTCTCACTGCACCTGCACCTCTCACTGCACCTGCTCCTTTTACTGCTCCTGAACCTCTCACTGCATCTGCTCCTCTCACTGCTCCTGCTCCTCTCACTGCTCCTGAACCTCTCACTGCACCTGCTCCTCTCACTGCACCTGCACCTCTCACTGCTCCTGCACCTCTCACTGCTTCTGCACCTCTCACTGCACCTGCTCCTCTCACTGCACCTGCTCCTCTCACTGCTCCTGCACCTCTCACTGCACCTGCTCCTCTCACTGCTCCTGCTCCTCTCACTGCTCCTGCACCTCTCATTGCACCTGCTCCTCTCACTGCTCCTGCACCTCTCACTGCACCTGCTCCTCTCACTGCTCCTGCTCCTCTCACTGCTCTTGCTTCTCTCACTGCACCTCTCACTGCACCTGCTCCTCTCACTGCACCTGCTCCTCTCACTGCTCCTGCTCCTCTCACTGCACCTGCTCCTCTCACTGCTCCTGCTCCTCACTGCACCTGCTCCTCTCACTGCACCTCTCACTGCACCTGCTCCTCTCACGACACCTATCACTGCACCTGCTCCTCTTACTGCACCTGCACCTCTCACTGCATCTGCACCTCTCACTGTACCTGCACCTCTCACTGCACCTGCTCCTCTCACTGCTCCTGCTCCTCTCACTGCATCTGCTCCTCTCACTGCTCTTGCACCTTTCACTGCACCTGCTCCTCTCACTGCTCCTGCTCCTCTCGCTGCTCCTGCTCCTCTCACTGCTCTTGCTCCTCTCACTGCACCTCTCACTGCACCTGCTCCTCTCACTGCACCTGCTCCTCTCACTGCTCCTGCTCCTCTCACTGCACCTGCTCCTCTCACTGCTCCTGCTCCTCTCACTTCTCACTGCTCCTCTCACTGCACCTCTCACTGCATCTGCTCCTCTCACTGCTCCTGCACCTCTCACTGCTCCTGCACCTCTCACTGCTCCTGCTCCTCTCACTGCTCCTGCACCTCTCATTGCACCTGCTCCTCTCACTGCTCCTGCACCTCTCACTGCACCTGCTCCTCTCACTGCTCCTGCTCCTCTCACTGCACCTCTCACTGCACCTGCTCCTCTCACTGCACCTGCTCCTCTCACTGCTCTTGCTTCTCTCACTGCACCTCTCACTGCACCTGCTCCTCTCACTGCACCTGCTCCTCTCACTGCTCCTGCTCCTCTCACTGCACCTGCTCCTCTCACTGCTCCTGCTCCTCTCACTGCACCTGCTCCTCTCACTGCACCTCTCACTGCACCTGCTCCTCTCACGACACCTATCACTGCACCTGCTCCTCTTACTGCACCTGCACCTCTCACTGCATCTGCACCTCTCACTGTACCTGCACCTCTCACTGCACCTGCTCCTCTCACTGCTCCTGCTCCTCTCACTGCATCTGCTCCTCTCACTGCTCTTGCACCTTTCACTGCACCTGCTCCTCTCACTGCTCCTGCACCTCTCACTGCACCTGCTCCTCTCACTGCTCTTGCTCCTCTCACTGCACCTCTCACTGCACCTGCTCCTCTCACTGCACCTGCTCCTCTCACTGCTCCTGCTCCTCTCACTGCTCCTGAACCTCTCACTGCACCTGCTCCTCTCACTGCACCTGCACCTCTCACTGCTCCTGCACCTCTCACTGCTCCTGCACCTCTCACTGCTCCTGCACCTCTCACTGCACCTGCTCCTCTCACTGCTCCTGCTCCTCTCACTGCTCCTGCACCTCTCATTGCACCTGCTCCTCTCACTGCTCCTGCACCTCTCACTGCACCTGCTCCTCTCACTGCTCCTGCTCCTCTCACTGCACCTCTCACTGCACCTGCTCCTCTCACTGCACCTGCTCCTCTCACTGCTCCTGCTCCTCTCACTGCTCCTGCTCCTCTCACTGCACCTGCTCCTCTCACTGCACCTCTCACTGCACCTGCTCCTCTCACGACACCTATCACTGCACCTGCTCCTCTTACTGCACCTGCACCTCTCACTGCATCTGCACCTCTCACTGTACCTGCTCCTCTCACTGCTCCTGCTCCTCTCACTGCATATGCTCCTCTCACTGCTCTTGCACCTTTCACTGCACCTGCTCCTCTCACTGCTCCTGCACCTCTCACTGCACCTGCTCCTCTCACTGCTCTTGCTCCTCTCACTGCACCTCTCACTGCACCTGCTCCTCTCACTGCACCTGCTCCTCTCACTGCTCCTGCTCCTCTCACTGCACCTGCTCCTCTCACTGCTCCTGCTCCTCTCACTTCTCACTGCTCCTCTCACTGCACCTCTCACTGCATCTGCTCCTCTCACTGCTCCTGCACCTCTCACTGCTCCTGCACCTCTCACTGCACCTGCACCTCTCACTGCACCTGCTCCTCTCACTGCTCCTGAACCTCTCACTGCATCTGCTCCTCTCACTGCTCCTGCTCCTCTCACTGCTCCTGAACCTCTCACTGCACCTGCTCCTCTCACTGCACCTGCACCTCTCACTGCTCCTGCACCTCTCACTGCTTCTGCACCTCTCACTGCACCTGCTCCTCTCACTGCTCCTGCACCTCTCACTGCTCCTGCTCCTCTCACTGCTCCTGCACCTCTCACTGCTCCTGCACCTCTCACTGCACCTGCACCTCTCACTGCACCTGCTCCTCTCACTGCTCCTGCACCTCTCATTGCACCTGCTCCTCTCACTGCTCCTGCACCTCTCACTGCTCCTGCACCTCTCATTGGTGCCTCTCAGTGGAAGTGGAAGAGCCTCTCCTCAATATTATTAACTCGTCTTTATCTTTAGGTCATGTTCCAAGAACATTTAAATTGGCAGTTATAAAACCTCTCATTAAGAAACCACAATTAGACCCAAATAACCTCGCAAATTATAGACCCATTTCAAATCTTCCTTTTATGTCCAAAATATTAGAAAAAGTTGTGTCTGCCCAACTGGGCTCTTTCTTGCAAGAAAATGACACCTATGAAAAGTTTCAGTCTGGGTTCAGGCCGCATCATAGCACTGAAACTGCGCTCGTTAAAATCACAAATGATTTACTCTTAGCTTCTGACCAAGGCTGTATCTCAATACTAGTCTTACTTGATCTTAGTGCTGCGTTCGATACTATAGATCACACAATACTCTTAGATCGGCTACAAAACTATACCGGTGTTCAAGGACAAGCATTAAGCTGGTTCAGATCATACCTATCTGACCGCTACCATTTTGTCTATTTAAACGGAGAAAAATCGATCATAACTCCAGTAAACTATGGAGTGCCGCAAGGATCTGTGTTAGGCCCTCTATTATTCTCAATATATATGCTGCCACTTGGAAATATTATAAGGAAACATGGAATTAGTTTCCATTGTTATGCTGATGACACTCAACTATATATTTCATCACGGCCGGATGAAAACGCTAAATTATCCAAATTGACAGAGTGTGTTAAAGATATAAAAGATTGGATGACGCACAATTTTCTTTTATTAAATCCAGATAAGACAGAGGTAATACTTATCGGTTCAAAAAACCGCCCACAAAACCTCTTACAATACAACTTTAACATAGTAGGGTGTCCTGTTACTTTATCCTCTACAGTAAAAGACCTGGGTGTTATATTAGATTGTAACTTGTCTTTTGAAAATCATATTTCATATGTTACAAAAACAGCCTTTTTTCACCTTAGAAATATTGCTAAATTACGTAACATGCTATCTGTTTCTGATGCAGAAAAGCTAGTTCATGCATTCATGACCTCGAGACTAGATTACTGTAATGCTTTATTAGCTGGTTGTCCTGCATCCTCAATAAACAAGCTACAGTTAGTCCAAAATGCCGCCGCTAGAGTTCTTACTAGATCAAGAAAGTTTGACCATATAACACCAATTTTATCATCACTACATTGGTTACCTATAAAGTTCCGTATTAATTACAAGGTATTGCTACTGACTTATAAAGCCCTAAACGGCTTAGCTCCAGTTTATTTAACGGATCTTCTATCGCCCTATAATCCATCGCGCTCTTTAAGATCACTAAATTCGAGGCTTCTGGTCATACCTAGGATATCCAGATCCACCAAAGGAGGGAGAGCATTTTCACATTTAGCACCAAAACTCTGGAATAGCCTTCCTGATACTGTTCGTTGCTCAGATTCGCTCTCCCAGTTTAAAACTAGATTAAAGACGCATCTCTTCAGCCAGGCATTCATATAATATTTTAATCTTACAGTTAAATCCGGTCTCTACTTCATAAACGCCAGAGGAGAACTGGCCCCCGACTGAGCCTGGGTTCTCCCAAGGTTTTTTTTTTTCTCCATTAGGTCACCTGATGGAGTTTTTCGGTTCCTTGCCACTGTTGCCTTTGGCTTGCTCAGTTGGGGATACTTAAATTGATTAATCGATTCACCAGTGCTATTGATCTGCATTACCAAACGTGGATGTTTTACACCAGAAACAAACACTGATGTACTATTTTATTTAATACTGTGAAGCTGCTTTGATACAATCTGTATTGTGAAAAGCGCTATATAAATAAAGTTGACTTGACTTGACTCATTGCACCTGCTCCTCTCACTGCTCCTGCACCTCTCAATGCTCCTCTCACTGCTCCTGCTCCTCTCACTGCTCCTGCACCTCTCACTGCATCTCTCACTGCTCCTGCACCTATCACTGCATGTCTCACTGCTCCTGCACCTCTCAATGCTCCTCTCACTTCTCACTGCTGCTCTGACTGCTCCTGCATCTCTCACTGCTCCTCTCACTGCTCCTGCACCTCTCACTGCTCCTGCATCTCTCACTGCTCCTGCACCTCTCACTGCTCCTGCACCTCTCAGTGCATCTGCACCTCTCACTGCACCTGCTCCTCTCACTGCTCCTGCTCCTCTCACTGCACCTGCTCCTCTCACTGCACCTGCATCTCTCACTGCTCCTCTCACTGCTCCTGCCCCTCTCACTGCACCTCTCACTGCACCTGCACCTCTCACTGCTCCTCTCACTGCTCCTGCATCTCTAACTGCATCTGCACCTCTCACTGCACCTGCTCCTCTCACTGCACCTGCTCCTCTCACTGCTCCTGCTCCTCTCACTGCTCCTCTCACTGCACCTGCTCCTCTCACTGCTCCTGCACCTCTCACCGCTCCTGCACCTCTCACTGCTCCTCTCACTGCACCTCTCACTGCATCTGCTCCTCTCACTGCACCTGCTCCTCTCACTGCACCTCTCACTGCACCTGCACCTCTCACTGCTCCTGCATCTCTCACTGCATCTGCACCTCTCACTGCACCTGCTCCTCTCACTGCACCTGCTCCTCTCACTGCTCCTGCTCCTCTCACTGCTCCTCTCACTGCACCTTCTCCTCTCACTGCTCCTGCACCTCTCACTGCTCCTGCACCTCTCACTGCTCCTCTCACTGCACCTCTCACTGCATCTGCACCTCTCACTACACCTGCTCCTCTCACTGCACCTCTCACTGCACCTGCTCCTCTCACTGCTCCTGAACCTCTCACTGCACCTGCTCCTCTCACTGCACCTGCTCCTCTCACTGCTCCTGCACCTCTCACTGCTCCTGCTCCTCTCACTGCTCCTGCACCTCTCACTGCTCCTGCTCCTCTCACTGCTCCTGCTCCTCTCACTGCATCTCTCACTGCATCTCTCACTGCTCCTGCATTTCTCACTGCTCCTCTCACTGCTCCTGCACCTCTCACTGCTCCTGCACCTCCCCCTGCTCCTCTCACTGCTCCTGCTCCTCTCACTGCACCTCTCACTGCTCCTGCACCTCCCCCTGCATCTCTCACTGCTCCTGCACCTCTCACTGCATCTCTCACTGCTCCTGCACCTCTCACTGCTCCTCTCACTGCTCCTGCACCTCTCAATGCTCCTCTCACTTCTCACTGCTCCTCTCACTGCTCCTGCATCTCTCACTGCTCCTGCACCTCTCACTGCATCCCTCACTGCTCCTGCACCTCTCACTGCTCCTTCACCTCTCAATGCTCCTCTCACTTCTCACTGCTCCTCTCACTGCTCCTGCTCCTCTCACTGCTCCTGCACCTCTCACTGCATCTCTCACTGCTCCTGCACCTCTCATTGCATCTCTCACTGCTCCTGCACCTCTCACTGCTCCTCTCACTGCTCCTGCATCTCTCACTGCTCCGCTCACTGCACCTGCTCCTCTCACTGCTCCTGCATCTCTCACTGCTCCTGCACCTCTCACTGCATCTCTCATTGCTCCTGCACCTCTCACTGCTCCTGCATCTCTCACTGCTCCTGCACTTCTCACTGCTCCTCTCACTGCTCCTGCACCTCTCACTGCGCCTGCACCTCTCACTGCATCTCTCACTGCTCCTGCACCTCTCACTGCATCTCTCACTGCTCCTGCATCTCTCACTGCTCCTCTCACTCCTCCTGCACCTCTCAATGCTCCTCTCACTGCTCCTGCTCCTCTCACTGCTTCTGCACCTCTCACTGCATCTCTCACTGCTCCTGCACCTCTCACTGCTCCTCTCACTGCTCCTGCACCTCTCAATGCTCCTCTCACTTCTCACTGCTTCTCTTACTGCTCCTACATCTCTCACTGCTCCTCTCACTGCTCCTGCATCTCTCACTGCTCCTGCACCTCTCACTGCACCTCTCACTGCTCCTCTCACTGCTCCTGCACCTCTCACTGCATCTCTCACTGCTCCTGCACCTCTCACTGCTCCTCTCACTGCTCCTCTCACTGCTCCTCTCACTGCTCCTCTCACTGCTCCTGCACCTTTCACTGCATCTCTCACTTCTCACTGCTCCTCTCACTGCTGTTGCATCTCTCACTGCTCCTCTCACTGCTCCTGCATCTCTCACTGCTCCTGCTCCTCTCACTGCTCCTTCATCTCTCACTGCTCCTGCACCTCTCACTGCACCTCTCACTACACCTCTCACTGCTCCTGCACCTCTCACTGGGCCTGCACCTCTCACTGCACCTGCTCCTTTCACTGCACCTGCACCTCTCACTGCATCTGCAACTCTCACTGCACCTGCATCTCTCACTGCTCCTGCACCTCTCACTGCACCTGCTCCTCTCACTGCACCTCTCACTGCACCTCTCACTGCACCTGCTTCTCTCAGTGCTTCTGCACCTCTCACTGGGCCTGCACCTCTCACTGCACCTGCTCCTCTCACTGCTCCTGAACCTCTCACTGCACCTGCTCCTATCAATGCACCTGCACCTCTCACTGCACCTGCTCCTCTCACTGCTCCTCTCACTGCACCTGCTCCTCTCACTGCTCCTGCTCCTCTCACTGCTCCTGCACCTCTCACTGCTCCTGCACCTCTCACTGCTCCTGCAACTCTCACTGCTCCTGCACCTCTCACTGCACCTGCACCTCTCACTGCACCTGCTCCTCTCACTGCTTCTGCACCTCTCACTGCTCCTGCACCTCTCACTGCACCTGCACCTCTAACTGCTCCTGCACCTATCAATGCATTTCTCACTGCATCTCTCACTGCTCCTGTACCTCTCACTGCATCTCTCACTGCTCCTGCACCTCTCACTGCTCCTGCACCTCTCAATGCTCCTCTCACTGCTCCTGCTCCTCTCATTGCTCCTGCACCTCTCAATGCATCTCTCCCTGCTCCTGCGCCTCTCACTGCATCTCTCATTGCTCCTGCACCTCTCACTGCTCCTCTCACTGCTCCTGCACCTCTCAATGCTCCTCTCACTGCTCCTGCATCTCTCATTGCTCCTCTCACTGCTCCTGCTCCTCTCACTGCACCTGCTCCTCTCACTGCACCTCTCACTGCTCCTCTCACTGCTCCTGCACCTCTCACTGCATTTCTCACTGCTCCTGCACCTCTCACTGCATCTCTCACTGCTCCTGTACCTCTCACTGCATCTCTCACTGCTCCTGCACCTCTCACTGCTCCTCTCACTGCTCCTGCACCTCTCAATGCTCCTCTCACTGCTCCTGCACCTCTCACTGCTCCTGCACCTCTCACTGCTCCTCTCACTGCTCCTGCACCTCTCAATGCTCCTCTCACTGCTCCTGCATCTCTCACTGCTCCTGCACCTCTCACTGCTCCTCTCACTGCTCCTGCACCTCTCAATGCTCCTCTCACTGCTCCTGCACCTCTCACTGCTCCTGCATCTCTCACTGCTCCTGCACCTCTCACTGCTCCTCTCACTGCTCCTGCACCTCTCACTGCACCTGCACCTCTCACTGCACCTCTCACTGCACCTGCACCTCTCACTGCATCTCTCACTGCTCCTGCACCTCTCACTGCTCCTCTCACTGCTCCTGCACCTCTCAATGCTCCTCTCACTGCTCCTGCACCTCTCACTGCTCCTGCACCTCTCACTGCATCTCTCACTGCTCCTGCACCTCTCACTGCTCCTGCACCTCTCACTGCTCCTCTCACTGCTCCTGCACCTCTCAATTCTCCTCTCACTGCTCCTGCACCTCTCACTGCTCCTGCATCTCTCACTGCTCTTGCATCTCTCACTGCTCCTGCACCTCTCACTGCATCTCTCACTGCTCCTGCACCTCTCACTGCATCTGCACCTCTCACTGCACCTCTCACTGCTCCTGCACCTCTCACTGCATCTCTCACTGCTCCTACATCTCTCACTGCTCCTGCTCCTCTCAATGCTCCTCTCACTGCTCCTGCACCTATCACTGCATCTCTCACTGCTCCTGCTCCTCTCACTGCTCCTGCACCTCTCACTGCACCTCTCACTGGGCCTGCTCTTCTCCCTGGGCCCCTTGCTCTTACTCTTCCTCGTCCAGACATTACAGTGTTTGTCTTTTTCTGTTTCTGCTTCCAAAAACATCACTCCTCAAAGTCCTCCTTTTACTGTATAAATGTCAATGTAATAGAAAAAATAACCCCTGCCACTGAGTCTAAGCCAGACTGGAATCAGCTGTGGTTGGCCCAATTTACCCAACATAAATCAGCTGTGTGTCAATTATTCAATTGTTTGTTTATTATCAGCTGAGATATATTGTTTTTGAACTGATATCATTGCAGAAGCAGAGGTTTTTAAACTGTATCTAAGGTTTGGAATATTGTTTTTGCTATTGTGGGATGTTGTGTGTTAACATTCGTAAATACTACAAAAACAATCCATAATTTTGTTGGTAGGTATAGCTTGTCCTTACAAGAAAATGTAAGCATTGTGGAAATGTTTTCACTTACTGCATATTGTGTGAAAACGACATGAAATGTGTGAATGGTATGGCCACAAAAGACTGATACTGTGCTAATTATGTTTAGAGTTTTGAAAATGTGACAACTGGTTGGACAAACGCTTGTTAGCGACTGAAAAAAAACTGTAATACTGAGAGTTAGTTGACATGTACATTTATTTCTGTCCTCTATTCATGTTTTTGCTCTAGTTTTTAGGGAAGTTATATTGAAATTACTCACAGAACCTTTAATTACAGTTTTTACCAACTGCTTACACATAAAATCTTTTCATGTCACACGATTTTTGAAACCTCTCACTCAAAGTGCAAAACTACATACCAAATCTTCAAGACCATAAGCTATTTCTCAGCCTTTGACTCAGTTTTCAATTGCATAAAACACTTTTTTCAAAACACTACACACAATTCTCTACCTAAAACACAAAGATCTATCAGGTAGTGACTTGCTTTCCTTTTCCAAACACAACCAATCAAAATGCTACACTTATTCACCAGGTCACACAGACCATAGATATCATATAAAGGCTAGATGGCTCGTCCGCGCTGCTGGCCAATGGAGCTCGACATCCGCACACGGCGGCCATCTTACGACAGGGTGCTCGCTCACTCATAACATGGTGAATGTACTTTTAAATAACCATAACTTGCTCAATTTTCTACCGATTTTCAAACGGTTTGGTTTGTTATAAACGTCAGAGATGTAGCTATTATACTGCTTACATATGAATAATTATGTTCAAAATGTTTAAGCATTCAGAATTATAGCCACGTTAATAACGTTTGTAAGAAACCAAACCGTTTGTAAATCCGTCCAGATTTCAGCGAGATAAGAGGATTTGTGTGCGTGCTGGTCACTCACCTTAATTCACAGAGCCCTGTCCTAAGATGGCCGTCGGTGATGCCGGAAGTGACTCCGCCTTGAGCCATCTAGCCTTTATATGATATCTATGACACAGACACTCTCTTCACATGTGCAAACACTAATTGCTTAACTGATCACTAACCAATCACTGCTTTACTGTAGTATAGGCCTAAATAGGTCAAAGGTCAGATGATCTGTTTTGAACAATGGATTCCTGGGACCCCCTGGGACCCCCCGGGACTATTTTGTTTTCAAATGACACATACAAACCATCATATGAAGAACCAGTTGAACACTGATGTGCTCAATGTAAAACACTATGATGAATGGAAAACACTTCTTCTCCATTCATCATAATGACTTAGGCCTTTTTTTTTTTGTTCAGTGTTACACTTACTACAGACATTACATACATAAGTGTGTTGTAAAATATTTGAGAATATTGTTTTTATACTCAGAACACACAAAAACACGGTAACAGATTTTATTTTCCCCACAAAAACAATGTACACAGTGTACATCCCAACCAACACAAAGTTGGACATACAGTGGTCTACATACAAAACAACAGAAGAATTGACTGTATACAGTTACAGTAAAAAAAAAAAAAACAAAAAAAAAATCCAATGTTGGCATCCATTGCTCCATTGAAGAGCTCACCTGTTGAAGAGCTCACCTGTTGAAGAGCTCACCTGTTGAAGAGCTGACCTGTTGCCCTTTCATGCTAAAGCTCTGATTGCTAATTGTAAAACTGTGTGACGGGTGTTTGCCCATGTGATGAGTCAGTGTGCATATCTGAATGGCAGTGTGTTCCTTGTGAAAACAAGAGATTTTCTGCATGAAAATTGTGCCAAAAGCAGAGAATTGTGTGTAGTGTTTTGAAAAAAGTGTGTTTTAGATCTGCAATCTGAGTGTAAAGCAGGAATTGTGCTTGTAGTTTAGCAGAATTGGCTCAGGGGGTTGGTGAACGAGTTACATGTGGTGGTCATTGTGTCTCAAATACCAGGATTTGTGTGTAAACAATTGAGAAAAACTGTAAATATTTTCTGTTTCTACATTGCATTGGTGTTTACAGTGTACTTGTTACATCAGATTACTTTCACTGTAGAACATTGTATTGAAATGTAGATATAAGCCTATGAAAGACCAAAGAGCTTTAGATTTAGAACAGCAGTGTTTGCATGGTAGCCTACCATCAAACAGTTCAGGGAGAAGTACATTTTTAATCTCAAAACAAATTTCATATTTTTCCATCATTGTCTTTTGATGAACGAAAACATGTTCTATTATAGTTGCTCAAAATTGATCAGAAATTACTACTCTGCTTTGCTCTTTGCAAAATTTCTTTGTTCTTCCTCCTCCTTGTACCCTATTTTTACAGTACTGTACCCTGCGTCTCACAAACTTGTCCTCTGTAATTCTTGTTCTTTGTTGATATGAACCTGCAACCAGTCAAAATGGATGACGTGTGCATTAGAGTGCAGAATGTGTTTAGAGAATGAGAATGTGTTTAGAGTTTTGCTGAAAAGTCTAAGTGAGGGTTTTACCATGTGACATGGTTTAAGGTATTGACAACAGGCTGCACAATTAGCTAAATGAGTTCAGGCAACTGAGAACTTTGTTCAGCCAATGGGTTTTAGTGTTTTAGCAATTGAGAAAAACTGTAATAAATGTAAGCAAAAGAAAGGATTATATTATTTGCATATTATTACATATTTGCATATGAATGTATAGAGGAAAACACAAACTCCATCATGTACTTTGACGGATAAATATTAATATTACACTTCAACCCTCAGTATGAATATATTTATAATGGATTATGTGAGGCATTTCATCACTGTTTAATACTGGAACATGATTTAAGATTCCTCTCTGAATTCAGTGTGACTTTAATGCATTTACATGTTAAGAGCTCATATTTAACTCTAGATTCAGTCCTGGATATTCTTATACATTTCTCTTCAGATAGACCTGACACTGTGAGACGATGTGGAGATTATGATTGTTTGCCTTAGAACTGTCTATCAGTGCCTTTATAAATGTGTGTAATGCAAAACCACTGATAGAGAAAACAAGCATTTGTGGACTTTAGACTCAGAAGAGAAACTGACCTGTCGACTCATGAACAGTAGAAGATCCACCCTGGGGTCTCACTGTATAGGGGACTGAAAATAGAAAGGTCAGTTAAAGACTATAAATAAATGCTTTTAATTATGTCAAATAATAGTGTAAATAATGCATACATCCACTGTGCACTGTGATAATATGATCCTCATGTTTAATGCCGTAGAAACCAAGTGTGTGATTATCCTCCAGTGTCTTGTAATCATAGTGAAGAAAAGCGTCTTCAACTGTGGAAGAAACATGAGGAACAGAGAACACACACACACACATACGCACGCACGAACACACACACACACACACACACACTCGCACACACACACACACACACGCACGCACACACACACTCTCGTACACACAAACACACACACACACACACTCTCACACACACAAACACACACACACACACACACACACACACACACACACACACACACACACACACACACACACACACACACACACACACACACACACACACACACACACACACACACACAGCCATGTTTATGTGATTTGTGAGGACATTCCATAGGCGTAATGGTTTTTATACTGTACAAACTGTATATTCTATCCCCCTACACTGCCCCTATCCCTAAACCTACCCATCACAGGAAACATTCTGCATTTTTACATAAAAAAAAAACACTGCTTAGTATGTTTTTAAAGCCATTTGAAAAATGAGGACCCCCAAAATGTCCTCATAAATCACGTATTTTCCCGAGTGTCCTCATTTTGCAGGTGTGTTATCATAAAAATGTCCTCAGTTGTCATGAAAACAAGTACACACACACACACACTCGCACACACACACTCGCACACACACACTACCCCTCCCTATACCCCCCAATGGAATGATCATGACTGTTTCTGTCTTCCCAGACTGTGAACTGTCGATAACTCCCGGTGATTAGAGATGTCATCAGGCGTCCACAGGGACGAAGATCTGGCTCTTCATGCAGTTCATGGTGAATCACATTCACTCACTCTGTCACACTGCATCTTCATAGTCTTTTTCTTCAGGCTGTGTGATACAGATTAAGGTCGTTGCTTGGTTCATCAAGTGTCACCTGACCAGACAAGACATATTCAATCCCAGTTATGACACACACACACATACACATTCATATATATTATCCTGTGTATGTACTGCTCATATGGAGCCTGTCATCAGTGTGTGTAGTGTGTTCATGTGAGCTGCAGGTTCTCATTAGGTTGTTCAGATGTGTGTAGTTGTCGTGTTTTCTTCAGTCAGTGTGCTGAAACAGGATCTGGAACTGTGACCTCATGAAACAAACCTGTAAAACTGCTGTTCAATACAACCAGGTGAGTCCAGAAATATATCCATACATCATATTATATCCATATATCTATATACTTCATTAGTTCTTGGAGTTGAGATCTCTAGAACAGTTTGAAAACATGGATGAAAAGATTGATCTCATTTCCAGCAGCATCAGAGCGATGAAGGAAGAGATGAAGAGGGATAGTGCTGATGTTCATGAGGTATGATCTGCTTTTCTGGGCTGCGTTTCCCAAAGCGAGTATGGTCACAAGTTCCCTCGAGACCAACACAACTCAACACAACTCAACGATACCAACACAACTCAACACAACTCAACGATACCAACACAACTCAACGATACCAACACAACTCAACACAACTCAACACAACTCAACGATACCAACACAACTCAACACAACTCAACGATACCAACACAACTCAACGATACCAACACAACTCAACACAACTCAACACAACTCAACGATACCAACACAACTCAACACAACTCAACGATACCAACACAACTCAACACAACTCAACTATACCAACAGAACCCAACACAACTCAACACAACTCAACGATACCAACACAACTCAACACAACTCAACGATACCAACAGAACTCAACACAACTCAACACAACTCAACGATACCAACACAACTTAACACAACTCAACGATACCAACACAACTCAACTATACCAACAGAACCCAACACAACTCAACACAACTCAACGATACCAACACAACTCAACACAACTCAACGATACCAACACAACTCAACACAACTCAACGATACCAACACAACTCAACTATACCAACAGAACCCAACACAACTCAACACAACTCAACGATACCAACACAACTCAACACAACTCAACTATACCAACACAACTCAACACAACTCAACACAACTCAACGATACCAACACAACTCAACACAACTCAACTATACCAACAGAACCCAACACAACTCAACACAACTCAACGATACCAACACAACTCAACACAACTCAACGATACCAACACAACTCAACTATACCAACAGAACCCAACACAACTCAACACAACTCAACGATACCAACACAACTCAACACAACTCAACGATACCAACACAACTCAACGATACCAACACAACTCAACGATACCAACACAACTCAACACAACTCAACGATACCAACACAACTCAACTATATCAACAGAACTCAACACAACTCAACGATACCAACACAACTCAACACAACTCAACGATACCAACACAACTCAACGATACCAACACAACTCAACACAACTCAACGATACCAACACAACTCAACTATATCAACAGAACTCAACACAACTCAACACAACTCAACGATACCCACACAACTCAACGATACCAACAGAACTCAACACAACTCAACGATACCAACACAACTCAACAATACCAACTCAACTCAACAATACCAACACAACTCAACAATACCAACACAACTCAACAATACCAACACAACTCAACAATACCAACACAACTCAACTATACCAACAGAACTCAACACAACTCAACACAACTCAACGATACCCACACAACTCAACGATACCAACAGAACTCAACACAACTCAACGATACCAACACAACTCAACACAACTCAACTATACCAACACAACTCAAAGATACCAACACAACTCAACGATACCACACAACTCAACACAACTCAACACAACTCAACGATACCAACACAACTCAACACAACTCAGCGATACCAACACAACTCAACGATACCAACACAACTCATCGATACCAACACAACTCAACACAACTCAACACAACTCAACGATACCAACACAACTCAACACAACTCAACTATACCAACACAACTCAACAATACCAACACAACTCAACGATACCAACACAACTCAACTATATCAACAGAACTCAACACAACTCAACGATACCAACACAACTCAACACAACTCAACGATACCAACACAACTCAACACAACTCAACACAACTCAACGATACCAACACAACTCAACACAACTCAACTATACCAACAGAACTCAACACAACTCAACAATACCAACACAACTCAACACAACTCAACTATATCAACAGAACTCAACACAACTCAACGATACCAACACAACTCAACACAACTCAACGATACCAACACAACTCAACACAACTCAACACAACTCAACGATACCACACAACTCAACACAACTCAACACAACTCAACGATACCAACACAACTCAACACAACTCAGCGATACCAACACAACTCAACGATACCAACACAACTCATCGATACCAACACAACTCAACACAACTCAACACAACTCAACGATACCAACACAACTCAACACAACTCAACGATACCAACACAACTCAACACAACTCAACGATACCAACACAACTCAACTATACCAACAGAACTCAACACAACTCAACGATACCAACACAACTCAACACAACTCAACGATACCAACACAACTCAACACAACTCAACACAACTCAACGATACCAACACAACTCAACACAACTCAACTATACCAACAGAACTCAACACAACTCAACAATACCAACACAACTCAACACAACTCAACTATATCAACAGAACTCAACACAACTCAACGATACCAACACAACTCAACACAACTCAACGATACCAACACAACTCAACACAACTCAACACAACTCAACGATACCAACACAACTCAACACAACTCAACTATACCAACACAACTCAACGATACCAACACAACTCAAAACAACTCAACGATACCAACACAACTCAACTATATCAACAGAACTCAACACAACTCAACGATACCAACACAACTCAACACAACTCAACGATACCAACACAACTCAACACAACTCAACACAACTCAACGATACCAACACAACTCAACACAACTCAACTATACCAACACAACTCAACAATACCAACACAACTCAACGATACCAACACAACTCAACACAACTCAACTATACCAACAGAACTCAACACAACTCAACGATACCAACACAACTCAACACAACTCAACACAACTCAACGATACCAACACAACTCAACACAACTCAACACAACTATACCAACAGAACTCAACACAACTCAACGATACCAACACAACTCAACACAACTCAACACAACTCAACACAACTCAACAATACCAACACAACTCAACAATACCAACACAACTCAACAATACCAACACAACTCAACTATACCAACAGAACTCAACACAACTCAACGATACCAACACAACTCAACAATACCAACTCAACTCAACAATACCAACACAACTCAACAATACCAACACAACTCAACAATACCAACTCAACTCAACTATACCCACACAACTCAACAATACCAACTCAACTCAACAATACCAACACAACTCAACAATACCAACACAACTCAACTATACCAACAGAACTCAACACAACTCAACGATACCAACACAACTCAACACAACTCAACTATACCAACACAACTCAACGATACCAACACAACTCAAAACAACTCAACGATACCAACACAACTCAACTATATCAACAGAACTCAACACAACTCAACGATACCAACACAACTCAACACAACTCAACGATACCAACACAACTCAACACAACTCAACACAACTCAACGATACCAACACAACTCAACACAACTCAACTATACCAACACAACTCAACAATACCAACACAACTCAACGATACCAACACAACTCAACACAACTCAACTATACCAACAGAACTCAACACAACTCAACGATACCAACACAACTCAACACAACTCAACACAACTCAACGATACCAACACAACTCAACACAACTCAACACAACTCAACTATACCAACAGAACTCAACACAACTCAACTATACCAACACAACTCAACACAACTCAACACAACTCAACTATACCAACACAACTCAACACAACTCAACACAACTCAACAATACCAACACAACTCAACAATACCAACACAACTCAACAATACCAACACAACTCAACTATACCAACAGAACTCAACACAACTCAACGATACCAACACAACTCAACAATACCAACTCAACTCAACAATACCAACACAACTCAACAATACCAACACAACTCAACAATACCAACTCAACTCAACTATACCCACACAACTCAACAATACCAACTCAACTCAACAATACCAACACAACTCAACAATACCAACACAACTCAACTATACCAACAGAACTCAACACAACTCAACGATACCAACACAACTCAACACAACTCAACTATACCAACACAACTCAACGATACCAACACAACTCAAAACAACTCAACGATACCAACACAACTCAACTATATCAACAGAACTCAACACAACTCAACGATACCAACACAACTCAACACAACTCAACGATACCAACACAACTCAACACAACTCAACACAACTCAACGATACCAACACAACTCAACACAACTCAACACAACTCAACGATAGCAACACAACTCAACACAACTCAACACAACTCAACTATACCAACAGAACTCAACACAACTCAACGATACCAACACAACTCAACACAACTCAACGATACCAACACAACTCAACACAACTCAACTATACCAACAGAACTCAACACAACTCAACGATACCAACACAACTCAACACAACTCAACACAACTCAACGATACCAACACAACTCAACACAACTCAACACAACTCAACTATACCAACAGAACTCAACACAACTCAACGATACCAACACAACTCAACACAACTCAACACAACTCAACAATACCAACACAACTCAACAATACCAACACAACTCAACTATACCAACAGAACTCAACACAACTCAACGATACCAACACAACTCAACTATACCAACACAACTCAACGATACCAACACAACTCAACGATACCACACAACTCAACACAACTCAACACAACTCAACGATACCAACACAACTCAACACAACTCAGCGATACCAACACAACTCAACGATACCAACACAACTCATCGATACCAACACAACTCAACACAACTCAACACAACTCAACGATACCAACACAACTCAACACAACTCAACACAACTCAACGATACCAACACAACTCAACACAACTCAACTATACCAACACAACTCAACAATACCAACACAACTC
The DNA here is from genome assembly GCF_964197995.2 of Scardinius erythrophthalmus. Lineage (NCBI taxonomy): Eukaryota > Metazoa > Chordata > Actinopteri > Cypriniformes > Leuciscidae > Scardinius > Scardinius erythrophthalmus. The sequence continues at coordinate 50,137,968 of NC_138226.1, forward strand.
AACGATACCAACACAACTCAACACAACTCAACTATACCAACAGAACTCAACACAACTCAACGATACCAACACAACTCAACACAACTCAACACAACTCAACACAACTCAACTATACCAACAGAACTCAACACAACTCAACGATACCAACACAACTCAACACAACTCAACACAACTCAACTATACCAACAGAACTCAACACAACTCAACGATACCAACACAACTCAACACAACTCAACACAACTCAACAATACCAACACAACTCAACAATACCAACACAACTCAACTATACCAACAGAACTCAACACAACTCAACGATACCAACACAACTCAACAATACCAACTCAACTCAACAATACCAACACAACTCAACAATACCAACACAACTCAACAATACCAACTCAACTCAACTATACCCACACAACTCAACAATACCAACTCAACTCAACAATACCAACACAACTCAACAATACCAACACAACTCAACTATACCAACAGAACTCAACACAACTCAACACAACTCAACGATACCCACACAACTCAACGATACCAACAGAACTCAACGCAACTCAACGATACCAACACAACTCAACACAACTCAACTATACCAACACAACTCAACGATACCAACACAACTCAACGATACCACACAACTCAACACAACTCAACACAACTCAACGATACCAACACAACTCAACACAACTCAGCGATACCAACACAACTCAACGATACCAACACAACTCATCGATACCAACACAACTCAACACAACTCAACACAACTCAACGATACCAACACAACTCAACACAACTCAACTATACCAACACAACTCAACAATACCAACACAACTCAACGATACCAACACAACTCAACACAACTCAACTATACCAACAGAACTCAACACAACTCAACGATACCAACACAACTCAACTATACCAACAGAACTCAACACAACTCAACGATACCAACACAACTCAACACAACTCAACACAACTCAACAATACCAACACAACTCAACAATACCAACACAACTCAACAATACCAACACAACTCAACGATACCAACAGAACTCAACAATACCAACTCAACTCAACAATACCAACACAACTCAACAATACCAACACAACTCAACAATACCAACTCAACTCAACTATACCCACACAACTCAACAATACCAACTCAACTCAACAATACCAACACAACTCAACAATACCAACACAACTCAACTATACCAACAGAACTCAACACAACTCAACACAACTCAACGATACCCACACAACTCAACGATACCAACAGAACTCAACACAACTCAACGATACCAACACAACTCAACACAACTCAACTATACCAACACAACTCAACGATACCAACACAACTCAACGATACCCACACAACTCAACACAACTCAACACAACTCAACGATACCAACACAACTCAACACAACTCAGCGATACCAACACAACTCAACGATACCAACACAACTCATCGATACCAACACAACTCAACACAACTCAACACAACTCAACGATACCAACACAACTCAACACAACTCAACACAACTCAACTATACCAACACAACTCAACTATACCAACACAACTCAATGATACCAACAAAACTCAAGGATACCAACACAACTCAACACAACTCAACGATACCAACACAACTCAACACAACTCAACGATACCAACACAACTCAACTATACCAACAGAACTCAACACAACTCAACGATACCAACACAACTCAACACAACTCAACACAACTCAACGATACCAACACAACTCAACACAACTCAACTATACCAACAGAACTCAACACAACTCAACAATACCAACACAACTCAACACAACTCAACACAACTCAACAATACCAACACAACTCAACACAACTCAACAATACCAACACAACTCAACACAACTCAACAATACCAACACAACTCAACTATACGAACAGAACTCAACACAACTCAACGATACCAACACAACTCAACAATACCAACACAACTCAACAATACCAACACAACTCAACAATACCAACAGAACTCAACACAACTCAACAATACCAACATAACTCAACAATACCAACATAACTCAACACAACTCAACACAACTCAACAATACCAACACAACTCAACACAACTCAACACAACTCAACGATACCCACACAACTCAACAATACCAACTCAACTCAACAATACCAACAACTCAATAATACCAACACAACTCACCTATACCCACACAACTCAACACAACTCAACAATACCAACACAACTCAACGATACCCACACAACTCAACACAACTCAACGATACCAACACAACTCAACACAACTCAACACAACTCAACTATACCAACAGAACTCAACACAACTCAACGATACCAACACAACTCAACACAACTCAACAATACCAACACAACTCAACAATACCAACACAACTCAACTATACCAACAGAACTTAACACAACTCAACAATACCAACACAACTCAACAATACCAACTCAACTCAACAATACCAACACAACTCAACAATACCAACACAACTCAACAATACCAACTCAACTCAACTATACCCACACAACTCAACAATACCAACTCAACTCAACAATACCAACACAACTCAACAATACCAACACAACTCAACTATACCAACAGAACTCAACACAACTCAACACAACTCAACGATACCCACACAACTCAACGATACCAACAGAACTCAACACAACTCAACGATACCAACACAACTCAACACAACTCAACAATACCAACACAACTCAACAATACCAACACAACTCAACTATACCAACAGAACTTAACACAACTCAACAATACCAACACAACTCAACAATACCAACTCAACTCAACAATACCAACACAACTCAACAATACCAACACAACTCAACAATACCAACTCAACTCAACTATACCAACAGAACTCAACACAACTCAACGATACCAACACAACTCAACAATACCAACACAACTCAACAATACCAACACAACTCAACTATACCAACAGAACTCAACACAACTCAACGATACCAACACAACTCAACACAACTCAACAATACCAACAGAACTCAACACAACTCAACGATACCAACACAACTCAACACAACTCAACTATACCAACACAACTCAACACAACTCAACAATACCAACACAACTCAACTATACCAACAGAACTCAACACAACTCAACGATACCAACACAACTCAACAATACCAACACAACTCAACAATACCAACACAACTCAACAATACCAACAGAACTCAACACAACTCAACAATACCAACATAACTCAACAATAGTGGTAAAAACAAGTCTCCTATTTTTAATCCTTGTTTCTTGTCCACTGTGGGAGATGCTGATGCTATGATTCTGACGCGTACCATAAATAGATCCAGAGAGGCGTGCTGATGTTCCAAACAAATAACTGAAGTTTATTAAATCAAAAATAAAGATGCATTGTAACATAAAACAAAACAAACAACTTTTAGGCCGCTTGCAGGTTTGTTGCACCATGCCACCCTAGCTCCATGTGTACGGTCAAAAGACTGTGTGCTCTTGCACCAGCGCCCCCTTCCTGTCAGGGGTGGCCTATCCTTTATACAACCTTTCACCTCTCACCTATAGAGGGCACACACTCAGAGAAATAAACAAAATTAACAATACACAACAAACTGATATTTAAATGAACAAATTTATACAAATTAAATAAAGTGGTAAGTATGGCTCCTACACCCGGCCCCTAATTGAGCGTTTAAGCATCAATTACAATACATTACATGTAAATGGAGCCAAATGAGTCCATACAAGAAAAAATAATACTCATCCTTTAATTATTCCTCAGTCGTCACCTTTATGGCACAGATCTAACCCTCTGCATCTTCCAATAGTAGGCAAAGTTTGGTAATAGGTCTTTCTAAGAAACCAGTCTTTGTCTTAAGTTTAACAGTTCTTATGAGTCCTTTGGAATCAGGAAAAACTTCTGTTACTCTTCCAATAGGCCACGATCCACGAGGTGCTGAACTGTCCACGACTAACACAATATCTCCTTTCTGCAATCCTCTCTTTGCAGTTAACCATCTCTGTCGTTCCTGTAGTAATGGTAAGTATTCTTGTGACCACCTCTTCCAAAACAGGTCTGCTAAATACTGTACTTGCCTCCACCGACGTCTGTTGTATACGTCTGACCTTTGAAACAATCCAGGTGGCAATGTAGGGCTAGACTTTAACAGGAGAATGTGATTTGGTGTCAAAGGTTCCAGATCATGATGGTCATCAGACAATGTGGTAATGGGACGACTATTCAAAATCGCTTCGATCTCACAAAAGAGTGTTTGTAGTACTTCATCATCGAGGGTGTGTTGTTGTAAAATAGAGCAGAAGATCTGCCTCACCATTCGAATGAGCCTCTCCCATACTCCCCCATGATGTGAGGCTGCTGGAGGATTAAACGTCCACTGAATTCCTTTCTGGAGCATTGCCTTCTGGATTCTACTTTGGTTCCATTCTGAAAGTGAATTCTGTAATTCTCTTTTTGCACCCACCAGGTTAGTCCCGTTATCAGAACGAATATGCATAACTTGGCCTCTTCTGGCTATGAATCTTCTTAAAGCGTCAATGCAGGAATCTGTGTTCAGTGAGTGAGCCATTTCTAGGTGAACTGCCCTGCTTGTCATGCAAGTGAAAATAACCCCATATCTTTTTACCTGACTTCTTCCTCTTTTTGTCACAAAAGGTCCAAAGTAGTCAACGCCAACATTGCTGAAAGGTGGGAGATCAGCTTGTAGTCTTTCCTTTGGTAAATCTGCCATCTTTTGCTCTCCAATCTTTCCTCTTACACGCTTGCACACAACACATTTAGAAAGAACTTTACGGGCTGCAGAATTGGCATTTATAATCCAATATTTCTTTCTCAGGTGTGAGAGAACATGGTTTCTGCCAGCATGTCCGAGCTGTTCGTGTATGTGTTGAAGGATAAGTGTAGAGATGTGAATATCTTTTGGAAGTATTATTGGTCGCTTGGTCTCCTCAGGCATTGCAGACTTGTCCAGCCTTCCTCCAACCCTCAAAACTCCATCATCCATCACCGGATCTAGCTTGTATAGGCTGCTGAATCTTTTCAAGCGCTTTCCAACAAGTGATGTCTTTTTAATTCTTGACATTTCCTCTGAATACCTTTGTTTCTGGCAAAACTCAACAATGGATTTTTCTGCTTTACAGAGATCATCCAAGCATATGGATTGTCCACAAAGTGATGTCTTGAATGCTTTAATTTCATTGCATACCTTGTTTTGGCTCTGAATGTCCTTATTCACGCAGGTTGCCTGTATTTCTTTTCTTTTTTCAGTAAGCAAGCGAAGGATATTCTTGAACTTCAAGAACCACGCTACTGCCAACTTTAGCTTTGTCCAACTTGAGAAATAGTTAAGCAGTTGGCTGGTAGGATTTTCTTTTTCTTTGATGACAGTACTATAAACAGGGGTGTTCCTTTTAACTTCAAGATCATCGAGTGAGAGCAATATGGAAATGGGTCCCAGGGACTCTTTAGGCCATTCCTCTTCTTTCTTCCATAGAAAGTCTGGTCCATGGATCCACTCTTTGCACTTCACCAATGTGCTGGCACTCACTCCTCTTGATGCTAAGTCAGCAGGGTTCTGCTTTGTCCTGATGAATTTCCACTGTTTAACATCTGTGTTTTCTCTAATAACAGAGATCCTATTTGCTACAAATGTGCGGAACCTTGCATTCTCATTTGCAACGTATTTCAGCACTGACTGACTATCAGTCCAAAATGTTGAGCTTTTGAGATCGAGCTCCAAAGCTTTTCTTACCATAATGTCCACTCTGACTGCTAGCACTGCAGCTGTAAGTTCTAGACGTGGAATTGTGACGTGCTTAAGTGGGGCCACTCTGGCTTTTCCCAACATGAAAGACACATGTACAGTGCGCATATCATCAGTCAGTCTCAAGTAACTCACTATGCCGTATCCTTGTTCACTAGCATCAGAGAAATGATGCAGCTCTGCTTGCTTCAGTATTCCAAAACCAGTTGGCTTTACACAACGTGCCACTCTGAAATCTTCTATCTCGTCAAGATCCTTTATCCACTTTGTCCACTTATCCACTGCAGCCTGTGGTATTTCCTCATCCCAACCACATTTACTCCTACAGAGGTCTTGGATAAGCAATTTGGCAGGTAGAGTAAAGGGACTCAAAAATCCAAGTGGATCATAGATGGAGCTCACAACTGATAGTAAGTTTCTTCGAGTGTGGGATTTGCACTTGACAGTGATATTGAACTTAAACACATCCTTCTCCACGCACCACAACAATCCAAGAGCTCTTTCAGTGGGAAGCTTTTCCCTATCGAGATCCAATTCCCTTACATTCTGAGCTCTGTCTTCTTTTGGAATATGTGCAAGAACAGTACGACTGTTACTCACCCATTTTGTGAGGTGGAATCCTCCTGTTTGACAGAGAGATGTTAGGTCTTTCACCAATTCTACTGCTTCATGCTCTGTTGGAAGGGACTTCAAGCAATCATCTACATAGAAGTTTTTCTCAACAGTGTTTATCACCTCAGTTCGAAAACAGTCTTTGTTGTCTTTGGCTGTTTGCCTCAGAGCAAAGTTTGCACAGCTGGGGGATGAGACTGCCCCAAATAGATGTACCATCATTCGATGTTCCACAGCAGGCATGCTAACATCACCACTTGGCCACCAGAGGAATCGCAAGAAGTCAACATCTGATCTTGACACTCTTACCTGATGGAACATTGCTTTGATATCGGTCATAACTGCTACAGGTTCTTGGCGAAATCTGGTCAAAACATCAAAAAGTGTGCTGGTCAAATCAGGACCCTGAAGAAGTTCTGAGTTGAGGGATTTACCTCGAAAAGTAGCAGCACAGTCAAAGACCACCCTTATGGTCTGTTTTTGGGGATGATACACACCATGATGTGGGATGTACCACAATTGACCATCTGATCTTTTCAGCTCTTGTTGCCGCACCACTTCAGCATAGCCCTTATTTATGACTTCTGTTAGAAATTCAGTATAGTCAGTTTTGAATTTTTCATTCCTCTTGAACTTTCTTTTCAAACTTTGAAGTCGCTGTTCTGCCACTTGGTAATTGTTAGGCAACACTGTGTCATCTTTGCGAAAAGGTAGATCAAGAGTGTAATGTCCATTTTTCAACTTTATTGACTCTTCTGCAATCTTGATGAATATTTTGTCTTCTATTGACAATTCAGCCTTCTCTTCATTTGACCTCTCATTAAAATCATGGTTGTATTGTTGCATCAACATTTCTTCCAAGTTCGAGACAGAAATTCTGTTAACAACAACACCATCACAGCTGTTTCTGTTTGCTGTGTTTTTGCCTTGTAAAGGACCATTAATAACCCATCCTAGTAGGGTCTTAACTGCATATGGCCCATCCCCTTGGCTATTAAGGATTTCCCAAGGTTCAATGGCTTTGGGAGCATTGCTTCCAATCAACAACTCCACCTTGGCTGGAATCCTAGGAAACTGTACCGGACTCAGGTATGGCCATTTAGACAGTTCTTCCTTTGTGGGAATGTTACAGGTGTCAACAGGCATGATCTTTTGGGTGTAGACTTCTGGCAGGTGGATGAAGTTACTTTCTTCCAGCGAAGAAACTTCCAACCCACTGACAATGTAAGAGGGCACAGACTTATCCTGGCTCATTGTTCGAAGAAGAATATTGGTCTTTCTTCCAGTAATGTTGAGTTTCCTCATAAGATCCTCTGTGCAGAAGCTTGCCGAGCTACCAGGATCAAGAAAGGCATATGTGTGCAGAATCTTACTTCCTTTTGAACTTTTAACCTGTACTGGTACAATCGACAACAAACACTCTGTATAAATCTGCATGTTTCTGACTCCAGCATGCTTGCCATCTTGAAGAGAGACCTGTGTGCTACTCACAGGTGTTTTCTTAAGTTGTTTTGAAGATGATTCCAACGCTTTAATGTGTAACACAGTTGGATGCTGTTTGTTGCATATGGAGCAGTGAAGATGCTGTGTGCAGTCTTTACTCAGATGTCCTCCTTTGGTTAAACACCCAAAACAGATTCCATTCTGTCTAACAAAGTTGATCTTTTCCCTGTGTGGCTGCTTTTCAAACTGCAAGCATGACATCAAATCATGTCCATTGTTACAGTAGAGACATGATATTGGCTGGGAATCTTTAGATGCGGTCTGTGGTGAGTTCACATGCACATTGGTAGCAAAACTGCCTTTGGATTTGGGTTTCAATACTTTGGGCTTTCCTTTACTTGGGCTTGAGTCTTGGATATCACCAAATATTGGGTCTGAGACAATGTTAGCTTGTTTTTCAATGAAGCTGACGAGATCTGCCATCTTTACCTTGGTCCTCCTTTGTTCTTGCAACTCAAATGCCTTTGTGCGCCACCTCTCTCTGAGCTTATATGGGAGTTTAAAAGTAATACTCCTCATATTGGAGACCGTGTCCAGCTCTTCCATGAACTCCAAGTCTTCCATACTATTACAGCAGCTTCTAAGAAACAATGCGAAGGCTTGTAAAGCCTTTGGATCTTCTGGTTTGATTGAAGGCCAGGAGAGTGCTTTCTCGATATAGGCACATGAAATCCTATATGCATTACCAAAGTGTTCTTTCAATAGCTGCTTTGCTTTTTGGTAACCTTGGTTAGGTGCTATGTGTTGGCAACTTCTTACCAGCTCCTGTGGTAGCCCCCTTGTGTACTGAATGAGAAAGTGCAGCCTGTCTGCATTATCATCCGTCTTAGTTTCAATGATATGCTCAAAAGAATGAAGGAATGACCTGTACTGCAGAATATCTCCACTAAACATAAGAATTTCCCCTCTTGGTAAGGTGGAAAGAAGTTGTTGTTTTACAAGCATGTCTGTCAAGTTGTTTTGTTTTTGAAGAATTCTAGCAAGATCAGGCCCTTGAATGACATTAGAAGATGATTCTCTACTTTCTTGAGGTCTTGCTTGAGCTGTATGAGAGATTTGTGCAGGGGATTTGGAGTCAGTGTTCACAGTGGTGGATTGTTGAATTGCATTGATATTCTGAGGATAAGAATGTCTTGCAGTCTGAGTTGGGAAAGCTTCTTTTGGGCGCACATCTTGTGTGTTTGTTGCACTGGAGAGGTTTTTATCCAGCATCTCTTTACAGTACACATTCATGGCATCTTCTTCGACAGCATTTACATTGGTTATTGAGGTCTCAGCATTCTTGAGATACTCAATTTTTGCTGTGTTGGCAGCAATTTCAGCTTGAACTTCCCACACCTCCTTCATCTTTCTAAGTTCCTCCTCTTTCTTCTCTATAGCATGTTTTCGTTGCAGTGCATTGGCTTTGGCAAGTAAAGCTGCCCTCTCTGCCTCTGCACAGATACGCACTGAGGCTGATGTTGACACACTTGATCTGCTTGCACGTGATCTGCTAGATCTGCCAGATCTACTGCTACGCACAGATGAAACAACTGAAGTGTTATCTTCATCATTTAGCTGGTCATTCACTTTTAGAGCAGAAGAAACTTGAGTACTAGTTTGAGAGTCAGGTTCTTGAATAGTAGACATCCAATTCTCAACAGTAGAAACAAACACATCAACTTGTTTCATTCTTGGTTCATACCAGGTTTTCAGGTCTTCAACTTTATCCTCTTCACTCAACACTTGTACATATGATTCTTGAAGAGACTTGAATTCCTCAAACATTTCATTGAACTTCATCATGTTTCCCTTTACTTCTTCAAGATATTCAGCATCAGTCATCAAAGAGTTAACAATATTCATTCGTCTTGTAAGGTGTGCCATCTTGCCTGCTCTAGAGGCTTTCAAACGAGCAGCAACCTCATTCAAGTCCTTTTGAGCTGAGTTTGGGAATTGTTCTAGATAAGACTCGTCCATTTTTCCAACAAGCAAATGTCCTCTTTCCAACGACACAAACTTTTCAAATTTCCTTTGATTTCCTCTTTAAAATGGCATGCATCAAGAACTTTGAACTCTTTCATCAAATTAATCAGTTTGCAGAATCAAACTTGAAAGTCTTTCCAATAACATTCATATTTAACTCAGCACATTGATTCCGCAAGCACATACCTCTTTGAGAAGTTTCCTTTGTTTCCTTTGTTCTCTGCAACCAATGCCATGCGGTCTTCAAACAGTCCATCCACTCCGTTCAAGTTTAAGGATACTCTTTTCCCAAACATATTCCATTTTCACAAGTCCATTTTCAAAGCAAGTCTTTTGACATGTTTTAGTGGTAAAAACAAGTCTCCTATTTTTAATCCTTGTTTCTTGTCCACTGTGGGAGATGCTGATGCTATGATTCTGACGCGTACCATAAATAGATCCAGAGAGGCGTGCTGATGTTCCAAACAAATAACTGAAGTTTATTAAATCAAAAATAAAGATGCATTGTAACATAAAACAAAACAAACAACTTTTAGGCCGCTTGCAGGTTTGTTGCACCATGCCACCCTAGCTCCATGTGTACGGTCAAAAGACTGTGTGCTCTTGCACCAGCGCCCCCTTCCTGTCAGGGGTGGCCTATCCTTTATACAACCTTTCACCTCTCACCTATAGAGGGCACACACTCAGAGAAATAAACAAAATTAACAATACACAACAAACTGATATTTAAATGAACAAATTTATACAAATTAAATAAAGTGGTAAGTATGGCTCCTACAACCAACATAACTCAACACAACTCAACACAACTCAACAATACCAACACAACTCAACACAACTCAACACAACTCAACACAACTCAACAATACCAACACAACTCAACACAACTCAACACAACTCAACACAACTCAACGATACCCACACAACTCAACAATACCAACTCAACTCAACAATACCAACACAACTCAACAATACCAACACAACTCACCTATACCCACACAACTCAACACAACTCAACAATACCAACACAACTCAACTATACCAACAGAACTCAACACAACTCAACGATACCAACACAACTCAACAATACCAACTCAACAATACCAACACAACTCAACTATACCAACAGAACTCAACACAACTCAACGATACAACACAACTCAATAATACCAACACAACTCACCGATACCCACACATCTCAACACAACTCAACAATACCAACACAACTCAACAATACCAACACAACTCAACGATACCAACACAACTAAACACAACTCAACGATACCAACACAACTAAACACAACTCACCGATACCCACACAACTAAACACAACTCAACAATACCAACACAACTCAACGATACCCACACAACTCAACACAACTCAACAATACCAACACAACTCAACTATACCAACAGAACTCAACACAACTCAACGATACCAACACACCTCAACAATACCAACACAACTCACCGTTACCCACACAACTCAACACAACTCAACGATACCAACACAACTCAACAATACCAACACAACTCAACGATACCAACACAACTCAACACAACTCAACACAACTCAACGATACCCACACAACTCAACGATACCAACAGAACTCAACACAACTCAACGATACCAACACAACTCAACAATACCCACACAACTCAACACAACTCAACGATACCAACACAACTAAACACAACTCAACGATACTCACACAACTCAATGATACCAACACAACTCAACGATACCAACACAACTCAACACAACTCAACAATACCAACACAACTCAACGATACCCACACAACTCAACGATACTCACACAACTCAACGATACCAACACAACTCAACGATACCCACACAACTCAACACAACTCAACAATACCAACACAACTCAACGATACCCACACAACTCAACGATACCCACACAACTCAACAATACAAACACAACTCAACGATACCCACACCACTCAACGATACCAACACAACTCAACAATACCAACACAACTCAACGATACCAACACAACTCAACAATACCAACACAACTCAACGATAACAACACAACTAAACACAACTCAATGATACCAACACAAGTCAACGATACCAACACAACTAAACACAACTCAACGATACCAACTCAACTATACCAACAGAACTCAACACAACTTAACGATACCAACACAACTCACCGATACCCACACAACTCAACACAACTCAACAATACCAACACAACTCAACAATACCAACACAACTCAACAATACCAACACAACTCAACAATACCAACACAACTCAACGATACCCACACAACTGAACACAACTCAACGATACCAACACAACTAAACACAAATCACCGATACCCACACAACTCAACACAACTCAACAATACCAACACAACTCAACAATACCAACACAACTCAACGATACCAACACAACTCAACAATACCAACACAACTCAACGATACCCACACAACTAAACACAACTCAACGATACCAACACAACTAAACACAACTCAACGATACCAACACAATTCAACTATACCAACACAACTCAACACAACTCAACGATACCAACACAACTCACCGATACCCTTACAACTCAACACAACTCAATGATACCAACACAACTCAACGATACCAACAAAACTAAACACAACTCAACGATACTACCACAACTCAACTATACCAACAGAACTCAACACAACTCAACGATACCAACACAACTCACCGATACCCACACAACTCAACACAACTCAACGATACCAACACAACTCAACAATACCCACACAACTCAACACAACTCAACGATACCAACACAACTAAACACAACTCAACGATACTCACACAACTCAATGATACCAACACAACTCAACGATACCAACACAACTCAACACAACTCAACAATACCAACACAACTCAACGATACCCACACAACTCAACGATACTCACACAACTCAACGATACCAACACAACTCAACGATACCCACACAACTCAACACAACTCAACAATACCAACACAACTCAACGATACCCACACAACTCAACGATACCCACACAACTCAACAATACAAACACAACTCAACGATACCCACACAACTCAACGATACCAACACAACTCAACAATACCAACACAACTCAACGATACCAACACAACTCAACATTACCAACACAACTCAACGATACCAACACAACTAAACACAACTCAATGATACCAACACAAGTCAGCGATACCAACACAACTAGTCAAGTCAAGTCAAGTCAACTTTATTTATATAGCGCTTTTCACAATACAGATTGTATCAAAGCAGCTTCACAGTATTAAATAAAATAGTACATCAGTGTTTGTTTCTGGTGTAAAACATCCACGTTTGGTAATGCAGATCAATAGCACTGGTGAATCGATTAATCAATTTAAGCATCCCCAACTGAGCAAGCCAAAGGCAACAGTGGCAAGGAACCGAAAAACTCCATTAGGTGACCTAATGGAGAAAAAAAAAACCTTGGGAGAAGCCAGGCTCAGTCGGGGGCCAGTTCTCCTCTGGCGTTTATGAAGTAGAGACCGGATTTAACTGTAAGATTAAAATATTATATGAATGCCTTTTTGAGTTACACAACTCAACACAACTCAACGATACCAACTCAACTCAACTATACCAACAGAACTCAACACAACTTAACGATACCAACACAACTCACCGATACCCACACAACTCAACACAACTCAACAATACCAACACAACTCAACAATACCAACACAACTCAACAATACCAACACAACTCAACAATACCAACACAACTCAACAATACCCACACAACTGAACACAACTCAACGATACCAACACAACTAAACACAACTCACCGATACCCACACAACTCAACACAACTCAACAATACCAACACAACTCAACAATACCAACACAACTCAACGATACCAACACAACTCAACAATACCAACACAACTCAACGATACCCACACAACTGAACACAACTCAACGATACCAACACAACTAAACACAACTCAACGATACCAACACAATTCAACTATACCAACACAACTCAACACAACTCAACGATACCAACACAACTCACCGATACCCACACAACTCAACACAACTCAATGATACCAACACAACTCAACGATACCAACACAACTAAACACAACTCAACGATACTACCACAACTCAACTATACCAACAGAACTCAACACAACTCAACGATACCAACACAACTCACCGATACCCACACAACTCAACACAACTCAACAATACCAACACAACTCAACAATACCAACACAACTCAACGATACCAACACAACGATACCCACACAACTCAACAATACCAACAGATCTCAACACAACTCAATGATACCAACACAACTCACCGATACCCACACAACTCAACACAACTCAACAATACCAACACAACTCAACGATACCAACACAACTCAACAATACCAACACAACTCAACGATACCCACACAACTGAACACAACTCAACGATACCAACACAACTAAACACAACTCAACGATACCAACACAATTCAACTACACCAACACAACTCAACACAACTCAACAATACCAACTCAACTCAACAATACCAACACAACTCAACGATACCAACACAACTCAACAATACCAACACAACTCAACGATACCCACACAACTGAACACAACTCAACGATACCAACACAACTAAACACAACTCAACGATACCAACACAATTCAACTATACCAACACAACTCAACACAACTCAACGATACCAACACAACTCACCGATACCCTTACAACTCAACACAACTCAATGATACCAACACAACTCAACGATACCAACAAAACTAAACACAACTCAACGATACTACCACAACTCAACTATACCAACAGAACTCAACACAACTCAACGATACCAACACAACTCACCGATACCCACACAACTCAACACAACTCAACGATACCAACACAACTCAACAATACCCACACAACTCAACACAACTCAACGATACCAACACAACTAAACACAACTCAACGATACTCACACAACTCAATGATACCAACACAACTCAACGATACCAACACAACTCAACACAACTCAACAATACCAACACAACTCAACGATACCCACACAACTCAACGATACTCACACAACTCAACGATACCAACACAACTCAACGATACCCACACAACTCAACACAACTCAACAATACCAACACAACTCAACGATACCCACACAACTCAACGATACCCACACAACTCAACAATACAAACACAACTCAACGATACCCACACAACTCAACGATACCAACACAACTCAACAATACCAACACAACTCAACGATACCAACACAACTCAACATTACCAACACAACTCAACGATACCAACACAACTAAACACAACTCAATGATACCAACACAAGTCAGCGATACCAACACAACTAGTCAAGTCAAGTCAAGTCAACTTTATTTATATAGCGCTTTTCACAATACAGATTGTATCAAAGCAGCTTCACAGTATTAAATAAAATAGTACATCAGTGTTTGTTTCTGGTGTAAAACATCCACGTTTGGTAATGCAGATCAATAGCACTGGTGAATCGATTAATCAATTTAAGCATCCCCAACTGAGCAAGCCAAAGGCAACAGTGGCAAGGAACCGAAAAACTCCATTAGGTGACCTAATGGAGAAAAAAAAAACCTTGGGAGAAGCCAGGCTCAGTCGGGGGCCAGTTCTCCTCTGGCGTTTATGAAGTAGAGACCGGATTTAACTGTAAGATTAAAATATTATATGAATGCCTTTTTGAGTTACACAACTCAACACAACTCAACGATACCAACTCAACTCAACTATACCAACAGAACTCAACACAACTTAACGATACCAACACAACTCACCGATACCCACACAACTCAACACAACTCAACAATACCAACACAACTCAACAATACCAACACAACTCAACAATACCAACACAACTCAACAATACCCACACAACTGAACACAACTCAACGATACCAACACAACTAAACACAACTCACCGATACCCACACAACTCAACACAACTCAACAATACCAACACAACTCAACAATACCAACACAACTCAACGATACCAACACAACTCAACAATACCAACACAACTCAACGATACCCACACAACTGAACACAACTCAACGATACCAACACAACTAAACACAACTCAACGATACCAACACAATTCAACTATACCAACACAACTCAACACAACTCAACGATACCAACACAACTCACCGATACCCACACAACTCAACACAACTCAATGATACCAACACAACTCAACGATACCAACACAACTAAACACAACTCAACGATACTACCACAACTCAACTATACCAACAGAACTCAACACAACTCAACGATACCAACACAACTCACCGATACCCACACAACTCAACACAACTCAACAATACCAACACAACTCAACAATACCAACACAACTCAACGATACCAACACAACGATACCCACACAACTCAACAATACCAACAGATCTCAACACAACTCAATGATACCAACACAACTCACCGATACCCACACAACTCAACACAACTCAACAATACCAACACAACTCAACGATACCAACACAACTCAACAATACCAACACAACTCAACGATACCCACACAACTGAACACAACTCAACGATACCAACACAACTAAACACAACTCAACGATACCAACACAATTCAACTACACCAACACAACTCAACACAACTCAACAATACCAACTCAACTCAACAATACCAACACAACTCAACGATACCAACACAACTCAACAATACCAACACAACTCAACGATACCCACACAACTGAACACAACTCAACGATACCAACACAACTAAACACAACTCAACGATACCAACACAATTCAACTACACCAACACAACTCAACACAACTCAACGATACCAACACAACTCACCGATACCCACACAACTCAACACAACTCAATGATACCAACACAACTCAACGATACCAACACAACTAAACACAACTCAACGATACCAACACAACTCAACTATACCAACAGAACTCAACACAACTCAACGATACCAACACAACTCACCGATACCCACACAACTCAACACAACTCAACAATACCAACACAACTCAACAATACCAACACAACTCAACGATACCCACACAACTGAACACAACTCAACGATACCAACACAACTAAACACAACTCAACGATACCAACACAATTCAACTATACCAACACAACTCAACACAACTCAACGATACCAACACAACTCACCGATACCCACACAACTCAACACAACTCAATGATACCAACACAACTCAACGATACCAACACAACTAAACACAACTCAACGATACTACCACAACTCAACTATACCAACAGAACTCAACACAACTCAACGATACCAACACAACTCACTGATACCCACACAACTCAACACAACTCAACAATACCAACACAACTCAACAATACCAACACAACTCAACGATACCAACACAACTCAACAATAACAACACAACTCAACGATACCCACACAACTGAACACAACTCAACGATACCAACACAACTAAACACAACTCAACGATACCAACACAATTCAACTATACCAACACAACTCAACACAACTCAACGATACCAACACAACTCAACTATACCAACAGAACTCAACACAACTCAACGATACCAACACAACTCACCGATACCCACACAACTCAACACAACTCAACAATACCAACACAACTCAACAATACCAACACAACTCAACGATACCAACACAACTCAACAATACCAACACAACTCAACGATACCCACACAACTGAACACAACTCAACGATACCAACACAACTAAACACAACTCAACGATACCAACACAATTCAACTATACCAACACAACTCAACACAACTCAACGATACCAACACAACTCACGGATACCCACACAACTCAACACAACTCAATGATACCAACACAACTCAACGATACCAACACAACTAAACACAACTCAATGATACCAACACAACTCAACTATACCAACAGATCTCAACACAACTCAATGATACCAACACAACTCACCGATACCCACACAACTCAACACAACTCAACAATACCAACTCAACTCAACAATACCAACACAACTCAACGATACCAACACAACTCAACAATACCAACACAACTCAACGATACCCACACAACTGAACACAACTCAACGATACCAACACAACTAAACACAACTCAACGATACCAACACAATTCAACTACACCAACACAACTCAACACAACTCAACGATACCAACACAACTCACCGATACCCACACAACTCAACACAACTCAATGATACCAACACAACTCAACGATACCAACACAACTAAACACAACTCAACGATACCAACACAACTCAACTATACCAACAGAACTCAACACAACTCAACGATACCAACACAACTCACCGATACCCACACAACTCAACACAACTCAACAATACCAACACAACTCAACAATACCAACACAACTCACCGATACCCACACAACTCAACACAACTCAACAATACCAACACAGCTCAACGATACCAACACAACTCAACGATACCAACACAACTAAACACTACTCAATGATACCAACAGAACTCAACGATACCAACACAACTAAACACAACTCAACGATACCAACACAACTCAACTATACCAACAGAACTCAACACAACTCAACAATACCAACACAACTCACCGATACCCACACAACTCAACACAACTCAACAATACCAACACAACTCAACGATACCAACACAACTCAACGATACCAACACAACTAAACACTACTCAATGATACCAACACAACTCAACGATACCAACACAACTAAACACAACTCAACGATACCAACACAACTCAACTATACCAACAGAACTCAACACAACTCAACAATACCAACACAACTCACCGATACCCACACAACTCAACACAACTCAACAATACCAACACAACTCAACGATACCAACACAACTCAATGATACCAACACAACTCAACAATACCAACACAACTCAACGATACCCACACAACTAAACACAACTCAACGATACCAACACAACTAAACACAACTCAACAATACCAACACAACTTAACTATACCAACACAACTCAACACAACTCAACGATACCAACACAACTCAACAATACCAACACAACTCAACGATACCCACACAACTAAACACAACTCAATGATACCAACACAACTCAACGATACCAACACAACTCAACAATACCAACTAGGGGTGTAACGGTACGTGTATTCGTACCGGACCGTTTCGGTACAGGGCTTTCGGTACGGTGCACGTGTGTACCGAATGACCGAATGCAATATTTTGTGTGCGGAACATAGGTACATTTTCGTGTTTCCACACGAACATATTAAGTGGCGGAAGTCTCCGCGTTCAGCGCAAATCCCGCCCTGCAGCTGATTCTAAAGTTTTACCCGTCGTCACTGTAACCTAAACCAATGAAATCGACTGCAGGGCGAAAAAAAGCTTTTCCGCTCCGTGTGCGCCGCCGCACTCTCCGTTCCGTGTGTGTGTGTGTGTCTGTCTCTGCTCAATGTTCAATGTTCAATGTTTGACTCCGTGTTTGCGCTGCGCATTCTGCTCTGTCGTTAACGGCCCAAACGCTCCAATCATGTACCGATCACGCACTGGAAAAGCAAAGTCCGCTCAAATAACGTGAAATTTCTCAGTAGTAGACTTCTGTTTGCTGAGCTGGTATAGTCATGCTGGCAACAATGGTAAAATGACCTGCTCTGATCACATGCTCTGGTAATAATAGCTTTGTAGGACTATATTTTATTTTGATAATTAGAAAAAAAATATTTAAAAAAAAATCTTAAATTGATTTTGTTGATTGATTACTGAAAAATAATAATACATTGATATATTTATGTTTAATATTATTTTAATATAGGTCTATTTTCTGTTCCTTTTTTCCCCCGGTGTTTCATTTAATTAGGTGATTCTAAGTTTAATTATTGATGATTACAAGCTTGGAGGAATTGCAATTAATTACAGCAAATTGTGCAATTAATTAGTTAAAAAAATTTTATCGATTCCCAGCCTTAATTTTTAAATATGAGCAGGCCTAAAAGCTGGGATTGGTAATGCTGCTCTGTAATCATAGTTATTTATTTATATTTTTCATTAAATTTATTATGTGATATTGGTTTGAGACTGAGAGTATTTTATTTAGTGGAGAACTTTGTAGCAGTATTTTATTTCTTATTCTTTTTTTAATTTTATATATATTTTATTATATTTTATTAAAAAGTGTTTAAAAAAGTGTAAACAAATTGTTAAAAAAAGTTTATAGTAATAAACAACCTGCAGTTTAATGTTTGCATTTCTTTCCCTTACTGTACCGAAAATAAACCGAACCGTGACTTTAAAACCGAGGTACGTACCGAACCGTGATTTTTGCTTACCGTTACACCCCTAATACCAACACAACTCACCGATACCCACACAACTCAATACAACTCAACAATACCAACACAACTCAACGATACCAACACAACTCAACAATACCAACACAACTCAACGATACCAACACAATTAAACACAACTCAACGATACCCACACAACTCAACACAACTCAACGATACCAACACAACTCAACGATACCAACACAACTCAATGATACCAACACAACTCACCTCAATGATACCAACACAACTTAATGATACCAACACAACTCAACGATACCAACACAGAAACACTACATCTTCCCCAGCTCCTCTTACGTTTTTAACATTTGTACTGCAGAAGTAGTTCATCTCGACAGGTTATTCTCTGCCTCACAAAATGTGCCCATGTTGTAATTTTTACACACAATAAACACCACATTCACTGAACCCCTCTATGCTGGATTTGGTTTTAACAATGATTCCACAGTAGATCTGTGTCAGATTTAACAACCTCCTTTGAGGAACCACAGAGATGTCACACATGCGATTTTACTCTCACTATTCAAGTGGTTAACTCATTAATCAATGTTAATTAGTTAACATTAGTTAGTGTATTAGCTAACATGAACTAACAATGAGCAACACATTTGTTACTGAATTTTGTAATATTTGTTAATGTTAGTTAATAAAAATACAGCTGTTCATTGTTTGTTCATGTTAGTTCACAGTGCATTAAATAATGTTAACAAATACAACCTTTGATTTTAATAATGTATTAGTAAATGTTGAAATTATTATTAATTAAGATAAATAAATGCTGTAGAATAATTGTTCATTCTTAGTTCATGTTAACTAAGGTAGTTAACTAATGTTCACTAATGAACCTTCTTGTAAAGTTTTACCTATTTTTTTAATGTTCCATTCCAGTATATGTATATTTTGGATGCAATGTAATTTGGAAAGTGTCTGCCAAATGCATAAATGTAAATGTAACACTTCTTTAAAAAGTCTTGTTCTGTTTTGGGTTATCATGACATTATATGTTAACTTTTAATAGTGTCATTATTCATTTGTCTCAATTTTGCAGTGGTTTTATTTGTATTGCTTTTTTCGTACTTTACTGTGCTTAATGTGAGATGATCAAATTTGTTATATGACTGAATCAATATGACTTCAGTTTCAGCAGTGAAAATAACTGGTCAGATCAGGTGAACATGTCTCTTTAATGGAACATCTGCACTGTGTAACACTGGGTTACTGGTTTTCTTCAATTAATCTTTGCACATGGTGATGGTGAATCACATTAACTGTCATGTTGTGATTTTAGACAGTTTTAACTGTAGGTAGGTCAGAAGTAACACACATACTGGTAACATACATACTGGTAAGCGACAGCATAAAGCTTTTTTTAAATAATATTTATAGTAATACAACTTCAATTCATACGGTGTGTGTGTTTAATCACCTAAACCATCTTAAAGCATGACTGCTTTGAGAATGTGATGCTCTGCACCACTAGATGGAGTATGATTGCTTTTCAAATGGCTGGAAGTGAAAGTAAAAGAGGATGAAAGATTCTCTATGCCAAGGCTTTAAACCTGTTAGAACTGGATATTTAAACGGCCGCATATTTTGGTAAGTCCAAAACTTATTCTTAACCATGTAGTCATAAAAATGAGCATCAATTTTTTTCTTGTTTTGTTTTTCTTCCTTACATGACGTTTTAAATCTAGATAATTATATTTTGATGTGATTTTTGGTTAAACTCTTATGTCAATACAATAGCGATCTTTAACCAGCTTTGATGAAAATAAAAACTAAAGCTAAATTATTTTTGGAATTTACTACATATTTGATACAATTTTTGTTACAGTATTTTAAACTGTCAGTATTTTCATATCCTACATTCACACACTGCTGTAGCAAATATTAAAATCTGAAGAAACTGTAAGAACTTAGAATGTGTCATATGTCAGGTATATTCATATGAATATGGTGAGTATAACAAAAATACCTCATCAACAACTCACAATGAACTAATTTAAACTAATTAATATCTGAACTACATATTAATATATATTTTCATTAATATAAATTAATGCCATCTACTTGTATACCTTATAGCCTCTAATTGGGGTTTTACCTCAAACATAATTACAACAAGCTGAATATGCTAATAAATACTAATTGATTATTAAAACTGAATAAATACATAAACACAAAACAGAAGTTCTGTGAAATATCTGCACAATTCTCTATGATCGCCCATCATTATGTGTGTGTTTGTCTGTTATTGAGTGTCTGTTCCTCTCTGCAGAGGATGTGGTTTTTTGGCATGTGACAGTGTCTGTCTGGGCAGAAATGTGACTACACAGTCTCTTTCGTTTATTCAAGTAAAATAAATTGTGTTTAGGATGACCAAAGCACAAGAAGGCAAGAATAAAAAAACCTGATCCCCAACAGAACAATTTCAGCTTAAGTGTTTATAGGGAGGATATGGTTTCTAAATACACCCTTTAAACAACTATCTTTGGTTATACTAGAATTAACTATAATTTTACTTTATCAAATTATGAGAAAGATAATGAGATATCAAAGCGGTTTCTGCAGTTTCCAAATATACTGTTGGTTGCAGCATGTTAACTTTGGTAAAGCATTACTGTACTTCAGAAAAACTCTGTGTTTCCAAATTAAAGGTCTGCAATCAGTTTCTCAACACTCATTTGTAAGAGTAAGTAAGAGTTGAAGGACAGTGACTTTAAAATGAGTCTCCATGTCAAGAGAGACGATGAGGGCACTGCCTCTAAAATGAGATCTCCATATCCTGGATCAACCTCTGTGTCTCTGAAGAGTAATCAATCCATGAGTAATCCTCCAGAACTCAGTGATGGATCCGTGACCTCTGACCCCAGGTAATACACTAGTGTATAAAGACTTTTCTCTGAGCACTTGACTGAATCCTGTTAATGCAGCACTGTCTCTCTTTAATAGTATTAAAAATTAAAAAAGAGTAGTTTTTTCTGTAGTCTGTGTACTATTTATTACATTAATCTCTATACTAACCTGTACTCATCTGAACAGTCTTTTAAACTCATATTACAGCACTTATGTCACTGAATAATTTTTGTATACCTTCTTTGTACACGAATAAATGTAAATCTGAAGTGCATTCAAACTACACAAGTGTGTAAAATGCTTGCGTGAGAGAACGGCGCGTGGCTGGTGGCGTGATTGATAATGATTGACACCTGCACGACGCACCGGTCTCGTATCTCTCACGGAGGAGTGAAAGCATAAAAGGAGGAGCGACGACAGTGAATAGAGAGATAGGACCAAGCCTGGACTTATGTTGTGTTTTATTATGTGTGGCACCATTCGTCTGTGAGGGGCTGCCGTCTTTACTTCTGTTTTGTATTTGTTTATTTATTTATCAAAAGTTGTTGAACGTTTGCCGGTTCCCGCCATTCTTCTTCCCACAACAACAACAAACTTTTTTACAATGTTGTTTTTTGTTTTTGTCTGCATCAGCAGCAGACAGGAATCTGAGTCTCCCGAACCCAGCAGTGTGTCTGTGAAGTCCATGGATTGTCCTCTTGACTTCAGATATGGAACAGAGACCTCTGACCTCATGGTGGATGACACACAAGCAGCCCTGCTAGTGGAGACTGGAGACCACATACTGGATGATGAACTACAGAGAGTCAAAGACCAACACAAAACAAGCATGAAGAACAAGTACGAGAGATTATTTGAGGGAATGAAACTACAGGGGAATGAAACCCTCCTGAACAGGATCTACACACAGCTCTACATCATAGAGGGAGAGAGAGAAGGAGTGAATGAAGAACATGAGGTTTTACAGATGGAGAAAACAGCCAGAACACAACACTCACAATACACTCCAATCTACTGCAATGACATCTTTAAAGCCTCACCTGAACCAGGATGTGAGAAAGAGCAAATCAAGTTCTTACTAAAGGCATCGCTGGAATCGGGAAAACCGTCTCTGTGCAGAAGTTCATTCTGGACTGGGCCGAGGGAAAAGACAATCATGATGTGGATTTCATGTTTGTTCTTCCATTTCGAGAGCTGAACTTGATCCGAGATCATCAGTACAGTCTTCATAGACTTCTGCTGGACTTTCATCCTGAACTTCAAGATCTGGACTCAAAGATTTATGAGGAGTGTAAAGTTGTGTTCATCTTTGATGGTCTGGATGAAAGCAGAATCCCACTGATGTTTTCAGACACTCAGGAAGTTTCTGATGTGACTGAGACTTCATCAGTGGATGTGTTGATGTCAAACCTTTTTAAAGGAGATCTGCTTCCCTCGGCTCTCATCTGGATCACCTCCAGACCAGCAGCAGCCAATCAGATCCCCTCCAAATACATCCACCGTCTGACAGAGATTCAGGGATTCAATGAGCCTCAGAAGGAGGAATATTTCAGGAAGAGAATCAGTGACGAGCATCAAGCCAGCAGAATCATCTCACACATCAGAAGAGCAAGAAGCCTCCACATCATGTGCCACATACCCGTCTTCTGCTGGATCTCCTCCACTGTGCTTCAGAAGCTCCTGGAAGAAGATCTGAGTGCAGAAATCCCTCAAACTCTGACTGAAATGTACATCCACTTCCTGCTGATTCAGATCAACATGAGGAATCAGAAGTATGAAGAGAGAGATCCAGAGAAACTCCTGCAGTCCAACAGAGAAGTGATTGTGAAACTTGCTGAAGTGGCTTTCCATCAGCTGATGAAGGGCAATGTGATGTTCTATGAGGAGGACCTGGCAGAGAGCGGCATAGACGTCACTGACGTCTCAGTGCATTCTGGGATTTGCACTGAGATCTTTGAGGAATCTGTGATTCATCAGAGGAAAGTCTACAGCTTCATTCATCTGAGCGTTCAGGAGTTTCTCGCTGCTTTCTATGTGTTTTATCATTATGTTATAAAAAATG
This sequence comes from Scardinius erythrophthalmus, assembly GCF_964197995.2. Lineage (NCBI taxonomy): Eukaryota > Metazoa > Chordata > Actinopteri > Cypriniformes > Leuciscidae > Scardinius > Scardinius erythrophthalmus. The sequence goes on from NC_138226.1 coordinate 50,163,286, forward strand.
TTGACACATTGCAGTTCTGTGATGTGATGCATAATCTGCATAGAGATGCAGTAAATAAAGCTCTTGAGAGTGAGAAGGGACAACTGGATCTGTTCCTGCGGTTCCTCCTGGGTGTCTCACTGGAGTCCAATCAAAGACTCTTACAGGATCTACTGACACACACAGAGAACAGCTCAGAGAGCATCAGGAGAACCACACAGTACATTAAAGAGAAGATCAATGATGGACATGGACTCTCCATTGAAAGATCCATCAATCTGTTCCTCTGTCTGCTGGAAGTGAAAGATCAGACTTTTTCCAGAGAGATTGAAGAGTTTCTGAAATCAGACAAACACTCAGAGAAGAAACTCTCTCCTGCTTTCTGCTCAACAATCTCCTACATGCTTCAGATGTCAGAGGAGGTGCTGGATGAGCTGGACCTCAAGAAATAAACACATCAGATGAGGGTAGAAGAAGACTGATACCAGCTGTGATCAACTGCAGAAAAGCTCTGTAAGCATTTAATTCTCAATGAAGATTCTGGTTAAAACATTTTAAGTAACATCTTAAGTAAGTAACTGCTCAGTTCACCCATCAACAGATAAATGTTTTTATTGCAGTATTAAAAATTTAAATGTAACAAAATTCTGACAAAATTTCTGATTTAATTTCCCTCTCTGTAGGTTGTAAGGCTGTATGGTGACAGAGGAAGGCTGTGGTTATGTGTCTGTAGATGATCAGTCTGTTGATGTGTGTGTCTGTAGGTTGTCAGGCTGTATGGTGACAGAGGAAGGCTGTGGTTATGTGTCTTCAGCTCTGAGTTCAAACCCCTCACACCTGAGAGAGCTGGATCTGAGTAACAATGACCTGCATGATTCAGGAGTGAAGCTGCTCTCTGGTGGACTGAAGAGTCCAACGTGTCAGCTGGAGATACTGAGGTATAGTATGGTGGTCATAATGCTGATATGTGTTTGTATGTGATCTGACTGTGTATGTGTGTCTGTAGATGATCAGTCTGTTGATGTGTGTCTGTAGGTTGTCGGGCTGTATGGTGACAGAAGAAGGCTGTGGTTATGTGTCTTCAGCTCTGAGTTCAAACCCCTCACACCTGACAGAGCTGGATCTGAGCTACAATCACCCAGGAGAATCAGGAGTTCAGCTGCTCAACGACAAACTCAATGATCCAAACTGCTCACTGAAGATACTCAAGTATGGGGGGCAATGTAACACATTGGGCCCTATTTTAACGATCTGAAACGCAAGTGTCAAGCGCAAAGCGCAAGTAACTTTGTGGGCGGGTCTTGGGCGCTGTTGCTATTTTCCCGGCGGGATAAATGACTCTTGCGCCCGGCGCAAATCTAAAAGGGGTTGGTCTGAAGTAGATTCATTATTCATAGGTGTGGTTTGGGCGTAACGTGAAATAAACCAATCAGAGAGTCATCTCACATTCCCTTTAAGAGCAGACGCGCTTTTTCCATAGCAGATTGCTATTGTAATGGCGGATTTGCCAGGCGCAATTGTTTTCTAAACCTGCAAAATAGCATGAGGGAACGTTTGCGCCGGAACACGCCTCCTCTTTGCGCTGAACCGCCCCCGGGAGCGCAAGTGTATTTCTTAGTTAACCGACGTGCGTCTGTGGAGGGAAAAGTCCGCTTTGCGCGGGTGCAAAATAGGAATGATACGGTGTACAAAGTCAATTGCGCTGGGTGCAAGATAGGGCCCATTGACTTGTGTGTGTCTGTGGCTGCGTTTACACTTGTCTTTTCAATGTGTATGTGGACAACATCTGGATACAGGTCGCATGTTAACCCCCTGAGGTCGGCTATCGCGCCGGCGCAGCCATATCCTGGTCATCCAGAGAGATTTGATGGTGGTGAACGGGTTCTGTGTCGGGAGAGTCTGACTGGGCGCTGTTACTGGGAGGCTGAATGGAGCGGCTGGGGTCATGCAGCAGTGGCCTATAAGGGAATCATGAATCATAGGCTCGTTTTTTTCCATATGAGTGCAAAAAAATAATAAAAAAAAAATATTAATTTTTATCTTATATGCTTGTTTTATACATCAATCGATCCTGTTTAGTGTGTATTTTTTTTGTGTATGCTCATAATAAAAACAAAGTGTTGTGCTTTTCGCCAAATAAAGAAAAATAAACATGATGCGAGTTCTGCCTACTCTCCGTCAGTGAAGTCAATTCTGAAACGCGTCCGAAAATGAACTGTAACTCAGCGAAAATGTAGGCCCTGTTTCTCATTCATTCTGTCTCTCACACTTATTTAACAGTGTTATGAACTATTTTTGACAAAGATGCCTTGTATTTCAGATGCCTGTAATCTCACACTGGATCCAAACACTGCAAACACTTACATCGTTCTGTCAGAGGAGAACAGGAAGGCAACACATGTTAAGGAGCCGCAGCCATATCCTGGTCATCCAGAGAGATTTGATGGTGGTGAACGGGTTCTGTGTCGGGAGAGTCTGACTGGGCGCTGTTACTGGGAGGCTGAATGGAGCGGCTGGGGTCATGCAGCAGTGGCCTATAAGGGAATCATGAATCATAGGCTCGTTTTTTTCCATATGAGTGCAAAAAAATAATAAAAAAAAAATATTAATTTTTATCTTATATGCTTGTGTTATACATCAATCGATCCTGTTTAGTGTGTATTTTTTTTGTGTATGCTCATAATAAAAGCAAAGTGTTGTGCTTTTCGCCAAATAAAGAAAAATAAACATGATGCGAGTTCTGCCTACTCTCCGTCAGTGAAGTCAATTCTGAAACGCGTCCGAAAATGAACTGTAACTCAGCGAATACTCAGTCAAACAGGCATACAGTCACACAGGCATGAAGCTTGAATTCTATTCTTTCAAATGAAGTAATTTTTATAAAAAAAAAATATTCACAGTTTATATAATATGTATGTAAAGAGAGAGATGTCAGTCGTTCTCATCTCAGCTAATTAAGTTTTAATGTGACTCCGCCTACGGAGACCGCGCTATTCAAACGCAAATGTGAGGCGATCCATACAAACCTGTGAAACGGCCACATCCACTGGATAAGGCCGGTGAAACACTGGATGCGTGGCGTAAGCGTCTCAGCTGCGTGGCGTGTCCGTTTTTATTTCGGCTCCCATGTTAACAGTTTAGAGTTTGCACACTGCCTGTGTGAGACGCGCGTCTCAGGCGTGGCACGAGCCGCGTGGAAAACGCGTGCATTCTAGAAATAGAACCGACGCCTATTTTTCACGCGACACGCAAGCGTCTTGGAAGCGTTTCCATGCAAAATTGAATAGGAAAATCTGTTTATTTGTCATTTTGACACGAATACATATTAATAAATGTCCTTTTGATGTTTAAAAGTGTCTAGGTTTTGACATAAATGCAAATATAAATGTAATTTTACAAAATATGATCGATTTTCAAATACTGCTGTATTGAATGAACAGCTTTTAGCAAACTCTATTGCTATACTGAGATGAGGAATATATACTGTATGTGTTTTGTCAAAAATAAAGTCAACTAACTAATGAATCCTTTACTTTGAAATACGTATGATAAAATGTATACTTTAGTTTTGAAAGACGTTGACTAGTTTTGAAAAGATTATAAAGTATGTATGTGCATGCATATATACAGTATATGTGTGTGTGTATATATGAAGAGTTCAGATGCAAAAGCCTCTAAATGCCATCTGAAATTTTCTCCTAGAATGATCATTTTTATGAAGCTTGTATATTTAAGTTAGCTATAGGTGACACACCTGAATGAATGGCTCATTAAGTATGCAGGGACGTAGTCTCACCAGGTGTGAACTACTACATATGCATGATGCTGTTGGAGCGTTTACGCCCCATCCGCATATTGGCTTTCCAAACTAAAAGTGTTTCACAAAACTAAAATCAATGTATCGTTTTTTTGTGAATGATTAGGCAGGATGATTTTCATATCATTTTGAAGAAAAAACACTAGGCGATGAAATCCATTAGTCAAAAGTCTTATTGCCACATATTTAGTATGTGTTTTGTGGCCTTATTTCAGAAACTTTAATTTTTATTTTTTTCGATAACCATGCATAAACATTATTCTCTCAAAAATGAAAACATGTACATACATGTGGCTCACATATTATGGAAGTCCTGTTTGTGCTATATAGAGTGAATTTACACCTTTGCCATTAATATGTTTATAAGCAACTGAAAAAAGCACAAATGTCAGGGCATGTCAGAACATCTCAAGGACCCCAAAAACACCCCAGACCCCAGAGGGTTAATGCCAAGTGTAAACGCAGCCTCCGACAAGAGTTTTTAAACTGGGACACTCATCATTATTCCTCCATGTCCATGCTTATAATTCTTCCTTTTGGATTCAAATATTGGCCAGGATAAATATTTATATTTGTTACGATCCATATTTATAGATCAGATTTATTCTAACAGATAATAGTGGTTTAAAATAGCATATAGTGGAGCAAAAGATAAACTTTTAATATTATATCTCATATTCTCTATATTACTTGAGCACTTTCTAAATAATTAAACATTAATAATTTGTGGTTCTTATTTGTCTCTTTCTAGTTTGGACTTTGGAGGCCATTTCAGAATCACAGCAGGACTAAGAAAATGTAGGCCCTGTTTCTCATTCATTCTGTCTCTCACACTTATTTAACAGTGTTATGAACTATTTTTGACAAAGATGCCTTGTATTTCAGATGCCTGTAATCTCACACTGGATCCAAACACTGCAAACACTTACATCGTTCTGTCAGAGGAGAACAGGAAGGCAACACATGTTAAGGAGCCGCAGCCATATCCTGGTCATCCAGAGAGATTTGATGGTGGTGAACGGGTTCTGTGTCGGGAGAGTCTGACTGGGCGCTGTTACTGGGAGGCTGAATGGAGCGGCTGGGGTCATGCAGCAGTGGCCTATAAGGGAATCATGAGGAAGGGAGGTAGTGACAGCAGGTTTGGATACAATGACAAATCCTGGAGTCTGGACCGCTCTGATAACAGGTTCACTGTCTGGCACGATAAAAAGCGGACTGACTTATCAGACCCTTCACCCCTATCTAATAGAGTAGGAGTGTATCTGGACTGGCCGGCCGGCACTCTGTCCTTCTACAGCGTTTCTGACACACACACACTCACACGCTTACACACATACAACACCATATTCACTGAACCCCTCTATGCTGGATTCAGGGTTTATGATTCTGAACTGACTCTGTGTCAGATTACTAAACAAAGAGACAAACTCTAACTTACACACTTTAAAATTAAATCATATGTAAATTTAAATTATTATAAGTGAGCCTCTTGCATGATTTTTTTAAAGACCTTTTATTGACCTTTTATGATACGGTTTCTGTGGCAAAGCTTCTGCAATGGCTCTCAGCTTGCTCTTTTTAATTATTCCACTGCTTTCCTTGCAAGGAGAAAGAGAAGAGCATGCAGAAAAGAGTTTAAAAAAGATGATTGTGAAAAGATTAACAGGTACCGCTATTGTTGTGTTCCGCTGGGATCTGAAAGAGTGTTTGGGTTTTACAGTCATTGTATCTTTTTTATTCACAGTATTCACACCCATTATTACGCACACTTGAATATGTATACCAACTCCTACTCCTTACAACTACTAAAGCCATGTAATAAGTAAGCAAGAGTGAGAGTTGAATACTTTAAATACTTAAAAAAAATTCATTTATTAATAAAATTAAACTGTATACTCCACAGTGATGAATCCTAAAACAAGCTATAAGCTGCACTGGCATAACCATACCATGTATGAAATGGACAAAACATTGTTAAATAAATAAACAAATAAAGTGATGTAGATGTCTCAATTTTATTTCAGTATATTGTTCATAATCACCTACACGAAGGCTGCCTCACAAACACATTTTGTCAGGTCCCAAAAAATACACTGTTCACAAACAAGATTACTGCCAGCTACTCACTGTTATTGTTGACGAATGGTGATTATTAACAAAATAATGTTCTCAATTTCAATAAGACTGTATTGTGACTTTTTATGTTTGTTTTCATTCATTTGTAGTCTTGTCAGTTGCCAGTGTGTTAATTGTTTTTGTCATCCTCAGTTTCACCTGCCGGTTTTAGAGTCTGGGTTCAGGTGTGTCTAGTTACAGTAATTAGTCTCATTAGTTCCTCTGTTTACAGTATACTTACACCCTGTGGGTCTTTCTGCTCATGGGCAGGTCTACGATATGTTACGTTGGTTGCTATATTTGTTATCCTCATTCCTGAAAATCTGTTTTGTAAAGATTTGAGTTTGTTCTTGTAATTAATGTTAAAACTGCTGCACTTAAATCTTGCTTCATCTCTGCTTTAACCAGCCCGTGATATAACGCAGACACATTGAAAAAACAGTAACACTTTACATGTTGACCTTTATGTTGACACTGCACGCTCACTCAGAGCCATCAGGGGGAGGTGTTTAAAGATGTGATTGGGCCAGCCCAGTGTCAATCAAGAAAAGAACCAATGAGCAGCTGATCTACGTGTTTCATGGGCCGGTCTGTCAGAAAAAAAATAAAAAAAATAAAAGAGATGTATCGGCCCAAAAGCACGTCAGCCCAGCGGGAAAATGTCCTCTCTGCCAGACAGCCAATCCACACCTGGATTAGGCTATACTATTTATGATTAGTTGTATATAAAAATAATGTACATCCAATGTCCCCATTTAGATTTAACATGTAATAATCAAATAATTAAATCAGGCCATGTTAAGGAAGCATCAGTAAATGATCCCCTCCTCCAGACTCTAGATGATGGAGGTGTTTACAGATCATATACAGAGAGTTTCTAGAGAGAGCAGCTTTTTACTTTGTAGGTTTCTGTTTTATTTTCATTTTTAAAATAAGGTGTGATGTTTGTGACAGAAGTGTTCATTATGAGCACAGAAAAATACTGTAATGTCAGACACCAAGCAGGATATGCTTTATTGACACAACCATTAATATATAACAGGCATGCTGGGTAACTGACAGCACAACAATACAAAGTAAAAGCTTCATTTACAAATTGTAAAACACTGACCAGATCCGTGAAATAATGACAAAGAGCGTTATAGTTTTTTTTAAAGGTTACCAGATCCTGCGATATCCAGGCATTTTCAAGTTTTTTTTTAAACTCATTACAGCCTCTCAATGACAGGTAATACATATCACTAAGATACAAATCACCCTCCAGCCTTTATTTATTTACCTTATTTATTTACTATCTCACCACAAGCTATTTGATAGTAAGGGAAAACCCTACAAAGTCACAAATCTGTTAAAGTACTAACAAAATTTGCACACTAGTCCGCTTCCATTTAAATCTCCCCACATTTATCTTCTTATATATTTCAAATTCATCATCTGGCAGGCTTTCACTGAATTTCTCAGCTTTATCAAGGGAAGAGCAGTTTTCTCCTTTTGAAAGGTTTACACTTGGATCAATTTCACAACAACTGAGGCATCCTTACCCTCTTTTAGGGAAGGTAAGGACCCCACTGATGAGGCTAACCTGATCCCACACATTAAACTCTTGGTTCTTTCTTTCAAGTTTTTGAATCCATTGATTTCCCTCCCGGTTTTTATGGGTTTGACAAATGGCTTGTGCTCTCCAGATGATTTGATGTCCATCATAAGCAACCAATGGGTTGGATGTAAATGGTGGAAATGTTTTGAAATTCCCATTAAACTGAGGGCTGTGAACGAGAACAATATACTCAATCTCCTGCTTGGAAAAGTTGGTCCCGTATACCCTGAGAACCGGCTCTTTGCATCAGCTCCTCCATCAGCTCAGTAAGAGGAAATGTGAAGTGGAGGTTGCCGTAGCGTGAGGTTAGATGTGGTGAAATCACTCAGAAACGGCTGCTGAGCTGCTCTTTCTTCTCCGGTTCTCTCTCTGGAACGAACTCCCGAGGAAACGCTACTCAGATGCTCTTATATCAGCTTCATTAATTTTCAGGCTTCACCATGAAATTAATCTTTATCAAGACCCTTGAATCCCCCTGAAATCACAATCTGTGGGTGTTTTGTCTTATTAGTGACATGAGCCACTTCTGTGATGTGAAATTCAATAGGAGTTGGATAATCTGGGATGTTCTTTGAAAGATAGTTGAAAATTTGTTCTCCTTTTATGTCATCTCTCAATTTCAGATATTGTATTGCAATGTATTCTCCTTCACGGACTGATTCTTTTGCTTGAAGAGCATTTCTTCTTGCATTGAAGTTTGCCTGGGGAGATAAGGAACATTTAGTTAAGGTAGGTTTAATTCTAGCCACATTCAATGAAATGAAAGTTTACTTCCGCAGTGCACAAATACATACTATAAATACTCTCTAGACAAATAACACTGATCAGTGATACAGGGTCACAAAGTAAAGGACATTTAATGGGAAGGACAGTGATAGTATCAGAAATAGTGTTAATAATGTGATAAAGTGTGGTGCTTGGCACTGTCATACAAACACATTGATTAATCATTCACAAAGGTTACATCCGTTTGTTAGTTCTAACTGAAATGTTAGGGTGTATTATAAATATGAGGTCTGAACAATCTGCAAACTGTGTACCTACAGTAGTTTATAAATCAAGAGCATGGACAAAATAGCACACAACTGAAACTATTTTGTTGTAAAACTGCTGTTAAATTAACAAGCAATTTTCATATTTTCATATATTATAAAAATGCTGCAATACTGTAAAGTGTTGACAGCTGGGTGCATTAAAAACAATACAATTTATTCAGCACATTTTGGTTCTCACTATATTATTTTAATGTGTCTGCTATGAGTTTAATGCCAAATGAATAGGATTGCCTACTTACTGTGTTTGCCATTTGGTGAGGTTTATGTTTTCAAGCCAAGTGTGATGTTGTTCTGCTCTGCTGCGTGACGACTGAGATCCGCCGCTGGTTTTACAGGCTTTCCCTCTGAACACTTCCACACCTATGAGGGCTTTCTTTAGAAACAACACTTCTCTTCTTTAACTTATCCTGCGTCATCACACAGGAAACGTGTTAGTTCGGAACAAATAAATACAAAAATGATAAAGAGTAAATAAAGCAAAATAATGTATTACAAAACAAGCTAAAAAAAAATCTACATTTTGTACTAACAAAGCCAAAGAGAATCAGTTTATCTTAACCCAACTGCTTTTTTGCACGTTAAAGGATATTTAGGCCTCGGGCAGCTTCTTGCGCATGCAAAAGATCATGCATGCTCTGTAACTGTCATTTCTAAGAGCTGTCTATCTTTATGTGTCCGTGAGTCACTATTCACTTCCTTTATCTCAGTCACCATAGAGAATGTGTACGAGTGAAGACATGTCATGTAGCCTCTTCAGTATTTTTCCATGACTGCCTTAGAAGTTGTTTTTTAAGACGTATCTATCACAAGCAATCCTGATGTTAACCTGTGTAGCAAAAAGATTACAATTATTACAATTGTACAATTCAGTCCCAGCTCATTTCAATATTTCAAAATTACGAAACTATAAAATCCCTTCTCAAACTGACACAAATCTCTTCCTCTGTTCGATTGCAGCCAGTGCCGGCCCGAGCCTTTTGGGGGCCCTAAGCAGAATTTGATTTGGGGGCCCCCTCCCACCACGCGGAGTCACCTGTGCTTGACGATTATTGACACAATGTCACTCTATAATGTTACATTATAAATTAATACAATGAGGTTATGTATTAATACAAAATAAATAGCCTACTTAATAAAAAATAGATACTTAAATAAAAATGTTTTAACTTTTTCTTTACTCTTTTAATAACTCTTTGAAACTTCTGAAAACAAACTGTCAAAAAACATATAAAAAAAAATTATTTGCAAAATATCCTCCAACGTTTTGCAACCCTTTGCAGTTTGAATGATGTCTTATATGAACATGACGGAGTATGTGTTTATGTTTCCACTGTTCGATCGCGTCCGCGCCTCACACACACACACACACACACACACACACACACACACACACACACACACACACACACACACACACAACATAGGCTATTCCAGCACTGCAATCTTGACATCGCAGCCTGTTCGTTATAGCCGTAATAAAAAATAATAATAAAATAGTCAAACTAACATATAAAAATTACACTGCTCTTTTTAAATAGTCAGTAGTAGCCTACAATTCGTACCATTCAGTGCTGCGTAGCCTAAGCACCGCTCCACTGTGATGTTTCCAAGCACATTTTTGCGCATGTGAAGAGAATGATTTTTTCCCTCGATATTGGATTTCAAGCACATTTTTGCGCTTGTGAAGAGGATGATTTTTTCCCTCGATATTGGAACGTGGGTGAAGTACAAAGAAGCCTATAATAAATAATAGTTTACCATCCAAATCCATCGCGAATGTTGAAACATTTTGATTCTAATGAGAGAGATCCGCTTTCACTTTCGCTTTAAATTATTTCGTTTTGGCTTGTTTATAGTTATTTTTTTATTCTTGTTCTGTTCTGAATATCATTAAATTTAAAGGATAAATCATTGATCAAATCAAATTTGTGTGAAATGGCTTAACATTAGGCTACCGTGACTTTGCGCACGAGTTTTCTATGCACGCGAGGTTATGCGCATATGACTCAAACACTGGCAGACACAGCAGCAGTTGTAGGCAGGTATATTGATCATGAAATCAGAATTTTCTTGTCTTGAATTATTAATCCATTCATTAATTTATGTCACTTGTTTAATTTAATTAGGCCTAATATGTAAAAAAAAAAAAAAAAAAAAAAAAAAACTCGCTTGGGGGCCCCCTGGTGGCGAGGGGGCCCCAAGCAGCCGCTTAGTTCGCTTATGCCTCGGGCCGGCCCTGATTGCAGCTGTGAGGATCCAGTATGAAATGCCCCGTTGATTTCCTGAGGGGTTCCACCTGGATGCTCTAATCAGTCTGTCCTTTAAAAGAAGCTCTTGCTTGATCATCGGGGCTCCATGTTTATTTTGTTTTGCTTTTATGAGTTTTGTTGTTGTGACTTCTGGAGACATACATCACATTAGCTTACACTGCATTACGTTTCATGCCATTTCATGCATACACTGTACTTTACACCACTGATCTGACTGATGCCATATTTACACTTGTTTGGTTTAGTTTCGGTTCTTCTTTTGTTAATAAATTTCGTGTTAAAAGTAACAGCTCTGTGTGTCCCTATTTACCGTTTAGCGGTTCTCTCATTGCAGATGAGAAATGATAATCTAGATCATCTTTCAGTTTTATGCTCACTCTCTCTTCACTACACTGAATGAAAAAACATAAAACACTCATTATCATTATTATTAATCACATTAATAACTCTCAAAAAGACTAATTATAATGTTGGAAAGACACGTCACAGACTTTTTAAGCATATTAGTCTTCTGTTCTTAATGAAATAAGACTGCTGACCTTCAGCTAATGTGACAATGAAGCATTATTGTAGCATGATATTTAATGAAGTGTGCTCGCTTTGTTCCATGTATTTTGTACTTTTATCATATTGTTTCATTTTAGCATGGTTCAGTTTTGTAAAATTCTGACTCTTTCATATTTTTAAATAACTTTTCGCAGTGTTGTTTACTTTCTGTAAGCCCCTTTGATCATTCTAAAACAAACTCTCGTTCAGTTTCATAAAAACATTTAGAGTTTTTGGAACAAAATACTTGATTGCTCAAGACATGCATGCAACAATCTTCCCAGAGTCCGTCTAACTGGCTTTTTCATTTCAAACTCTATCATTAGTGTATGACACATTCATATTTTTATAAAATTTTTAGATGAATTAGAGATTCATAATTCATAAAACATCTATGAAGCAGATGTGGCAATGCTGAAGGAAGGGGGAGGGGGAAAATCAACGTTATAAGTACGTTTGAACAAATACAATCCGACTACGCCACCCCGTAATAAAACGGGGAAATGACCAAAATAAGGGACACAGGTTCGTAGGCTGAAATAATCCGAGAGAGGCGTGTGAACAATGTACAAAAAGACTTTATTCAATCATCATAAATAGTTAAAATGTTCCATGATAATCAATGTCTGGTCACCATCAAGCACTATCGCGATCAGATACTCTGTGTACTGGACAAAAATAAAGATGTCAATTAGAAAATAGTCACAACAAAAAAAAAATAAACAAAAGACATAAAAGACACAGGCTTTCCAGTGGCTGGGGCAGGCTAGATGGAGTGGAGACCCTATCTGTGGATTTGTGTAACACGCACACACACATACACACACAGTGAGAGGTGAATCCAAGCAGCACTGCACTCCACACAACTGCACCACCACCTGTAGTACTCCAAACTAGCTAGCTAGCCTCCCAGCCTCGAGCCAGCAGTGCCTAGAATACACCAAAGCAAACAAAACAAATTAAGTTCAATAATACAGTGGAAATATTTCCATCAAAGTAAACAAAAACATTTATAAAGAACACTATTACAATAACAAGCTTGAACTACTGAAAATATACAAAACAAAATACTAGTAAACAACAACATAAACACACAAAATGAAATGAATACAACAGTTCGAATGATCACTGAAGCAGGTCCCAGAATCAGAGTTCCCCGAGCGTAAACTCTTAACAGGGCACGAATGACATTAATAATGCCCTAGATGTAAACCAGCCCCAAAAACAGCAGGAAAGGAAAAACAGCAGCGCATCCTCCTTTAACAACGGATATAAACTTCCGCCTTCAAGAAACGCGATGGAAGAGACAGCTCAGCGCACTAAGGAAGAATGCTTAATTAGATACTGGTCTTGTGAAAAAGAGGAAGCAGATTAAATCACACTTACCCCACGCAATTCCTCGTGCCACACGGGGTGTATGGTCACTCACAGCTCATAATGAATTAACATGCAGGAAGACTTTTCACTGATTTCACGGCTAAGAGTTAAACAGATAATTAATCACCCGACGCCAAAATAACAGTAGGTAAACAGAATCGCACACATACCTAACATGCAGTGGACAGCCTATGACCCAACCAGGCATAAAACGCACTGAAAAAAGAGAAAGTCTACATTTAAAATCCACATGCTCACGTCTATTAGCCAAACAGCTACAAACCAAGAGAAACCACGTACCGTCTACACCAGCGCGCTCAGTATGGGCGGTCCCAGTCGTGACGCACACCAGGCGATCTAACTCCAGCCTTAAAATACCATCAGTGCCACCTCCAATAGGCTATGGTGGGTGACAATCATGTACCAATGAGCCAATGAAACTGAACTACGTCACCCACCTTACCACACAGAGAAACTTGTAAATAAAGGAAAGATCACATTCATTACAGTAGATAAGAGATAATAAATCATTGCTCCACCATTGCTCTAAACAAAATGTTTTCATTATTGGTAATTTTCTGGCAAAAAACTGAAAACAATTTTTTTTTTTTTTTTTTTAAATAACTAACTCCCCCAAAATTTCCCAGAAATAACACATGAAATATGTAGCTGAACTCCTACGTCCTGAAAAAAAGACTCCATACAATTTAATTCCTAAAAATGTGTAAACCCCCAAGACTGACTTTCATGCTGCAAAGCATTCTGGGAGCTACCATAGTATAAAACCAGAGAATGTCTAATAGGAAGAGAATTGGCACTCTCTGCTTACTTCCGGGTTCTGGATTGGTTGCAGTAACACGTCTCTGTCCATGCGGGGGCGCTCGCGAGCGAGTGCAGAATGAATGGAGGTCTATGGCGAAATACCCCTCAAAACCCACTTTTCTCAGGATATAATGTTTTGTCTAGTAATTTGAATGTTGTATTCGAAAGGAGATGCAAAGAAATTACACATTGCTGGGTGTTAGATTTTTTTAGAGTCACTTATTTGGTTTAAAAAGTCTTTTAAAATGTCAATGACGTCAGAATGCTGACGTCATTAGCAGAATGCTAGCGTGTTATGGGCAACAACAACTCAACCTGTAAGAAACAGAAAAGAAATAAGTACTCGTTCATTCAACTTCCGACCTATAACCCATGTTGAACTTGCAAAACCTACAATAAAATCTGAGATTTCTCAACGGCATTTGGGTGAAAGAGACACATTTAGCCGTCTAGCCCCATTGACTCCCATTCAGTCTGCACTCGCTCGCGATCACCCCCAGTGGAATTCTAATGGAACTGCAACCAAAATCAATACAATGGGGCTGAATAGGGAGTGCCAAGGCTCTCCGTAGACGGGCTCTGATAAAACTCATCCACGGTTCCCAGCATGCATTGCGACAAAGCATGTCACCATTGTTGAGATTCATATGCTGATTCTTGATGTCTGTGTGTGTCAGACATTTACAATTGCAGTAAGTCAAAATATTTTGTGCACAATGTGTTTAAAAAATCTAATTACCAAAACATTTGATCTCTTGTTATAGTTTCACGGTGTTTATAATGCAATTTGTATATTGTTACGTCCCAGGACGTATGCATTTGTGTTTTATAATAATGTGTAAGTGTCATTCATTGATGTACTGTGTGTGTGCTGCCAGTGGACCCAACGGCCTGCTGGGAGTTGTAGTTTTTATTGTATGTTCTGTCCAATTTCCTGTGCTCCTCCCTGTCCTTATTTAGGTGATGGGACCTACCAGCTGCTCCTCATCAGTGGCAAGAGGATCCAGTATTTAAGCAGAGCCGGAGAGAGAGATGGGGAGAGGGTCAACGCGGTGCTTCCGGTGGGGATCAGACGGGTGCTTGCTGAAGACGCCCGATTGGAATAGAGATCTGACTGTAACAGAGGATTATTTTGAACTAGGGATGGGGAAATGAAGCCTCATGAATCACTGAGGCTTTCCCCTGACTGTTCCGGGAAAAGATTCAAAGCTTCGAGAGTGTCGAGAACAGCGCCATCTGGTGCTTATTTAAAATAAAGCAGCCAGAAGCCTGTGTTAGAAGCTCTGGCAGATGAAGCAACAACAACACACTCCATAGTTTCAATGTTATGTGTACAAATAAAAGCCTTACATGTTTGTGTTTGATTTGTTCATTAAATAAATTCATTTTCCCATTAAAGTGTGACAATAAAATATAATACCTTATAAGCTTATATGATTCAATAAGATTTAATGTAGGCCTTCTCTCTCTCTCTCTCTCCCTCTCTCTCTCTCTCTCTCTCTCTCTCTCTCTCTCTCTCTCTCTCTATACACACACACACACACAATGAATAAGGACATTGTCTGATAGGATCATTTGTTATTAAATGTCAATATCAATAATTGTAAATATCAACCAGACTGAGGCAACAATGTCTTGTTAAATACGATCTGAAGTTCGAGCCTTCTGACACCCAAAGCGAAACGCGCACGTGACTGGTCAGAAAGTGAGGCTTCGTTTGTCATCGATCACGTGACTCTAGTAAACCAATACATGCCTCGATACGGGGCTTCACTACAAATTGTGTCGCTTATGTGATACGTGCATCGAAGCTTCAGTGTCATATGTAACATCACTATTTTGAACTGATTTATTGGATTAATCATTGAACACTGAACTGAGGACTTTTTTTGACTTGATAACGGTAACGTTAGGTCGTTAGTGGAGAGGGGTGTGGGAGTACCGACCAACGGCCTGTGTAGGTCCAGTAAATAATAATATCTAAACTAAATAATATCAAACTTTTCAGGATGGCGGAAAGAGAATCAGGATATGAAAACAACAACATGGAAAGTAGAGATCAAGAAGGGGAAAGTGAATGGGAGGAAGTGATAGGGGGAACTAGAAACAAGAAATTGTCTAGACATAAAAGAAAGAAAAATGCATCAGAAAGTTTGGATGGAATGGAAAGTGAGGGGAAAAAAGATGAGGTAAAAGATTTGAGGTCAGAATTGTTCAGTGTAGTAGTACGTTTAGAGGGAGAAGGGGGAGTAAAGAAAATAGACCCGTTAAAACTTACTAAAATCATTAAAGCACAAGTAGGAGAAGTAAAATATGCAAGAGTACTGGGAGATGGAAACTTGCCCATTGGATGCAGCTCTGAAAAGCAGATAGAGAAGGCAAAGAGAATGAGCAGTGTGGGGAAAATAAAAGTAACGAAAGTGGGAAGAGTTGGAGGGGAAAAAGATGAGAGTTGTAAAGGAATAATGGCAGGAGTTCCTCTTATGGTGGGTACGAAGGAGATCGTAGAGAATTTGAGGGTGAGAAATGGATCAATGAAATCGGCTAAAAGAATGAGAAGATTAATAGAAAAAAAAGAAACGGAATCTGTTCTGATTGAATTTGATTGTAAGGACCTCCCTAAAGAGGTAGACATTGGTTATATTAAATATAACATAAGAGAATTCATAAATAAACCTATGAGATGTTATAACTGCCAGGAATTTGGTCATGTGGCAAAGGGATGTAAAAAGCAAAGAAGATGTGCTAGATGTGGAGGAGATCAGGATTATGGGAAATGTGGAGAAGGTGTTAAACCAAAGTGCTGCAATTGTGGAGGCAATCATAGTGTTGCCTTTTGGGAATGTGAAGTAATGAAACGGGAGGTGGAAGTACAACAAATTAAGGTAACGGAAAAAATGTCTTATGCTGATGCTATCAAGAGAAGTGAGGGGAAAAACAGGATAAGGATGCTGAGTGTGACAAAAGAAAAAATGGAGGTGAACAGAAAGAATGAAGGCAGATTTGGGAAGAAAAAACGAAGTTAGTTACCTTTATAGCAGGGGTAATAAATGCAACATCTGAGATCAAATCTAAAACTGAAAGAATTCAAATCATAGTTAAAGCGGCTTAAGCGGTTAAAGAGAGGAAAAACCAGATGTGTGCAAGAAACTTGGTTAAAACCTAATTTGGATTTTGTTTTAAATGGATATATAGCAATTAGACAAGACAGGAAAGAGGGTGGAGGTGGAGGGTGTGTTACATTTGTGAAACAGGGAATTCCTTATAGAGTTATGAGATTGGAAAGTGTGAAAATATAAAAACATAATTATCAATTGTAAATTACTATAATCCATGTAAAAAGCTTGAAATTAACAAATGTATGGAAATTGGGGGACAGTGTGAGAACAGTATTGTATGGTGTAGGGATTTTAATGCACACAGTACATTGTGGGGATGTGGAAAAACGGATATTAATGGGTTAGTATTAGAAGAGTTATTGGAAGAAAGAGAATTAGTGTGTCTAAATGACGGAAATAAGACACAGATTGATATTAGGACAGGAAAGGAATCAGTACTTGATCTTACTTTAGTATCAAAGAAATTGGCATAAATTTGTGATTGGAGAGTACATAAAGATGGGACAATTGGGAGTGATCATTATCCGGTTATATGTAAAGTCAATGTCTCTGTAGTGGAACAAATAGATGGAAGAGGAGGAAACTGGGTCTATGAAAAAGCTGATTGGGAAAAGTTTCAAACAGAAAGTGATAAATATTTAAGTCAAGTTGATAATTATAGTGATATAGAGTTATTAAATAATGAAATAAAACAAGGAATATTAATAGCAGCAATAGAAGCTATACCTAAAAGTAAAGGTATAAAAAGGAGGAAATCTGTACCATGGTGGAATGATAAGTGTAAAGCAGCGGTAAAACACAGAAATAAAGCCTTCAAGTTAGTGAAAAGATCTCATAATTTCCAGCACATGATACAGTATAAACATGCGCAGGCAGTTGTAAGTAGAACAATTAGACAAACAAAGCAGATTTATTGGAGGGAGTTTTGTAGTTTAATTGGAAGTACTACTCAGATAGGAGAAGTTTGGGGGATGATTAAAAAGAAGAGTGGGGATGTAAGGGAGTGGAATTATCCTGTGTTAAATGATGGACATAAAGATGCAGTTACTAACAAAGGAAAAGCAGAGATGTTGGTAGATGCATTTGTTAGTATACACAGCTCAAACAATTTGTCAGTGGAGGGCAGGAAAGGTAGAGAGAGCACCAAATCTAATAATATGGAAGTTTTAAAAAAGAAGGAAGTATTTTGAGGATGATCTAAATAAACCTTTTAATATGGGAGAAGTAGAAAGAGCGTTAGCTAAAACTAGAAACACTGCACCAGGAAAAGATGAAATAAGTCATATTATGTTAAAACGTTTAAGTACAGAAAGTAAGGAGAAATTGCTAATGTTATTTAATAAAATATGGGAAGAAGGGAGAATTCCTGAAAGTTGGAAAGAAGCAATAATTATCCCGATAAGGAAGCCAGGAAAAGATCCTAGTAAGCCATCAAACAATAGACCTATAGCATTAACATCGCATATTTGCAAAGTAATGGAAAGAATGGTAAATGAGAGATTAATGTATTTTTTGGGGGAAAAAAAGGTTTGATAATGGAATTTCAAAGTGGGTTTAGGAGAGGAAGGGGAACAATGGATGCAGTGTTGTGTTTAGAGGATGATGTAAGAAAAGCTCAAATAAATAAAGAATCTGTGGTAGCAGTATTTACTGGCGTTGAGAATGATATGATATGTTATGGAGAGAGGGATTAATGATTACATTACACAAAATGGGAGTAAGAGGTAAAGTTTTTAACTGGATTTTAGATTTTTTAAAAGGAAGATCAACTGAAGTTAAAATAGGAACAGACACTTCAAATAAGCATAAAGTAGGAAATAGATCACCACAAGGGAGTGTTATAAGTCCTACACTTTTTTCCATTATGATAAATTATGTATTTAAGAATGTACCTAATGATATGAATAGATCATTGTTTGCAGATGATGGAGCGCTTTGGAAACGTGGGAAAAATGTAAAATATGTAGTTAAGAAAATACAGGAAGGAATACATCAGGTTGAAATATGGGGAATGGAAATGGGGTTTTAAGTTTTCTGCTGAAAAGTCAAAAGTGATGGATTTCTCTGGAAAGAAAAAATAAAGATATCAAAATGAAATTATATGGGAATAATCTGGAAAGAGTTGAAAGTTTTCGTTTTTTGGGTGTGTGGTTTGATTCTCGATTAACATGGAGATCTCACATTAAACAAGTAGAGGATAAATGTAAAATAATAAACATTATGAGGTGTCTTACAGGAGTGGAGTGGGGATTTTAAGTCTATATTTCATTAGTAAGATCTAGGTTGGATTATGGGAGTCAGGCATTTGGATCAGTAGCCAAATCAGTATTAGCGAGGTTGGACAGTCTTCAGGCACAGGCACTGAGATTATGTCTCGGAGACATGAGAACATCAGCAGTTTGCTCAACTCAGGTCGAGGCAGGAGAAATGCCTTTGAGCTGCTTGTAAATTACTGGATTCATTTGAGAGGACAAATAAATAGTCACCCAACCAAAAGAGTGTTACAAGACAATTGGGGAAAGGGAAAGGGGAAATATGTAGTTTTGGTTGGACAGGAGATGATGGAGCACAGGACTTGGGAGTATATGGAAAGGAGTTTTGTAAAACTGTGGTATGGCCCAGTATCCCTATGTGGAAGTTTGACAATCCAATAGTGGATTTGGAGGTATTACAGATCATAATACTAAACAATCAAGCTAATGTGGTGAGTGAATTTTATAGACATGTGAACCAAAAATATATGAACTTTAAGCAAGTTTTTACAGATGGATCTAAAGACCCGATAACAGGAGTTACAGGCGCTGCAACTGTAGTTCCCAGTCAGAAGAGTGAGATGAGCAGGAGAACATCAGATCATTTAAGTGTATATGCTGTCGAGATGTTTGACATTGTGATGGCGTTAGAATGGACAGAATGCTCTAAGTTAAATAAAACTTTAATTTGCAGCGACTCTGTCTCTGTATTGCAGAGTCTCAAGACCGGCGTGGTTAAGAATCATCAGGAGGTTTTTTATGATATTACGGCTATCTATTCAAACATTTAAAAGAAAGCTGATGAAGTTATATTGATGTGGGTCCCAGCACATGTGGGTATTATTGGAAATGAAAAGGTAGACAATATAGCTAAGGAAGCACTGAAACAAGAGAATATGCAGTCGTCAGCCTTTCAAGATCAGAAGGAAAGAGTAAAGTATGGGGAGAAATCTCTAAAAAATGGCAACAAAGGTGGGACCAAGAATCAAAAGGAAGACATTTACTCAATTAAAAAAAGAGTCGGGCCCAGGCCCGGCTCCACAGGGGGGGCCAGGGTGGGCCTGGCCCACCCAATCAGAAGCTTGGCCCACCTTGGCCCCCCACCACATAACAGCCAATCACAAAATTGGTGCAATATTCAATCGCTGCTCTCACGCCACACACCCACACACCCATGTTCTTATGCAGTGAATCATCGCGGAGCAGAGAGGACTCTGACAACGCGCTGACAGACAGGACAGAGCAGGTTACTTTTGAATTTAAACTAATTCTCAACTTTCAAATTTTTTTTAACGAAATTTAAAAAAATAAATACCGTTTTGTGGCTCTTTAATGTGTCTGACAGATCGCTGTAGAGCCTAAAGTTAAAGCTGCTGGTAAACCGATCATCACTTCCTTCTAGTTAATTTATAGCATCAAATAAACATAAATGAACATAAGAAGGAATGTTGTTTTAACCGCGGAAAGACGTCAGTACACGCCGTTATTCAAGTTCAAATCCTCCAGCGTTAATCTACTAACTCTCCTGACTGCTTTGTCGGACGCAGATGGCGGATTATGATTGGTCAGATCGCCTGTCAATCAAACTCCATGCGAAGGGCCAATTCAGCTCCAGATATGATATTTTCTGTTTTCTTCCCAACCACCTCTTCATGATGACACACTCTGTAGCCTAATAAAACACAACATGCACAAATTTCTTGTTCCGAAAGGAAAACCTTGTGTTTTTAGCTCATGAATAACACATGAACTGGGCATGGATGAGTTTGTAACAGAATTCTCTAAAATGAGTAGAAAGCTAATGTTGTAAATTATACTGATATAAGTAGATCTTTTTCAAGCCCTGCCCCGTTTTCCTCAAATCTAAAGTTACTAAACTGATACAAGATCTGTTGTGTGGTAAAAAAAGGAAAAAAAAGATTCTAAATATACATAAGAATGTAAAAATAAAAATGTAAAAAATAACAATGGCCAAAAATCGGTAATGTTATACTGCATTAACAGACGTGAGAATAATTCTTAAGAAAAACAGCATTTCAGATAAAATTAACATTTTTAGTTTGTTAATCCTCCCCCCCCCCCCATACATCCGGCCCACCTCGAACATCACTTGGCCAACCTTTCATCTCATATCTGGAGCCGGGCCTGTCAGTCGGCACTGTGGAAAATAAGAGAGGAAACAGGAGAGAAGAAACTATTATAACCAGATTAAGAGTAGGGCAGACTAAACTAAATATCACTCTTCATATAGGCTAATGGGGAACATCTAACTGGGTTTTGTGATCAGTGTCAAATACATGAGACTGTAGAACATGTGCTTATTAATTGCTCAAAATATGAATTAAAATATGAAATAGGATATATAATAGGATATATATTCAAATATGAATAATATGAATTAAAATATGAAATAGGAAAGATATGATAAAAGACATGGGAAAAATAGGACTAATAGGACATGGAGTAAATAGTATAATGGACTGCATTGGAATGAAATATTTTATTTGTTTTCTGACCAAAACGGGACTAATGACAAGAATGTGATGACTAAAGTATATGGGAAATAATGAGAGCCAGAAGATGGCAGTAATGCAACACTATGATGCAAGCTGCCGTTAAAACCCAAAGAAGAAGAAGAATGTCCTGCTGTTCGTCGCAGCTGAGCCATAATCTGACGTCACTTCCGCATCGTGTGTGTGTGTGTGTGTGTGTGTGTGTGTGTGTGTGTGTGTGTGTGTGTGTGTGTGTGTGAGAGAGAGAGAGAGAGAGCGCTTATCCTCGCGAACTGAAACTGAAACAAACTTGAGCTCAAACTCAGAGAAAGAGACTCATCGCGATGCGGATTCAGATGCGCAAACATGAAGCTCCGCGGCTCTGAAGTGTGTGTTTCACTCCTGGTGTGTGTTTCACTGGGTGAGTCCATCTTTACTGTGTGTTGGTGACGATAAAGTGTGTGTTTCACTGGGTGAGTGTGTGTGTGTGTGTGTGTGAGAGAGAGAGAGAGAGAGAGAGAGAGAGAGAGTGAGAGAGTGAGAGTGTGAGTGAGTGAGTGAGTGTGTGTTTGTGTGTGAGTGAGTGGGAGAGGGGGGGGTGTGTGTATGAGTGTGTGAGTGTGTGTGAGTGTGTGTGTGTGTGTGTGTGTGTGTGTGTGTGTGTGTGTGTGTGTGTGTGTGTGTGTGAGAGAGAGAGTGAGAGTGTGAGTGTGAGTGAGTGAGTGTGTGTTTGTGTGTGAGTGAGTGGGAGAGAGGGTGTGTGTGTGTGTGTGTGTGTGTGTGTGTGTGTGTGTGTGTGTGTGTGTGTGTGTGAGAGAGAGAGAGAGAGAGAGTGAGAGAGTGAGAGTGTGAGTGTGAGTGAGTGAGTGAGTGAGTGTGTGTTTGTGTGTGAGTGAGTGGGAGAGAGGGTGTGTGTGTGTGTGTGTGTGTGTGTGTGAGAGAGTGTGTGTGTGTGTGTGTTAGTCAGTGGAGGTGCGTCTCAGTTTAATTGTACTGTTTCAATTTGTTGTTACAAATTACTGTAGTCATGTAGTAGTGTCAGTAGTGTGTGAGCTCTCCGCTGTCACAGCTTTCATTAAGGGTTAGTTCACCCAAAAGTGGACGTTATTCTGTCGGTAACTCGCTCTCATGTCGGCTCTGGTCGTCAGAGACTGACGGAAGAGAAGAAATGGTTGAATACAATTTTTTTTTTGCGCACAAAAAGTATTCTCGTCGCTTCATAACATTAAGGTTGAACCACTGTAGTCGCATGGACTATTTAACGATGTATTTACTAATTTTCTGGGTCTTGAAAGTGGTCTTCGCAGTCTGTGGAGGAATACAAAGCTCTCGGGTTTCATCAAACATGTCTGGAGTTCTGAAGATGAATGAAGGTCTTACGGGTTTGGACCCGCATGAGGGTGAGTAAAACACACAAGCTTTCTGTCTCCTGGGGGAAAGTGTAGGGCTCATGTCTTGGTTTCATGTTGAAAGGGTGTGTGTGTGAATATTTGGATCTGGTGATTTTCTTCATAGGCTACAATCTTTAGCATTTAAAAACAACATGATCACCTGTAGTGGGAAATCTACTCGCCTTCAGATAAAAGTGGATGTATATCTATATCATATAAAAAGTTGTTAAGTGTAAGCATGTTATGTTTATGTTAAAATGTAATTTATTTTTTACATTTTTCATAATCTGTCTGTAAATATGTGTATCTCAGGGGAAATGTCGTCCTTTTAGAGGAATAAAATAACGGGCTTTCGCGTCGGAGGAACCCTTTCACAGCTCCTCACCCTCACCCTTTCACAGCTCCTCACCCTCACCCTTTCACAGCTCCTCACCCTAACCCTTTCACAGCTCCTCACCCTAACCCTTTCACAGCTCCTCACCCTAACCCTTTCACAGCTCCTCACCCTAACCCTTTCACAGCTCCTCACCCTAACCCTTTCACAGCTCCTCACCCTCACCCTTTCACAGCTCCTCACCCTAACCCTTTCACAGCTCCTCACCCTAACCCTTTCACAGCTCCTCACCCTAACCCTTTCACAGCTCCTCACCCTAACCCTTTCACAGCTCCTCACCCTAACCCTTTCACAGCTCCTCACCCTCACCCTTTCACAGCTCCTCACCCTAACCCTTTCACAGCTCCTCACCCTAACCCTTTCACAGCTCCTCACCCTAACCCTTTCACAGCTCCTCACCCTAACCCTTTCACAGCTCCTCACCCTAACCCTTTCACAGCTCCTCACCCTAACCCTTTCACAGCTCCTCACCCTAACCCTTTCACAGCTCCTCACCCTAACCCTTTCACAGCTCCTCACCCTAACCCTTTCACAGCTCCTCACCCTAACCCTTTCACAGCTCCTCACCCTCACCCTTTCACAGCTCCTCACCCTAACCCTTTCACAGCTCCTCACCCTAACCCTTTCACAGCTCCTCACCCTAACCCTTTCACAGCTCCTCACCCTAACCCTTTCACAGCTCCTCACCCTCACCCTTTCACAGCTCCTCACCCTAACCCTTTCACAGCTCCTCACCCTCACCCTAACCCTTTCACAGCTCCTAACCCTCACCCTAACCCTTTCACAGCTCCTAACCCTAACCCTAACCCTTTCACAGCTCCTAACCCTAACCCTAACCCTTTCACAGCTCCTCACCCTAACCCTAACCCTTTCACAGAGGGGCGAGGCCAGAAATGCTAAAGTGGGTGGGCCTTCATTAAACGGGGTGGGCAGTGTGGCGTTCGGAAACTGCACGCCAACTCACACAAAAAAAATAAAAAAAATAAAAATTCCAACACAGAATAATGTTCCATACTAGCAAATAACAACATTTAATATAATGGCAAATAACAACATATACTCACTATATGCACATATACACTGAAACAAACACAATAACAGTCATATTTTCTGTCAAGTAGGCCTATACATATTAGTCTATATGAATTATTGTTAGATTTGCTTTACAAAAAATATTGAGAATTTTTGTATAACATACATTTACATCTACCTTCCTTTACATGTCGTCCACTCCAGCTCCTGTAATATTAGTCTGAGACCACGGGGTTTTTGATTAAAAACGGAGATGATCTCATCGTAATCAAGTGTCTCTGTCAGTTCACGTTCAAAGGAGAGAAGAGATCAATTGTTTAGGCGTCCAGTAAGCACTGAGAACCGTTGCGGGGGGGCTCGTCCAGGGCAGACAGGTCCTGTGGTGGGGTTCCAGAGACGTTGGAAGGTGACTCTGTTGGTTCATTAGATGCCCCATCTTTAATAATTGCTGACGTGCCAATTAGCAGGAGATGCAGATTCAGCTGCAGGTGGTCCACCTTCATTGGTAGACCTGGTTTCTTCAGGTAGTACACTTGAAACATCCAGTTTAGGCTTCTTAAAAAATCTACTGATTGTTATTTGCGTTGCCATTTTCAAATGCAAATCTACAAACACACGAATCGTACTACTATCACATAATAGGCGAGACTAACAGCAACTGACGAATCATATTCACCTTTTTATTTTGACAAGCGTATGGTATGCGCCTATAGGGAGACAAAACAAACTTTTAACTATATAAACTTAAGTGTGATAAGAGGTGTATTCTTTTTCTTATTGTTGTTAATAAAATAATTGTAAACATCTGTTTGGAAAATAGCCAACTTCTGAGTGGGTGGGCCACAACTCACCCGCAGCTTCGCCACTGCCTAGAACTATTGGCGGGATGATTTCAGGAACTCCTCCTGGAGGAACTTATCTACTCCACTTCAGAGTCGCTAGCTGAGCAGAAATATATAATCACGTTTCTCTTTCTCAATATTCTCCTCAGCGTAAAGGTTAAGAGCTCCATCTATCACTGTTTCCATGTTCGTAGAGTTAGTTTTTGGAGTAAATATATAGGCTATAATTTGTGTGTTTACACAGCTTTTTTTTTTTTTAAATGGCGGCTGCTGGTGTTTCGCGTGAAACTGTTTTTTTTCATACATCGGGCTTTTATGGCTCATACATGCAATTCAATGATAAAGGCTGTTGTGTCATATTTGACATTTACATTAACGTGAACAAATGTAAAAATAATGTTTAACATAAACAAATGATGTATGAATAATCAAGTAGCCTAAACCCAAGCTGCTTCAGTCCAGTAAATGTTCATCTAACATTTACTTTATAAAAATCATTAAAGATTCATGATAAAAAGACTTTACTTGACGTAGTCTGATCTCTCGATCAGAGGACAGAAGGCGTGAACTAGATTGAGCACAACAGGGTTCTCTACAAAGATTTGGTCATATTGATAATTTATTGGCCCTAGAAATTTGCATATTAATTAAATATGATACAGAAGGCTAATATAGTCATAAATAGGCATTATACTTATTGTTCAACAGAATTTTACAAAGAATAATGTAGTGAATAAATGTTTTAAAAAATATTGTAATACACATTGCCAAACAAGCATTCTGTTTTCAATTAATTTATTCCCCAAAAGGACTTACGTATCCTGGGGATGCAAACATTAAAATAAAAAATAAGTGAAATTCTATTATTTGTGTCCTAAAAAGATGGAAAATAGCAATAATAAATGTTGTGAATGTCTCTTTATGTGAGCAGAAGGGACGAGCTGTCAGACCGCTGATGATTAACAGATGATCTCGTACACTAGTAGTGTCCAGTCCAGCGTTACTCGTGAAAGGCTGGGATACACCACACGCCTGTAGCTCAGGTCTGCGACCCGGGAGAGTCTGCAGGAGCTGCCGAATGCCGGCGCCGCTCTGCAGATTCAAAATCACATAGTGTATGATGGGCACAGACTCAGATTTTTTTAGCTTCAGATTATGATTCCATCCAGTCGGAGGATAGCAAAACATGTTTGACATTTTGAGCAGATTTAAGAACACACATCGTAGTGTATGACGCTACTGGGACCGGAATAAGCCTTAATATTTGCGTCCTCAGCTCTCCGCTCACCTCTAACTCCCACTGTAATGCCGGGTGACGTTCCTCTCTTTGTTTTATTTTAACGCAATACATGTTGTTATGCGTAGTTTATTCTAAACGTGCTGTATCTTTTTTCTGGACGATGCTCAATTCACAAATTAATAATTCTTTTGCATCGATTCTGTTAAAAACGTTATTAAACAATTTGGCAGAACTGTCTAAATCGAATCAGTTTGAATGATTTGTTCCTGTACACTGAATGTGAAGCGGTTTCACACTCGGACTCGTAACAGGAAGAATTAAGAACATCAAGTGTTGGATGAAGTGGACCTACAGTCAAGTGAAAGCAAATCTGCAAATGCATCCTATTGTTTGCCAGCGATGAAGACCTTTATTAGTTGAACATCTTCGTAAGCTGTCTGTGAATGAATGATACTTTCCATTTCATTTCATTCAGGGAATATTTTACAACCAAACAGATTATTAGTCTACGCCACAATAGCACTACTACAGAGAATGACATTACCAGTTTCTTGGACATATACATTAATTTAAACATTAAATAAGCCATTGTCCACAGTTTATGAAATGAAGACGCGGTGATGTGTGTGTGTGTGTGTGTGTGTGTGTGTGTGTGTGTGTTGCGCAGTGGCGTGCGAACTCGTCTTGAAAACAAATGCCTTTGACTTAGACACAGTTAACCGGTTTAAACACGTTTGCAGAAATATACATTTGATCACATGTTGGAGAACAGACAGAAGACGACCTGTGATGTGCGTTTGATGGTAGTGTGTGTTCAGATGTTCAGTAGCGGTCATGAGTGCGAGCACATGAAGAGTTTAACTCTTTCTTCTCTGTGTCAATGGTTTCCTTTACATGCCTGTGAATGCAAAACTCTGCAGATTCACTTTATTTCCACATTGTTTAATAATCCAAATGTAGTTGTTGTTATTATACAAACCAAAGGACAGGCAATGATTTCCGGGCTGAAAAAAAAAATGCTTGTCTCTGTGTTTGTTGCAAAGATAGCCTATCTAATTATGATAATAATAATCATTTAAATTAAAAATATCAAAATAATAACACACACACACACACACACACACACACACACACACATATATATATATATACAGTGATGGAAAGAGTACTGAAAAATTGTACTTGAGAAAGTACTTAAATTATTTACTAGAGTAGAATACAGGAAAATAATGACTTGAGTA
This sequence comes from Scardinius erythrophthalmus, assembly GCF_964197995.2. Classification (NCBI taxonomy): domain Eukaryota; kingdom Metazoa; phylum Chordata; class Actinopteri; order Cypriniformes; family Leuciscidae; genus Scardinius; species Scardinius erythrophthalmus. The sequence goes on from NC_138226.1 coordinate 50,190,867, forward strand.
AGAGTAAACAAGTAGTTTGCTGAAAAACTATTCAAGTAACTACATTATTCAAGTAACTAAAGTACTTTAGTATATTTTAATAATAATATCATACGTGTTGTATCCATTAAAGAAAACACATTTAGTTTCTTATTTATGTTTAAATAATAGGCCTATAATGTTATTTTCTAATTTCATCTGTGTTGATTATATGAAAAGTGAACAGCAAGATAGGTATAAGATAAGTAAGATGGAGTAAGATAGGATAATTAGATGCGCAATATCAGGAGACAATGACATATGGAGTGGGTCAGACATGATTTTGACCACTTGATTAAGTTTTGGTTAGAAAGCCTTTCTTTAAAGTGAATTTCGTTTTGTAAACATTGTATCTTAATTTTAATCAATGTTTCATCAACCAATTGTCTGGATTTAATAAATATAGCAACCACTAAAATCAGGACGTGGAGGCACCGGCGCGTGAACTCGTCTCATAAATGAACCGAAACTCAGCGTATAGGCTACTTGCCTCACATACATGAGAAATATATTTATGGAAAGCTGGAAATGTCTACTTTTAAACAAAACATGTGCATTTCTTTCTGTAGGCACGTTCACAATACTCCAAAGATTGCGAGTCAGCATCGTCAACTTCATCTTTGCAGCTGACACTGACACAGAAAACACCAGTTGATTGACAAACAATTAAAATGTCTCCTTGCTATATTTGACACATTCATAATCATTACTTTTGCCGGCTTTGTGGCAAACTTAATGCGTGCGCTTGAGTGCGGAACAGGCTTATTACATAAACGCTCATTATGGTTTAGTCTCTCCAGTATTAAGTAGTTAAATTAATATAAATATGTGATTAGTCAACTAATGGCTTAAATGAACAACTACAAATTAACAGCCCTTCTTATTTCACATATTTTCGAACCAGCATGACACAAAGGGCATTCTTCATAAAGTCTCTCTCCGCTCTGGAGGAAATATCCCCACTCCGCTCACATGCTCTGGTGTGAGACAGTGTGTTCCTTCTGTTGTCTGAGAGTTGATTGACAGCTTTTAGGTGCGTTATTGGCAGCGTCACCCTCTGGTTACATGAGCGCGTCACCACCGCATCAGCACCGAAAACATGGAGATTTTTTTAGACAATAATCACACAACCTATTCCATATTCTATAATTAAAACAACTAATCGAATATTCGAAAATTGTGACCCATCCCTAATAAGCAACATGATTTTGGAGCAAACCATGATATTAATCTCATAAATTGTCGTGTTTGACACTATGCTAAGCTAACATACTAGCTCTCCCTGTTGCCAAGAGCATTGTTTTATTGCTAATTTTGAAAAGTCCACGTAAGATCATTTGAATGTTTTTTTAAGAAGGGTAAGTGAAAGGTCTAATTGAAGAAATGATGGATTAAAATAGTATGAATAAAAAAGTGCCAGTAAAACAATAAAGCAGGGTATGGTTTAACATGTTAAATTTGTGGTTGGGGGAGGAGGACCTGCGCCTATCATGCGTTGTGGTCGTGTCTAGGCGCAGGTCCTCCATCTGATCTGGATACGGCCCTGATCCGGCTGACTACATCATGTGTTGAGGGCGTGTCTAGACGCAGGTCCTCCATCTGGTTTGGATACGTCCCTGATCCGGCTGACTACATCATGCGTTGTGGTCGTGTCTAGGCGCAGGTCCTCCATCTGATCTGGATACGGCCCGGATCCGGCTGACTACATCATGTGTTGTGGTCTTGTCTAGACGCAGGTCCTCCATCTGGTCTGGATACGGCCCTGATCCGGCTGACTACATCATGCGTTGTGGTCGTGTCTAGGCGCAGGTCCTCCATCTGATCTGGATACGGCCCGGATCCGGCTGACTACATCATGTGTTGTGGTCTTGTCTAGACGCAGGTCCTCAATCTGGTCTGGATACGGCCCTGATCCGGCTGACTACATCATGCGTTGTGGGCGTGTATAGGCGCTGGTCCACCATCTGATCTGGATACGGCCCTGATCCGGCTGACTACATCATGCGTTGTGGTTGTGTCTAGGCGCAGGTCCTCCATCTGATCTGGATACGGCCCTGATCCGGCTGACTACATCATGCGTTGTGGGCGTGTCTAGGCGCTGGTCCACCATCTGATCTGGATACGGCCCGGATCCGGCTGACTACATCATGCGTTGTGGTTGTGTCTAGGCGCAGGTCCTCCATCTGATCTGGATACGGCCCTGATCCGGCTGACTACATCATGCGTTGTGGGCGTGTCTAGGCGCTGGTCCTCCATCTGATCTGGATACGGCCCTGATCCGGCTGACTACATCATGCGTTGTGGTCGTGTCTAGGCGCAGGTTGGCGCAGGTCCACCATCTGATCTTGATACGGCCCGGATCTGGCTGACTACATCATGCGTTGTGGTCGTGTCTAGGTGCAGGTCCACCATCTGATCTTGATACGGCCCGGATCCGGCTGACTACATCATGTGTTGTGGTCGTGTCTGGGCGCAGGTCCTCCATCTGATCTGGATACGGCCCTGATCCGGCTGACTACATCATGTGTTGTGGTCGTGTCTAGGCGCAGGTCCTCCATCTGATCTGGATACGGCCCTGATCCGGCTGACTACATCATGTGTTGTGGTCGTGTCTAGGCTCAGGTCCTCCATCTGATCTGGATACGGCTCAGATCCGGCTGACTACATCATGCGTTGTGCTCGTGTCTAGGCGCTGGTCCTCCATCTGATCTGGATACGGCCCGGATCTGGCTGACTACATCATGTGTTGTGGTCGTGTCTAGACGCAGGTCCTCCATCTGGTCTGGATACGGCCTGGATCCGGCTGACTACATCATGTGTTGTGGTCGTGTCTAGACGCAGGTCTTCCATCTGGTCTGGATACGGCCCTGATCCGGCTGACTACATCATGTGTTGTGGTCGTGTCTAGACGCAGGTCTTCCATCTGGTCTGGATACGGCCCTGATCCGGCTGACTACATCATGCATTGTGGTCGTGTCTAGGCGCTGGTCCACCATCTGATCTGGATACGGCCCGGATCCGGCTGACTACATCATGTGTTGTGGTCGTGTCTAGGCGCAGGTCCACCATCTGATCTGGATACGGCCCGGATCCGGCTGACTACATCATGCGTTGTGGTCGTGTTTAGGCTCAAGTCCTCCATCTGATCTGGATCCGGCTCGGATCCGGCTGACTACATCATGCGTTGTGCTCGTGTCTAGACGCAGGTCTTCCATCTGGTCTGGATACGGCCCTGATCCGGCTGACTACATCATGCGTTGTGGTCGTGTCTAGGCGCTGGTCCACCATCTGATCTTGATACGGCCTGGATCTGGCTGACTACATCATGTGTTGTGGTCGTGTCTAGGCGCAGGTCCACCATCTGATCTTGATACGGCCCGGATCTGGCTGACTACATCATGTGTTGTGGTCGTGTCTAGGCGCAGGTCCACCATCTGATCTTGATACGGCCCGGATCCGGCTGACTACATCATGTGTTGTGGTCGTGTCTGGGCACAGGTCCTCCATCTGATCTGGATACGGCCCTGATCCGGCTGACTACATCATGTGTTCTGGTCGTGTCTAGGCGCAGGTCCTCCATCTGATCTGGATACGGCCCTGATCCGGCTGACTACATCATGTGTTGTGGTCGTGTCTAGGCGCAGGTCCTCCATCTGATCTGGATACGGCCCTGATCCGGCTGACTACATCATGTGTTGTGGTCGTGTCTAGGCGCAGGTCCTCCATCTGATCTGGATACGGCCCTGATCCGGCTGACTACATCATGCGTTGTGGTCATGTTTAGGCTCAGGTCCTCCATCTGATCTGGATACGGCTCAGATCCGGCTGACTACATCATGCGTTGTGGTTGTGTCTTGGTGCAGGTCCTTCATCTGATCTGGATACTGGCTGGGTTCGACTGACTACATCATGTGTTGTGGTCGTGTCTAGGTGCAGGTCCTCCATCTGATCTGGATACGGCCCGGATCCGGCTGACTACATCATGCATTGTGGTCGTGTCTAGGCGCTGGTCCACCATCTGATCTTGATACGGCCTGGATCTGGCTGACTACATCATGTGTTGTGGTCGTGTCTAGGCGCAGGTCCACCATCTGATCTTGATACGGCCCGGATCTGGCTGACTACATCATGTGTTGTGGTCGTGTCTGGGCACAGGTCCTCCATCTGATCTGGATACGGCCCTGATCCGGCTGACTACATCATGTGTTCTGGTCGTGTCTAGGCGCAGGTCCTCCATCTGATCTGGATACGGCCCGGATCCGGCTGACTACATCATGCGTTGTGGTCGTGTCTAGGCGCTGGTCCACCATCTGATCTGGATACTGCCCTGATCCGGCTGACTACATCATGCGTTGTGGTCGTGTTTAGGCTCAGGTCCTCAATCTGATCTGGATCCGGCTCAGATCCGGCTGACTACATCATGCGTTGTGCTCGTGTCTTGGCGCAGGTCCTCCATCTGATCTGGATACGGCCCGGATCCGGCTGACTACATCATGCGTTGTGCTCGTGTCTAGGCGCTGGTCCACCATCTGATCTTGATACGGCCCGGATCTGGCTGACTACATCATGTGTTGTGGTCGTGTCTAGGCGCAGGTCCACCATCTGATCTTGATACGGCCCGGATCTGGCTGACTACATCATGTGTTGTGGTCGTGTCTAGGCGCAGGTCCACCATCTGATCTTGATACGGCCCGGATCCGGCTGACTACATCATGTGTTGTGGTCGTGTCAGGGCGCAGGTCCTCCATCTGATCTGGATACGGCCCTGATCCGGCTGACTACATCATGTGTTCTGGTCGTGTCTAGGCGCAGGTCCTCCATCTGATCTGGATACGGCCCTGATCCGGCTGACTACATCATGCGTTGTGGTCGAGTCTAGGCGTGGTCCACCATCTGATCTGGATACTGCCCTGATCCGGCTGACTACATCATGCGTTGTGGTCGTTTCTAGGCGCAGGTCCTCCATCTGATCTGGATACGGCCCGGATCCGGCTGACTACATCATGTGTTGTGGTCGTGTCTAGGCGCAAGTCCTCCATCTGGTCTGGATACGGCCCGGATCCGGCTGACTACATCATGTGTTGTGGTCTTGTCTAGACGCAGGTCCTCCATCTGGTCTGGATACGGCCCTGATCCGGCTGACTACATCATGCGTTGTGTTCGTGTCTAGGCGCAGGTCCACCATCTGATCTTGATACGGCCCGGATCCGGCTGACTACATCATGTGTTGTGGTCGTGTCTGGGCGCAGGTCCTCCATCTGATCTGGATACGGCCCGGATCCGGCTGACTACATCATGTGTTGTGCTCGTGTCTAGGCGCAGGTCCTCCATCTGATCTGGATACGGCCCGGATCCGGCTGACTACATCATGCGTTGTGCTCGTGTCTAGGCGCAGGTCCTCCATCTGATCTGGATACGGCCCGGATCTGGCTGACTGCATCATGCGTTGTGCTCGTGTCTAGACGCAGGTCTTCCATCTGGTCTGGATACGGCCCTGATCCGGCTGACTACATCATGCGTTGTGGTCGTGTCTAGGCGCAGGTCCACCATCTGATCTTGATACGGCCCGGATCCGGCTGACTACATCATGTGTTGTGGTCGTGTCTGGGCGCAGGTCCTCCATCTGATCTGGATACGGCCCGGATCCGGCTGACTACATCATGCGTTGTGCTCGTGTCTAGGCGCAGGTCCTCCATCTGATCTGGATACGGCCCGGATCTGGCTGACTGCATCATGCGTTGTGCTCGTGTCTAGACGCAGGTCTTCCATCTGGTCTGGATACGGCCCTGATCTGGCTGACTAAGTCATGCGTTGTGGTCGTGTCTAGGCGCAGGTCCACCATCTGATCTTGATACGGCCCGGATCTGGCTGACTACATCATGTGTTGTGGTCGTGTCTAGGCGCAGGTCCACCATCTGATCTTGATACGGCCCGGATCCGGCTGACTACATCATGTGTTGTGGTCGTGTCTGGGCGCAGGTCCTCCATCTGATCTGGATACGGCCCTGATCCGGCTGACTACATCATGTGTTGTGGTCGTGTCTAGGCGCAGGTCCTCCATCTGATCTGGATACGGCCCTGATCCGGCTGACTACATCGTGTTGTGGGCGTGTCTAGGCGCAGGTCCTTCATCTGATCTGGATATGGCCCGGATCCGGCTGACTACATCATGTGTTGTGGTCGTGTCTAGGCGCAGGTCCTCCATCTGATCTGGATACGGCCCTGATCCGGCTGACTACATCATGTGTTGTGGGCGTGTCTAGGCGCAGGTCCTTCATCTGATCTGGATATGGCCCGGATCCGGCTGACCACATCATGCGTTGTGGCCGTGTCTAGGCGCAGGTCCTCCATCTGATCTGGATACTGGCTGGGTCTGACTGACTCGGAATATAACCTCGGGATATAAACAGAAAGATTTACATTAGCGTAGATGCCATTCTTATGATGTAATAAGTACATCAGGTGTTATAGGTAGCGTTATACTTTTACACTGTAAAAGTACTATGTGACGTGTGAAAACCTGTATGCGACCTTAACTAAACGTGTTTGATTGTGTGTGTGTGTGTGTCTCCCAGCTCTTGCAGATTTGAGCCCTCTTCAGAATCTCTCTGTTCAGAGTCTCAACACACAGTATGTTCTGCGCTGGGACTGGGCTGACGATCAGCAGAGCGCCATCAACGGAACGATCACCTTCACTGCACAGTATCTCGCGTAAGAACACTGTATCTCTGCTTTCATCCATAACATCATGTTTATTTAGATTATTGAGCCAATCTTCTAATTACAGATAACAAAATGAAAAATAATTACACAGGCTGGACAGGTCATAATAGATTCTTGTGAGAGATTTGAGGTTCATGTCCTGTAGTATAAAAATATTTGTATGCAGTATATTGACTTGGGATGCACAGATATGAACATTTAGGCCAATACCGATAACTGTTATTTCTTTACATTTGAAAGCTGATAACCGATATATTGGCCGATAAATCTAAATTCAAATTTTTATATATTGATAGCCTGAATACAAAAACAAAAGGCTAACCATTAAAAGCCATGTCCCAAACACTTCAACATAAATCAAACATATACAATATAGTAGCCTACTTTGAACCATTGTAAGATTCCTTAACTTTTAAAATTAATTTTACACCCCTATGGCCAAACATGAATGCACAAGCAAACTTGACTGTGCTGGTCAGAACGTGTAATCCCTGTTCTGGATGTACTATTCCCACAACAACACGCTGAAACACAGCAAATAAACCCAGAGATTTCACAACGTTTTATTACAATAGTGTTCTAATTATAATGGCATGTATATGACAGTCCCAAGTTATAAATGTGCATTGCTGTTTGAGCTGCGCACGCTAAAGATAAAGATGATCACTGGTACAATTAAGTGCTTTACTGCATCGTTCATTAACTCAACCAAACGCTTCCTATATTAGATTAATCAGATATATACACTAGGGCTGTGACGGTGGCAGTTTTTTACCACCGCGGTAGTAATGGACCCAAATACCGGCGGTGTTGCGGTGGTTGGGGGGGGGGGGTGTTGTTTTGAAATAAAAGAAACAACACACTAAAATGCCTGTAAAGCATTGAAATAAATATCAGTAAATACTGGTAACTTACATAATATAATAAAGTTTAATCTATTTAAAAAAAAAAAAAAAAAAAAACCTTTTGTTTAATATTTCCACACAAAGGCGCGTGACAGCCTACCGCTCTGCGCTTTGAGAGGGATGTGGGACACGAGCAGGAAAGAGACCATCGATCTCTTTTCTGATATCTTCATGTTTTCTACTTGTAAAAGGTATGAAGAGCGAATTTTATCTTCTACAAGGGCAAGGCATTTAGGCTGTTTGCGCGCTGCCAGAGAAAGCCAAACTAAAATCACCCGCGCGTGTGAAACGCGCTTTACAAAATGAACTTGACGCGCCTTACCAATTATCATATGTCTAACAAGCACAAACTGTGTTAAAAAGAATTTGACGTACAAGTAAAAATGTAGGCTATCTGTCCTACAGTGTTTTTTCTACTTTACCACAGTAAAGAATACGAAAATAATCGACCTAAAAGCGAACAAAGGAAGAAACGTTTATAACGCGTCTTTGGGTGAGACGCGATATGGGAAAAGAAAAAAGACATTCCATGCAGGGATGAGTCACGATTTTTGAATATTCGATAAGTTGATTAATAATTAATTATAGAATATCTAATGTTCTAATGTCTGTTGTGCGATCATTCTCTAAAATAAAATCTCCAAGTTCTGGTGCTGATGCGGTGGTGACGCGTTCATGTAACCAGAGGGTGATGCTGCCAATAACGCACATAACAGCTGTCACAAAGAACCGGCAAAAGTAATGATTATGAACGTGTCAAATATAGCAAGGAGACATTTGAATTGTTTATTAATAAAGTGTTTTTTTTGTGTGTGTGTGTGTGTGTGTGTGTGTGTGTGTCAGTGTCGGGCTGCAAAGATGAAGTTGACGATGCTCACTCTTCGCAGTGAACGCGCCTGAGAAATGCACACTTCATACGGAATACATAAGAATATGCTAGTCGGTTTATTTTCGTTTTGAATTGTTTTGTTTAAAAGTAGATAATTCAAGCTTTCTATAAGAAATAACTAATGGAATATTTTTAAATTCGCTTATAATCGGGTGACCAGATCGCAAACCAGAATTCAAAGCCGACAAAGCTTAAGTTTATGGGCTCACGCACAACTCTCTCATTCGTCATGAATTCAAACTTTTCCATGGCTGCGATATAACATTTAATTGCTAACCTATTATTTATTTTGTAAACAAAGCTTTGTGTGTCATTATATTAATGTAAAACATGCATTCATATACAATTTTTTTTTTTTAGACGAACCACCGCCGGTATACTCAGCCACCGCGGTGGCGCTTTACAACCGCGGTGATGCGGTTGTCAAGTTTACCGGCACAGCCCTAATATACACACACAATAAACATATTACAATTTACAATGGCACAAAATGCTGTGAATGCTCAAGTGAACTTGACTGTCCTTGTCATGAAGGCTCTAATAACCGTAGACACGCTCTTTCCGCCACAACGCGCTCGTCGCTCTTAAACACTGGCGAACCAGAATTCACAACATGCTTTTACAGTTGTAAAAAAATTCTTATTATCATAATCTGTCCAGATGTTTTGTTTTATTCTTGGTCTTCTCAATGTGACTTATTTCTATAAATTAAATTAAAGGCAGTACAACAAATACTACCTTGATGTGTAATATAGAATTATTTTTCTAGTAATTCGTGTCATTTTTGCATCATAATAGTAAGAATTAAGTGAGAAATGTGCTGAATTGTGCTTGGAATGTTTCGCCAAATCTATGCAAAGCATAGGCAAAAGTTCATGGGAACAGACGTCATCCAGCCAATGATAATGAATTCTAAAGCATTATACTGTATATTGTAAGTAAATATATAGAAGTATACAGACAGACACAGAAGCAAGTAAATCTTGGGATGGACGTCCAAGCCATGACATTTTCAGGGGTGTGATTCTTCTGGATAAATCCGGAAATCCGGCTTTTCCGACCTGAAAATGATGCTCTCGTAAATCATGCAATTTTTTTATTTTTTTTTTGCAGGTCGCGCACAAAGCACGGTTCGGGTATTGTTAAACATAATGACCGCTCACCGCTGTCAACGTTTTTTGTTCCTCTGATTCATGTCTTCATGTCATTCCGCAAGTAGTCCATTCATTTGTCACGATGGAACTTCTTTCAAAGCAGAGCTCCACCAAAGAGCCTGCACTTGTTGCAGAAGGTTATCTAAAGTGTGCTAAGAATTTTGGACATGTGGGGCGAACTATTTCTTTTCTTAGCTGAAGCCGACAACGGGACAAAATAAATGTAAAGAGAGACAGTGGAGTTCCTATTTTCGTTTTGACAAGTATAATAAATTCTGTAGTCTACCCCTTACATGACCTGGCAAGTGACATTATAATACGCATAAAACTCCCCCGACATGGTTTGAAAATACTGCCTCTAGAGCAGCTGCACATCGAGAAAATGTCATAGCATGATCAGAATAGCCACAACAGGAAAAAAAAAGAAACAAAGAAATCTGTAAAAAAAGAAGAAAGTCGAAACATTTCAAAAATAAAGTCGAAACAGAACGAGAATACAGTCTTCCGTAGAAGTTGCGTGTGTGCTTGCCATTGTTTCACATTGCTGCACAGGCATTCATAACTGCATGTCCACTGGCGCAGATCGAGTGTTTCCAATTCATCGCGCGTGCGTATGTAAAGAAATGCGCTTGTTAAGTCGAACTGCCTCGGACATGGATCTACACAAAATAATTTTATCTGGGCTTTCAACAAAAGGAAATTCTACAGGTGCCAATCTACCAACATGGCATTAGGCTACCATTATAGGACGTTATAAAATGTAATATAATATATAGGACGTTTGCACTGTATTTCATTAAATGTATATAAATGATGTCACTGTGTTTGTGTGTGTGTGTGTGGGGTCATGGTAGGTGCACCGTATATTTTCCTGCTTTTTTGTCCTTTGCCAATCACACCTATGCATGTTAATGCTTTAATAAATAAACTCCAAATGGGAGACATCCAGCAGTTTCCCTCAGACATCATTTAGAAACTCTCTGTCCAGGGTCAGTGACTGCTGTACTTCACATGATGAATCGAGTCACTCATGTGGTCTTTCCTCCAACAGTGCCCGTAAGCCGACTCACAAGCAGAAATGGAGGACCGTGTGCGCAGATGTTCTGGAGCGACGCTGTGATTTCACTGATGCTGGACTGAGTTACTGGGGCATATATCTCCTGCGTGTGCGGGCCAACACAGCACAGCAGTTCTCCAACTGGACCTACATCACCTTCTGCCCAGATAAAGAGGGTGATTAAACTGGTCTGTTGTAATCTGGCCTCGGCTCTTGATTCTGCGGTGTGACCACAGCTCTGTCCCTCTCCTCTGTAGCTGATCTAGGTCCTCCGTCCAGTGTGAAGCTGACCTCTGTTAAAGGAGATCTGGAGATCGTCATCGCTGACCCTCTGAGCTGCACCAACGAGTCCATGAAGACGCTGGTCCACGACATGCAGTACCTCATCCACTACTGGAAGCAGCCTGAAGGCTATCAGGTATCTGTGCGCTAATGACCAGCAGTTGCACTGCATAGATCAGCGGTCCTCAACTCTGGCCCTCGAGGGCCCTTGTCCTGCAGGTGATCAAACACACTGGCCTGGGGTTCTCTAGTGGTCCTGCAGAGATCAGCCCTGATCAAACACACCTGCCTGGGGTTCTCTAGTGGCCCTGCAGAGATCAGCCTTGATCAAACACACCTGCCTGGGGTTCTCTAGTGGTCCTGCAGAGATCAGCCTTGATCAAACACACCTGCCTGGGGTTCTCTAGTGGCCATGCAGTGATCAGCCCTGATCAAACACACCTGCCTGGGGTTCTCTAGTGGCCATGCAGTGATCAGCCCTGATCAAACACACCTGCCTGGGGTTCTCTAGTGGTCCTGCAGAGATCAGCCCTGATCAAACACACCTTCCTGGGGTTCTCTAGTGGTCCTGCAGAGATCAGCCCTGATCAAACACACCTTCCTGGGGTTCTCTAGTGGTCCTGCAGAGATCAGCCCTCATCAAACACACCTGCCTGGGGTTCTCTAGTGGTCCTGCAGAGATCAGCCCTCATCAAACACACCTGCCTGGGGTTCTCTAGTGGTCCTGCAGAGATCAGCCCTCATCAAACACACCAGCCTGGGGTTCTCTAGTGGTCCTGCAGAGATCAGTCCTGATCAAACACACCTGCCTGGGGTTCTCTAGTGGTCCTGCAGAGATCAGTCCTGATCAAACACACCTGCCTGGGGTTCTCTAGTGGTCCTGCAGAGATCAGCCCTGATCAAACACACCTTCCTGGGGTTCTCTAGTGGTCCTGCAGAGATCAGCCCTCATCAAACACACCTGCCTGGGGTTCTCTAGTGGTCCTGCAGAGATCAGCCCTCATCAAACACACCTGCCTGGGGTTCTCTAGTGGTCCTGCAGAGATCAGCCCTCATCAAACACACCAGCCTGGGGTTCTCTAGTGGTCCTGCAGAGATCAGCCCTGATCAAACACACCTGCCTGGGGTTCTCTAGTGGCCATGCAGTGATCAGCCCTGATCAAACACACCTGCCTGGGGTTCTCTAGTGGTCCTGCAGAGATCAGTCCTGATCAAACACACCTTCCTGGGGTTCTCTAGTGGCCCTGCAGAGATCAGTCCTGATCAAACACACCTGCCTGGGGTTCTCTAGTGGCCCTGCAGAGATCAGCTCTGATCAAACACACCTGCCTGGGGTTCTCTAGTGGTCCTGCAGAGATCAGTCCTGATCAAACACACCTGCCTGGGGTTCTCTAGTGCAGCCTTTCTCAAACTTTTTTCAGTCAGGGCACCTTTCAAAAGTGCATAAAATCTCAAGGCACCCCAGTGTAAAATATAATTTAAAAACACTGCATAACCCAAATGCAAATGCAAATTTTATATATATAGGCCTATATATTTATCTAAAATGAATGGACAATTTTATTAATCCGTTCATAATATGTTTAACCCTTTCACACGTAAATTTAATATATTCTGGCTGACCCCCCCATCGTGAGTTTTTCAAGGGGACCGTTATTTAGAATGTGTCACTTTATGGTTTCCATGGTGACGCGTCATTGCTTGTCACGTGACACACCGCAGCAACAACAGAGATGAATGAATTCTGCTTTTATGTCATTTTTACTTTTTTATTCAAAATATTCACAAATTTGTTAGATATGGCATGAAATATCTGATATTCCGATTGTCAAATATATGCAAGTGGAAGTGTTTTGTTTTTTGAACACCATTATAACGATCGCGTTAGTTGAGCTGTATGCGCGATGGGCGCCGCCATGTTAGTTTGTGCCGCAGACGCAGTTCAGAGAATCGGATCTGTTGGATTTACAACAAGTGAATTCATCCACTTCTCCCGAAATACATAAAAGTAAGTGGCAGGTGAACTGGGAGAAGAATAGAGTAAATTTTAAAGTTACTTACACAATGTGTATCTGATATGAATAAAACTAATTATAATATAAATTATTATTATTGCCTCTTCCTTTGACATCAGTGTGTATTTTACAAACTCTAAATGTATTGTTTTTTTAGTAATTATGTCTGAAACCTAAAACAAACATTATGTGGATGAAAACACTGAAAAGTTGTGATATATGACAGCTCTGAGCGCGCCTGTCTCTGGCTCAGCGCCAGCCAACGCGCGAAAGCACATTTGAATTTAGCAGTTGATCACGTCATGCACTGACCGTTCTAATCACACCGGTGCTCCAGGCCTAGACTGATCGTACGTGCGAAAGGGTTAAAAGAAGAAGAATGTATTTATGTAAATTCAAATATATTTATATATGAAATGTCAGATTTTTTTTGTATTTTTTTTTAGCCTACGTAATTTTTTGGCGGCACCCCTGACACAGTCAGGAGGCACCCCAGTGTGCCGCGGCACCCACTTTGAGAAAGGCTGCTCTAGTGGCCCTGCAGAGATCAGCTCTGATCAAACACACCTGTCTGGGGTTCTCTAGTGGTCCTGCAGAGATCAGCCCTCATCAAACACACCTGCCTGGGGTTCTCTAGTGGTCCTGCAGAGATCAGCCTAGATCAAACACACCTGTCTGGGGTTCTCTAGTGGTCCTGCAGAGATCAGCCCTCATCAAACACACCAGCCTGGGGTTCTCTTGTGGCCCTGCAGAGATCAGCCCTGATCAAACACACCTGCCTGGGGTTCTCTAGTGGTCCTGCAGAGATCAGCCCTCATCAAACACACCTGCCTGGGGTTCTCTAGTGGTCCTGCAGAGATCAGCCCTCATCAAACACACCTGCCTGGGGTTCTCTAGTGGTCCTGCAGAGATCAGCCCTCATCAAACACACCAGCCTGGGGTTCTCTAGTGGTCCTGCAGAGATCAGTCCTGATCAAACACACCTGCCTGGGGTTCTCTAGTGGTCCTGCAGAGATCAGTCCTGATCAAACACACCTGCCTGGGGTTCTCTAGTGGCCATGCAGTGATCAGCCCTGATCAAACACACCTGCCTGGGGTTCTCTAGTGGTCCTGCAGAGATCAGTCCTGATCAAACACACCTTCCTGGGGTTCTCTAGTGGCCCTGCAGAGATCAGTCCTGATCAAACACACCTGCCTGGGGTTCTCTAGTGGCCCTGCAGAGATCAGCTCTGATCAAACACACCTGTCTGGGGTTCTCTAGTGGTCCTGCAGAGATCAGCCCTCATCAAACACACCTGCCTGGGGTTCTCTAGTGGTCCTGCAGAGATCAGCCTAGATCAAACACACCTGTCTGGGGTTCTCTAGTGGTCCTGCAGAGATCAGCCCTCATCAAACACACCAGCCTGGGGTTCTCTTGTGGCCCTGCAGAGATCAGCCCTGATCAAACACACCTGCCTGGGGTTCTCTAGTGGCCCTGCAGTGATCAGCCCTGATCAAACACACCTGCCTGGGGTTCTCTAGTGGTCCTGCAGAGATCAGCCCTGATCAAACACACCTGCCTGGGGTTCTCTAGTGGTCCTGCAGAGATCAGCCTTGATCAAACACACCTGCCTGGGGTTCTCTAGTGGTCCTGCAGAGATCAGCCTTGATCAAACACACCTGCCTGGGGTTCTCTAGTGGTCCTGCAGAGATCAGCCCTGATCAAACACACCTGCCTGGGGTTCTCTAGTGGTTCTGCAGAGATCAGCCTTGATCAAACACACCTGCCTGGGGTTCTCTGGTGGTCCTGCAGAGATCAGTCCTGATCAAACACACCTGCCTGGGGTTCTCTGGTGGTCCTGCAGAGATCAGCCTTGATCAAACACACCTGCCTGGGGTTCTCTAGTGGTTCTGCAGAGATCAGCCTTGATCAAACACACCTGCCTGTGGTTCTCTAGTGGTCCTGCAGAGATCAGTCCTGATCAAACACACCTGCCTGGGGTTCTCTAGTGGTCCTGCAGAGATCAGCCCTCATCAAACACACCTGCCTGGGGTTCTCTAGTGGTCCTGCAGAGATCAGCCTTGATCAAACACACCTGCCTGGGGTTCTCTAGTGGTCCTGCAGAGATCAGTCCTGATGAAACACACCTGCCTGGGGTTCTCTAGTGGTCCTGCAGAGATCAGCCCTCATCAAACACACCTGCCTGGGGTTCTCTAGTGGTCCTGCAGAGATCAGCCCTGATCAAACACACCTGCCTGGGGTTCTCTAGTGGTCCTGCAGAGATCAGTCCTGATCAAACACACCTGCCTGGGGTTCTCTAGTGGTCCTGCAGAGATCAGCCTTGATCAAACACACCTGCCTGTGGTTCTCTAGTGGTCCTGCAGAGATCAGTCCTGATCAAACACACCTGCCTGGGGTTCTCTAGTGGTCCTGCAGAGATCAGCCCTCATCAAACACACCTGCCTGGGGTTCTCTAGTGGTCCTGCAGAGATCAGCCCTGATCAAACACACCTGCCTGGGGTTCTCTAGTGGTCCTGCAGAGATCAGTCCTGATCAAACACACCTGCCTGTGGTTCTCTAGTGGTCCTGCAGAGATCAGCCCTCATCAAACACACCTGCCTGGGGTTCTCTAGTGGTCCTGCAGAGATCAGCCTTGATCAAACACACCTGCCTGGGGTTCTCTAGTGGTTCTGCAGAGATCAGCCTTGATCAAACACACCTGCCTGTGGTTCTCTAGTGGTCCTGCTGAGATCAGTCCTGATCAAACACACCTGCCTGGGGTTCTCTAGTGGTCCTGCAGAGATCAGCCTTGATCAAACACACCTGCCTGGGGTTCTCTAGTGGTCCTGCAGAGATCAGCTCTGATCAAACACACCGGCCTGGGGTTCTCTAGTGGTCCTGCAGAGATCAGCCCTGATCAAACACATCGGCCTGGGGTTCTCTAGTGGTCCTGCAGAGATCAGCCCTCATCAAACACACCTGCCTGGGGTTCTCTAGTGGTCCTGCAGAGATCAGCCCTCATCAAACACACCTGCCTGGGGTTCTCTAGTGGTCCTGCAGAGATCAGCCTTGATCAAACACACCTGCCTGGGGTTCTCTAGTGGTTCTGCAGAGATCAGCCTTGATCAAACACACCTGCCTGGGGTTCTCTAGTGGTCCTGCAGAGATCAGCCTTGATCAAACACACCTGCCTGTGGTTCTCTAGTGGTCCTGCAGAGATCAGTCCTGATCAAACACACCTGCCTGGGGTTCTCTAGTGGTCCTGCAGAGATCAGCCCTGATCAAACACACCTGCCTGGGGTTCTCTTGTGGCCCTGCAGAGATCAGCCCTGATCAAACACACCTGCGTGGGGTTCTCTAGTGGTCCTGCAGAGATCAGCTCTGATCAAACACACCGGCCTGGGGTTCTCTAGTGGTCCTGTAGAGATCAGCCCTGATCAAACACACCGGCCTGGGGTTCTCTAGTGGTCCTGCAGAGATCAGTCCTGATCAAACACACCTGCCTGGGGTTCTCTAGTGGTCCTGCAGAGATCAGCCCTGATCAAACACACCTGCCTGGGGTTCTCTTGTGGCCCTGCAGAGATCAGCCCTGATCAAACACACCTGCCTGGGGTTCTCTAGTGGTCCTGCAGAGATCAGCCTTGATCAAACACACCTGCCTGGGGTTCTCTAGTGATTTTAAATCAGATACATATCTGATATCTGGACATCCGACCTACGTCTAAACATGCATATCCGATTCCCCTTTAAATTCAAGCCACCATAAGATGAGGACGACACGTTAATTCACAAAGAAAGCTGTTTAATGTTGTATTATGAGGCAGACATGCCTGTATACGCTCGCTCACAGCTTTTTATTGAGGTGGGAACTTTATATTTATCTTTGTAAAGAAAAGAAATTGCGCAAACAAAAACATTCAGGAGCTGGTTCTCAACCTCTGCCCATGACTTTTATAAATAATACAGCTTCACTACTGAAACCTACATTATATTTCTCAGCAATGAGGTGATAACTTCACTGTAATTAAACCAGCAAGCTTCACTATTAGGTTACTCACTCATGCACTCTCTCTCTCTCTCTCTCTGGTTAATTCATTCTAATTCATAAAAAAGTATATTACAGGGCTACTTTATTTCACTTCAGAATTCTCCGGACTATGTGTTCCATCAGATTTTGCGCTGCAAAACATTCATGAGTCACAACAGCTGTTA
Organism: Scardinius erythrophthalmus; assembly: GCF_964197995.2. NCBI lineage: Eukaryota > Metazoa > Chordata > Actinopteri > Cypriniformes > Leuciscidae > Scardinius > Scardinius erythrophthalmus. The sequence continues at coordinate 50,208,102 of NC_138226.1, forward strand.
TCTTGTCCATGCTGGAAAATAATCATGACCACCCGACATGAATTATATAAATAATTTTAATAGCTTAGCCATTCAAAACCAGGGTCTAGCATGTGCGTAGTAAAAAGATCAGCGAAAGTCATTTTGGGCGGGAATTAATGTAAACAGATATCGGATACCAGTCCTGTCTAAAGTTAATGTAAACAGTCAGGCCAAAAAAACGGAACTGTGCATTAAGACTTGCTGTGTAAATGCAGCCTTAGTGTCCGAAAGTGGCATCTAATGTGGACTAGTACAATTTCTGATGTCAACATCATTTCTGAGACTGAAGGAATTCAGAAGTGCTTTTAAGAGCATGATGACCACATTCTTTAAAAAGATGTTGGTTTCTAATCTTTATCCAGATTCTTCTCTCTTAAAGTACTTTAAAGGGCACCTATTATGCAAAATTCACTTTTACATGGTGTTTGAACATAAATGTGTGTTGGCAGTGTGTGAGCAAAACCACCCTAGAATGATAAAAATCCACCCAGTGTTTTTTTTACAATCTCAATAAATCATAAGCACTGTCTCAGAATGAGCTGTTCTCAGATTCGGCGCAGTGTGACGTAGAATTGAGCAGGCCCCTCCCACGACTGTTGATTGGCACTTCAGTTTGAGCCCAGACCCGCCCTGAGTGAGCTGGACACAGAGTCCACCATTGTTTTGACGCTTAAGCAGCTGTAGACAAGAATGTCTCCTAAGCGATTGAGGTGTGTTGTTGATGGATGTAAGAATGAACATAGCAGTCTTCATTTACTCCCGTTGTTACTCAAGGATGGATCTGTACTGTTTATGATCAAGCTTACACTCTCCGGAGTGACAGGCCTAACGTGACTGGACACGAGAAATGAAAGTGCGAGCGCGCTCTTTATGACAGCTCTTCGAGTCATTTTACCGATATAAGGTTTACCAGTTTATTTAGCACCCACTGAAAAGGTGTGTATATTTGTTTACTGTTAGTTGTAAGAGTGTTTTGTGTACTTCGCTGTGTATGTTGTTGATAATGAAAGGGAGAGAGAGAGTTTATAGATAAGACTTTAATGCTCACTTCTTATACTATTTTTATTCAGCTCTTACAGAGATTCTCTGGAGTAAAACTAACGCTCATCTTTTGTGTGATGTACAATAAACTTCACTGAACTCGTCAGTATATTTTGGTCATCATTCGGACGGGTTTTGCTACAGCAGGCTTGTATTAGTGGATAAAAGCAGATGACAAATAAGTTATAACCATAATTAAACTACACTATACCTGTTCTATCTCATACAGCATATATTCTCTGGCTCTGTGGGCATTATTGTCCGACTCCGAGTCGAAATGAACACTGCAACTGAGAGTTTCTGTTCTGATATTATCAGATGAGATTGTCCTGACTGAAGCGCGAGCTCGTGAGGCTCCGCCCCCTGTGCCGTGCAGCAGCAGTTAATTTGCATTTAAAGGGCACACACTAAAACAGCGCGTTTTTCTGAGCCCCAAAAAATTACAATTTAAACATGCTGTAAAAAATGATCTGTTGGGTATTTTGAGCTAAAACTTCACATACATACTCTGGGGACATCAGAGACTTATTTTACATCTTGTGAAAAGAGTCATAATAGGTGCCCTTTAAAAATATTTCCACAAACACTGAGGTCCAGAAGTCTGAATATGTGGATGTCACTGGATTTTTGAACCATTAATCCACCAATAATAATAATATAAAAAAGGATAATAATGGTACTGCTGAGTGAAGTATAGCATTCCCGCTATAGCTAACCCATTCCCTCTCTCCTTGTGCCTGTGCAGAAGGCTGAAGTCTTGAAGACGCAGAATAATGTGGTGACGCTGCCTAAGCTGGACCGATGGACGGGGTACTGTGTCAGAGTTCAGAGTCGCTATGACTTCTACAACAAGACAAGTGTCTTCAGTGACATACATTGCACACGCACTGAAGGTCAGCAGATCCATCACACACACACTCACTCACTCACTCACTCACACATACACGCTGAGTTCAGTTTGCTTTCCAGTGAAATCAACAAGTCATATATGGTTGTTAATAACTCTTCATGTCTGATAACAGTTTTCATTTATGAGTCACGTGTCATGTTAACCTCATGGTTCAATAAAAGGTTAATGAACAACCCACACTCAAATGTTTCTTAAACATACAGCCATAGATGTGAAAACTAAATATGGTGCTCCAGTGACACAACTTACCCCTCACTGCACCTTTACCTAGTAAAGGCTGCCATTCTGAGAAACATGATTCATTTAATAAATGTAGTTCTCTTAAGCTACATCATTTATATGGTTATTCAGCAATATCTATGATATTTATAACCTACCATTTATGAATCATGTTACATAAGGCAGAATCTATGCTTCAGATGTCATGGCTAGTGCAGCCCAGATGAATGAGTGTGAGACGTGTAGAGATTGAATGCTGTGTGTGATTTCAGGAATGATTCCGTACTGGCAGATATTTCTGTACTTCCTGTTGTCATTGGGGCTGTGCTTCCTGTTGGTGTGGTTTAGCTTTTACAAGGTGTTTAAGTCCTTCAAGAGCATCTTCTACCCAAATGTTCAACTCCCGCCTCACATTAAGGAGGTAAAAAAATTTATACTCTTTATTACATGCTATGATATCACAAGGTTTCAACGACCTTTGATTAAATAGGGGTCGTCTATATTGGTCGGCTATGTGGGACATATAGGGGACCATCTATGGGGATTGTCTTTGCGGGTCATCTTTAGGGGTTGTCTATATGAGACATCTTTGAAGGACTGTTAGACCATCTAATGAAGGACTGTTAGACCATCTAATGAAGGATTATTAGACCATCTAATGAAGGACTGTTAGACCATCTAATGAAGGATTATTAGACCATCTAATGAAGGACTGTTAGACCATCCAATGAAGGACTGTTAGACCATCTAATGAAGGAATGTTAGACCATCTAATGAAGGATTATTAGACCATCTAATGAAGGATTATTAGACCATCTAATGAAGGACTGTTAGACCATCTAATGAAGGACTGTTAGACCATCTAATGAAGGATCGTTAGACCATCTAATGAAGGACTGTTAGGCCATCTAATGAAGGATCTTTTGACCATCTAATGAAGGACTATTAGACCATCTAATGAAGGACTATTAGCCCATCCAATGAAGGACTGTTAGCCCATCTAATGAAGGACTGTTAGCCCATCTAATTAAGGACTGTTAGACCATCTAATGAAGGATTATTAGACCATCTAATGAAGGACTGTTAGACCATCTAATGAAGGACTTTTAGACCATTTAATGAAGGACTGTTAGACCATATAATGAAGGATCATTAGACCATCTAATGAAGGACTGTTAGACCATCTAATGAAGGATCATTAGACCATCTAATGAAGGACTATTAGATCATCTAATGAAGGACTATTAGCCCAGCCAATGAAGGACTGTTAGCCCATCTAATGAAGGACTGTTAGACCATCCAGTGAAGGACTGTTAGCCCATCTAATGAAGGACTGTTAGCCAATCCAATGAAGGACTGTTAGGCCATTTAATGAAGGACTGTTAGACCATATAATGAAGGATTATTAAACCATCGAATGAAGGACTGTTAGACCATCCAATGAAGGACTGTTAGACAATCTAATGAAGGACTGTTAGACCATCTAATGAAGGACTGTTAGACCATCCAATGAAGGACTGTTAGACCATCCAATGAAGGACTGTTAGACCATCCAATCTAATGAAGGACTGTTAGACCATCCAATCTAGGACTGTTAGACCATCCAATGAAGGACTGTTTGACCATCCAATCTAATGAAGGACTGTTAGACCATCCAATGAAGGACTGTTAGACCATCCAATCTAATGAAGGACTGTTAGCCCATCTAATGAAGGACTGTTAGACCATCCAATGAAGGACTGTTAGACCATCTAATGAAGGACTATTAGCCCATCCAATGAAGGACTGTTAGCCCATCTAATTAAGGACTGTTAGACCATCCAATCTAGGACTGTTAGACCATCCAATCTAATGAAGGACTGTTAGCCCATCTAATGAAGGACTGTTAGCCCATCTAATGAAGGACTGTTAGACCATCCAATGAAGGACTTTTAGCCCATCTAATGAAGGACTGTTAGCCCATCTAATGAAGGACTGTTAGCCCATCCAATGAAGGACTGTTAGCCCATCCAATGAAGGACTGTTAGACCATCCAATGAAGGACTGTTAGACCATCTAATGAAGGACTGTTAGACCATCCAATGAAGGACTGTTAGCCCATCCAATGAAGGACTGTTAGACCATCTAATGAAGGACTGTTAGACCATCCAATGAAGGACTGTTAGACCATCCAATGAAGGACTGTTAGCCCATCCAATGAAGGAAGGACTGTTAGACCATCTAATAAAGAGGACTGTTAGACCATCTAATGAAGGAAGGACTGTTAGACCATCTAATAAAGAGGACCGTTAGACCATCCAATGAAGGACCGTTAGACCATCCAATGAAGGACCGTTAGACCATCCAATGAAGGACCGTTAGCCCATCCAATGAAGGACCGTTAGACCATCCAATGAAGGACTGTTAGACCATCCAATGAAGGACTGTTAGACCATCCAATGAAGGACTGTTAGCCCATCCAATGAAGGACTGTTAGACCATCCAATGAAGGACTGTTAGCCCATCCAATGAAGGACTGTTAGCCCATCCAATGAAGGACTGTTAGACCATCTAATGAAGGACTGTTAGACCATCTAATGAAGGACTGTTAGACCATCTAATGAAGGACTGTTAGCCCATCCAATGAAGGACTGTTAGACCATCCAATGAAGGACTGTTAGCCCATCTAATGAAGGACTGTTAGACCATCTAATGCAGGACTGTTAGCCCATCTAATAAAGGACTGTTAGACCATCTAATGAAGGACTGTTAGACCATCTAATGAAGGACTGTTAGCCCATCCAATGAAGGACTGTTAGACCATCCAATGAAGGACTGTTAGCCCATCTAATGAAGGACTGTTAGACCATCTAATGAAGGACTGTTAGCCCATCCAATGAAGGACTGTTAGACCATCTAATGCAGGACTGTTAGCCCATCTAATGAAGGACTGTTAGACCATCTAATAAAGAGGACTGTTAGACCATCCAATGAAGGACAGTTAGACCATCCAATGAAGGACTGTTAGACCATCCAATGAAGGACTGTTAGATCATCTAATGAAGGACTGTTAGCCCATCCAATGAAGGACTGTTAGCCCATCCAATGAAGGACTGTTAGCCCATCTAATGAAGGACTGTTAGACCATCCAATGAAGGACTGTTAGCCCATCTAATGAAGGACTGTTAGCCCATCTAATGAAGGACTGTTAGACCATCCAATGAAGGACTTTTAGCCCATCTAATGAAGGACTGTTAGCCCATCTAATGAAGGACTGTTAGACCATCCAATGAAGGACTGTTAGACCATCCAATGAAGGACTGTTAGACCATCCAATGAAGGACTGTTAGCCCATCCAATGAAGGACTGTTAGACCATCTAATGAAGGACTGTTAGACCATCTAATGAAGGACTGTTAGACCATCCAATGAAGGACTGTTAGACCATCCAATGAAGGACTGTTAGCCCATCCAATGAAGGAAGGACTGTTAGACCATCTAATAAAGAGGACTGTTAGACCATCTAATGAAGGAAGGACTGTTAGACCATCTAATAAAGAGGACTGTTAGACCATCCAATGAAGGACCGTTAGACCATCCAATGAAGGACCGTTAGACCATCTAATGAAGGACCGTTAGCCCATCCAATGAAGGACCGTTAGACCATCCAATGAAGGACTGTTAGACCATCCAATGAAGGACTGTTAGACCATCCAATGAAGGACTGTTAGCCCATCCAATGAAGGACTGTTAGACCATCCAATGAAGGACTGTTAGACCATCCAATGAAGGACTGTTAGCCCATCCAATGAAGGACTGTTAGCCCATCCAATGAAGGACTGTTAGACCATCTAATGAAGGACTGTTAGACCATCTAATGAAGGACTGTTAGACCATCTAATGAAGGACTGTTAGCCCATCTAATGAAGGACTGTTAGACCATCCAATGAAGGACTGTTAGCCCATCTAATGAAGGACTGTTAGACCATCTAATGCAGGACTGTTAGCCCATCTAATGAAGGACTGTTAGACCATCTAATGAAGGACTGTTAGACCATCCAATGAAGGACTGTTAGCCCATCCAATGAAGGACTGTTAGACCATCCAATGAAGGACTGTTAGCCCATCTAATGAAGGACTGTTAGACCATCTAATGAAGGACTGTTAGCCCATCCAATGAAGGACTGTTAGACCATCTAATGCAGGACTGTTAGCCCATCTAATGAAGGACTGTTAGACCATCTAATGAAGGACCGTTAGCCCATCCAATGAAGGACCGTTAGACCATCCAATGAAGGACCGTTAGACCATCCAATGAAGGACCGTTAGACCATCCAATGAAGGACCGTTAGACCATCCAATGAAGGACCGTTAGACCATCCAATGAAGGACCGTTAGACCATCCAATGAAGGACCATCCAATGAAGGACCGTTAGACCATCCAATGAAGGACCGTTAGCCCATCCAATGAAGGACTGTTAGACCATCCAATGAAGGACTGTTAGACCATCTAATGAAGGACTGTTAGACCATCTAATGAAGGACTGTTAGACCATATAATGAAGGACTGTTAGACCATCCAATGAAGGACTGTTAGACCATCTAATGAAGGACTGTTAGACCATCTAATGAAGGACTGTTAGACCATCTAATGAAGGACTGTTGGCCCATCTAATGAAGGACTGTTGGCCCATCTAATGAAGGACTGTTAGCCCATCCAATGAAGGACTGTTAGCCCATCTAATGAAGGACTGTTAGACCATCCAATGAAGGACTGTTAGACCATCTAATGAAGGACTGTTAGACCATCTAATGAAGGACTGTTGGCCCATCTAATGAAGGACTGTTAGCCCATCCAATGAAGGACTGTTAGACCATCCAATGAAGGACTGTTAGCCCATCCAATGAAGGACTGTTAGACCATCTAATGAAGGACTGTTAGACCATCTAATGAAGGACTGTTGGCCCATCTAATGAAGGACTGTTAGCCCATCTAATGAAGGACTGTTAGACCATCCAATGAAGGACTGTTAGCCCATCCAATGAAGGACTGTTAGACCATCCAATGAAGGACTGTTAGACCATCTAATGAAGGACTGTTAGCCCATCTAATGAAGGACTGTTAGCCCATCCAATGAAGGACTGTTAGACCATCCAATGAAGGACTGTTAGCCCATCTAATGAAGGACTGTTAGACCATCTAATGCAGGACTGTTAGCCCATCTAATGAAGGACTGTTAGACCATCTAATGAAGGACTGTTAGACCATCTAATGAAGGACTGTTAGACCATCTAATGAAGGACTGTTAGACCATCTAATGAAGGACTGTTAGACCATCTAATGAAGGACTGTTAGACCATCAAATGAAGGACTGTTAGCCCATCTAATGAAGGACTGTTAGACCATATAATGAAGGACTGTTAGCCCATCTAATGAAGGACTGTTAGACCATCTAATGAAGGACTGTTAGACCATATAATGAAGGACTGTTAGACCATCTAATGAAGGACTGTAAGACCATCTAATGAAGGACTGTTAGACCATATAATGAAGGACTGTTAGACCATCTAATGAAGGACTGTTAGACCATCCAATGAAGGACTGTTAGACCATCTAATGAAGGACTGTTAGACCATCTAATGAAGGACTGTTAGACCATCTAATGAAGGACTGTTAGACCATCCAATGAAGGACTGTTAGCCCATCTAATGAAGGACTGTTAGACCATCCAATGCAGGACTGTTAGCCCATCTAATGAAGGACTGTTAGACCATCTAATGAAGGACTGTTAGACCATCTAATGAAGGACTGTTAGACCATCTAATGAAGGACTGTTAGACCATCTAATGAAGGACTGTTAGACCATCTAATGAAGGACTGTTAGATCATCTAATGAAGGACTGTTAGACCATCCAATGAAGGACTGTTAGCCCATCTAATGAAGGACTGTTAGACCATCTAATGCAGGACTGTTAGCCCATCTAATGAAGGACTGTTAGACCATCTAATGAAGGACTGTTAGCCCATCTAATGAAGGACTGTTAGACCATCTAATGAAGGACTGTTAGACCATCTAATGAAGGACTGTTAGCCCATCTAATGAAGGACTGTTAGACCATCCAATGAAGGACTGTTAGCCCATCTAATGAAGGACTGTTAGACCATCTAATGCAGGACTGTTAGCCCATCTAATGAAGGACTGTTAGACCATCTAATGAAGGACTGTTAGACCATCTAATGAAGGACTGTTAGCCCATCTAATGAAGGACTGTTAGACCATCTAATGAAGGACTGTTAGACCATCTAATGAAGGACTGTTAGCCCATCTAATGAAGGACTGTTAGACCATCTAATGAAGGACTGTTAGACCATCTAATGAAGGACTGTTAGACCATATAATGAAGGACTGTTAGCCCATCTAATGAAGGACTGTTAGACCATCTAATGAGAGAGTATTAGTCTTGCTCTGGAATAAAACATGTTCTCACTGTGTGTCTCCAGCTTTGGTTGTCGGAGACGCCGCATCTTCTGCCTCCTCCATGCTCCGGCTCTGTGTGGGATCAGCTGGACATGATCAGCGCTGAGACGGACACAGTCCCGGACATCCAGATCTCCATCCCTGAGGATCAGGACACCAGCGTTCCCAGCCGGCACGGCAGCGGAGACTCCGGCTTCAACTCAACAGAGGAGGACTCCAGTCTCGACACACACACCGACACACACACCGACACACACACCGACCATAGGTGCAAGACAGACATGCAGCACAGGGAAGAGATGCATGATGGGACGTTGGAGATCTGCGCTTAACAACACAAACACATGACAGTCAAACAGTCTTGACTTAGACTTGTTTTTCTCCATTCAAATCATCTTATTGTACATGTGAAACCTTTGTGTGTTTGTCATTTCAGCCATATTTTTTTATTTCTGTATTTAAGCATGCAGATTCTTTGATTCTTATAGAATCTTTATTCATCCATTTGTTAGCTTCACACTCATCTCCACCCAATGTCAGATTAAAATAGACTATCATGTGCAGTCTCCTTGTTCTTCTTCAGATTCTGTTACTAGGAAGTGTTTGTTAAAACCCTGTTCCTGTTGTTTACATGCATATTTGCTCCAGGAAGGATTTATTCATTCAACTGTTTGTCTATTTTTACTCTTACTGCATTTGTTTGTAATTATAATAACAGCTTGAGGCTCTACAGCATGTGGAGAACCTCACAACAATAGTCATTAATAAAGCTGAGGTTATCGCAAGCCTTGGTAAACTGTGGTTAAACAAGACCTGATGGGTTAAAGCCCGTCGTCTTCAAGACTCCTCAATTAAAAGGAGTTTTTCAAGGCTGTTCCAGTGTCTTCTGGACACATGTACACTGCAAAACTATGGAAATACCTGTGGCATAAAAAGCAAGGCGTGGTTATGCTAAATGATTTCCGGCTTATTGCAATAACTTCTATGTTGTGCAAAACTAAGAAGCAAGTTTTGGCTGATCATGTAATTTCAGCTGTGCCCTCGAGGTCAGATCCACTTCAGTTTGATGATAAGAGTAACAGATGATGCTGTACTGACCCTGCCTAATACAGTTACTTCAATGAAGACACGTATTCTCATAAAAAGGCTAGTTGATCTTGATGTTAATATAGGTTTAGTCCTCTGGATTCGAAACTCTTGCTATGATTGATATGGTCTTAGTTGGCCTACTGGACAAAAACTAACTCTCTACATGATGTTGCCATCTGGCTCACACTAAGGCCCTTGAAAACTTGGTGTCACTTCAGCCAATTAGAAATTAATTTTGCAAAGACAAAATAATTATGTGCACAAAACTAGTCTTGATAATCGAGCTAATTTCCCTTGAGGCTCAATCAGTTGAAATTGTGGAGAATTTTAAAGGGGTGGTGTAATTTTCCCAGCACAGAGGGCGGAGCTTCAAGAGCTTGACATGCACGTTAGCCTTTTATGTTCAAACCGCAGTCAGACAATGATGGAGAAACTCAAGAAGAAGTGACAACATGTAGAAGCAACAGGACATTTCTGAATGGTTAGTTGATGAATTTATGTATCTGATGTGTAGTTATCTTCTAGTCATTGATTAGCATATTCTGTCTTGATAATCTATAAATCATGTTTCAGGGGCGGGGTTTATGTAAATTCTAGGGTTGGTGATGTCACTAACCTGGGAGGAATGTGGGGGGCGCTGTGGGGCCACGGACCGAGATGGCAGCTTAGTTTGAGTGCTCCCCGCGACTGCAAAAAAATCTTGAAAATCTGACTTATTCATGCTTAAAACCGGGTCAGCACGATGTCTAAACAATTGACCATTGAAGACTGTGGGGTTGGACCAAAACCACGCGGCTCACAAAGAAACAGAACAACTACCATGAATGTATTAGCCGCTGATGCTGCTAACAACATAGCCGATGCACAACAGGCCAATCTAGCCGCGGTGCTAAGTGAGTTGCAGGCTCTACGTACCACTGTTTCTTCGATTAACACAAAGATAAGTGCTGTGGATGACTTTGGGAATAAGCTTGACAATGTGGAGAAACGTACTGTATAACTGAGATGAATGGCTCTGTTGCTGCTGTGCAGAGAAGTTTTGCTGATCTAAAAGCGGATATCATTGCTAATGATAAGCGGCTAACAGAGGCTGAGGACCGGATAGGGACCGCCAACCAAAGATGACATAGAAAGAGTGAAACTGCAGCTGACTGATGCTGTAAAACGCATTGCTTATTTGGAGTCAAAGACAGAGGACTTGGAGAATCGCAGGAGACGCAAGAATTTGAGGCTTGTGAGACTACCAGAGTCAGCGGAAAAAACTCGACCCATGGTGGAGTTCATTCAACACATGCTACCGATCTGGCTGGGTCTCGATACCTCTAGAAGCTTCGTCTTGGAAAGGGCACACCGCACTTTGGCGAAACTGAGGCCGGGTCAGAGCAGAGCGGTAATCATTCGTTTTTCACTATTCCAAGATCGGGAGTTTGTGTTTCAAACAGCCAAAAAGCGTGTGATCACCCACGAGAACCACAAGATCTTCTTTGCACAAGACTTCTCAGCTGAAACCATGAAGACACGGAGTCCATTCAATGCAGTGAAGAAAAAGTTCATTGAGGCTGGATCCTTTAGGGGATTTCAATTACATGCTTGCAAGATGAGGATTCTTCATGAGGGGAAAATAATTATTTTCTCCACACCTGAAGAAGCTGAGGACTTCCTATCGAACTAGATTTGTAATTTAAATACGGCCACGGAATATAGATAACCGTACTGGACATGAGGACAAAAGGTGCAATATATATATTTTTTAATTGTCTTTATTTTTTATATAACATTTGCACTTTATATATATATATATATATATATATATATATATATATATATATATAATTTTTTTTTTTTTTTTTTTGTACGTGGACTCTAATTACCATATCTGGTGGACACTTTTTGTTACACGCCAAGTAGGCTTGTGCAATTTCATTTTTGGTATATAGTTGAGTCGTTTGGCACTAGAGATGGTGAAATGCGGAGTTGCGGGACAAATTGGGTGGGCTGTCTGAGAAGTGCACACAGTTTTTGCCACTCCTCGCTGGTGTGGATTGGCACTGCCCTTACATAGGTTGTTTAAGTAAAGTAAGGGAAGGGAATGGGATCTCAAGGATTTAGGGGACTTGTTCTAATTGGTTCATCTTTTTATTTTTTAACTTGTTTTAATTTTTATGTCACACTCAATATGGATATTTATTATGTTCTTAAAGCATTATGGAAAATTCTAAATTGTCTGATTTGAGATTTAGAAGTTGGAATGTCCGGGGACTCAATAATTTAACTAAATTGAAACAGGTTATGAACAGTCTTAAAAACTTGCATTCTAAAATAATTTTTCTTCAGGAAACCCATCTTACAATTTCTGAAATTAAACATGTACGACGAAGATGGCCTGGTCAAGTTGTACACGCAACGTATAATAATTTTGCTCGAGGCGTTCTAATTCTTATCCATAAGACAATTCCTTTTCAACTTACTAATATTGTTCAAGACCCTCAAGGAAGGTTTGTTATTGCTCAGGGTAATATACTTTCTATTGCATTAAATCTGGCTAGCATCTACGGACCTAATGAAGACAAGCCCAAATTTTTTTTAAATTTCTTTTTAACTTTATCGTCTTTACACGGCCTAAACATAATAGGTGGGGACTTTAATTGTACTTTGGACCCTTTGGTAGATCGATCAACAAAATCCAGTCCCCAAAAATCTCAATCTAGGAAAACCATAATACAATATATGACTGACTTGAATTTGACAGAGATATGGAGGAAACTTAACCCAGGTAAATTGGAATACTCCTGTTATTCAGGGATACATAAATCTAGATCACGTATTGATTATTTTTTAGTATCTCAAGAATTGGTATCAAAAATCAAAAACTGTTGGTATGATATATGTATAGTTATAAGTGACCACTCGCCCATTTCCTTATCTATATTTTTTGACAAGCTAAAAATATATCCTACTAACTGGCGTCTGCAGGTATGGTGGCTCCAAAATCCAGAATTTGTTAAATATGTTGAAAAGAAGATTGACATTTATTTTGAAATTAATACTGATCAAACTAATGCATCAATTAGATGGGAAGCATTTAAAGCATACATTAGAGGGGAAATTATCAGTTTCAGAAGCAATAGAAGCAAGGAACAAAAGTCAGAAATGGATAAATTAGAGAAACAAATAAAATCATTAGAAATAGACATAAATCAGCATGAGGATCAGGGCCGTGCACAGACATTTTGAGGGGCAGTGGCCTAAACCAAAAAAAGGGCACTAAGGGGGTGGTTGCTTGTTAAAGGGATAGTTCACCCAAAAATGAAAATGCTGTCATCATTTACTCTTCCTCAAGTTGTTCCAAACCTGTATGACTTTCTTTCTTCTGCTGAACACAAAATAGAAGGTTTTAAAGAAGGTTGGTAATTAAACAGTTGCTGGTCCCCATTGACTTCCATAGTATATTTTTTTTTCTACTATGGAAGTTAATGGGGTCCATCAGTTGTTTGGTTACCGACTTTGTTCAAAATATCTTATTTTGTGGACAGCAGAAGAAAGAAAGTCATACAGGTTTGGAACAACTTGAGGAAGAGTAAATGATGACAGCATTTTCATTTTTGGGTGAACTATCCCTTTAACACAAGTTTTCCAGTTATTACAAAATGTACAATTAAAAGAAAAGACAGCACACGCTCAAATACATTTTAGACTTTATTGTAGATGTTTTGATAGAACATCATAATTACACATTGGTGATAATAACAGTAGAAACTATTTACAGATTTACATTTTGGTTTTTATCTTTTCCTTTTACAGCAGAACCTTTCTATTTGGTACCATGTCCTGAAAGATCTTAATAACCTCATCTTTTATGATTGGGATGTCTTTTTCAATGGCCAGAAGCAGAATATCAGAGAGTCGTTCTTGTCCACACGCATTACGAAGTTTAGTTTTCACCAGCTTCAACTTCGAGAATGAGCGTTCAACAGTGGCTGTTGAGACAGGCAGTGTTGCAAAGATTTTCAGCAGTTTAAAAAGTGTTGGAAACACAACATGAGCATCAAACTCCTTAAATGTTTCCAAAATTGCATGGGCACTTTTTTGTGAGCATGTGAATGAAGAGTGGAAAACTCTAAGCTCAGTTCGCAGCTGTTCCTCCTCCTCTTGAAATCCGTAAAACTCACAGAGAGTATGGGCAGCATTAAGTGCTTCAGCATCTGCTGTGTCTATCCACTTTGATGGTTCAATCAAACAATGCAGTGACATCACAATTTTGTCAGTGCTCCCCTTCCCTTGAAATCGCCTGTGGAGTTCCTGAATCAGGGAATCCAAAAAAGTGAAGTACATCCTTCCTCTGTAGTACTCCTCTAAAGTCTGTGGCTGGTGGTCCTCTGTTGCTGATGTTGAGCAGTACTTAAACTTTGTTGGTACTTTCCGCCGCCTTGCTTGTCCTGGAATCTCTTCAGGCACATTGATCCCTCTTGTCTCTGCTTGGATGGTAGCATTGTGAAATATTTCTTTGAATTGGTCTTCAGTCCTCAGTGTGTTCATTCTGCTAATGACACCATTTACAACAGTGTATGCTGCTGCCAAGTCCAAGTCTTGCCGCTGAAGAGCATTTGAAGCAACTGCTGTGTCCATGAATATTGGAGTTGTTATCTCCAAGCAAAGAATAAATTCAAAGTTAATGCTGTGCAACAGCATGTGTGCGTCCCCTGCAGCTAGATCAGGTGGCTCAGACTTGGTCAGATCTTCCAGGAATTGCACAACTGCAGGGAGGCATTTTCTGAGAGTTCTGAGGGCTGTTTCCCTGCAGGTCCATCGGGTGTCTGAGAGCTTCTGTAGCTCAAGGGCACGCTGGCCAGGATTCATGGCTTCCTGTGTTTGAACAAAAGCTGCATGTCGTTTTGTGGAGTTGGCAATGAAGGTGTAAAGTTTTTCCACTACTGTAAAAAAACTGACAAAGTGAATGCTTGACTTTGCACTCTCCACTAATACAAGATTCAAACAATGAGCATGGCAATGAACATATAATGCCTTTTCATTTTGCTTTTGTATTCTGGACTGTAGTCCTTTGTAAGGCCCACTCATGTTGGCTGCTCCATCATAACCCTGACCATGGATGTCCTCAACTTTCAGCTGGTTCTCCTTCAGCAAGTTCATTACTAGGTTTTCAAGCTGTTCTCCTGTTGTTGACTGAACATCACAGAGCTGAATGAAGCGCTCCTTTATGGTCATGTCATGTACATAACGCACCACAAAGCACACCTGTTCGATGTGTGATACATCAGTAGTCTCATCAAGTAAAATTGAAAATATTGACGCTTCCCTTACTTCCTTCAGTATTTCCCGTTTCACATAAATAGCCATTGCTCTAATTAGGTCATTTTGTATTCGGTTTGAGAGGAGAGACACCTGAGGTTTTTGACATGATGCTTGTTTTTCTTTGATGTTGTCAAGATGAAGCTTAAGGACACTGTCATATTGGCCAACCAACTCTACAAGCTCCAAGAAATTTCCTTTGTTTGAACTTGAGAGGCTTTCATTGTCACCTCTGAATGCCATGCCTTGTTTCGCTAAGTACAATATAATATCAATCAGCCTGTAGATAATCTCCCTGTTTTTTTGCCTTTCTCTTTCTTTGGCTGCTTGCATCTCAAAGTCGGCCTTTTCCAATGCTGTATCCAATGCTTTTTTTTTAAAGGCATTCCACCGAATCATGCCTAACATGTGTGACTCTGTCCTGCTATGCTCCTTCATTTTTCCTTTAGCTTGCTTCCACAGACTTAACCCCACTGACTTCCAACCTGTCCTGCTCTTATACTTTTCATCATTCATGAAAAGCCTGCAGCTAAAACAGTACATTGCATCATTCTCAGGAGAATACTCTAACCAGGGGTGTTCTTCATACCACTGTCCCTGAAACGAACGTCCTTGTTCATTTTTTGGGAACGGCAAAATTGGACGACAGGGTCCTACTGAATTTGAAAATTTTGTGAAGGCCACATTGTATGTTATATTGTATTTCTTCACATGAGCAGGATCTGATGGATTTTGTAACTGAAGCAAGAACTCAAAGTCTTCAGGCTTTTTCTCCCTTGTGTACATGGCTGTGGCTGCCTCACTCTCCATTTCTTCCTGTTCTGCGTCTGTCTCTTCCCTCTCTGTCTCATTGTGTTGCCTTTCTTTCTCATTCTGAACTTTTTCTGTCTCTGGCTCAGTTCCTAGACCTTCACTTTTACTCTGTTGAGTTGATTCTGAGGCAGTTTCATCTTAATATATAGAATGAATAACAAACCTGTTACAGTCATATTTTAAATACAATTGTTAGGCTTTAGTGCTAATTCAATTTATGTTCTTGTAATATAATTACTCTTCAAATAATTTAATGTCTATCTTTCTTTGTATCAAATTCCAGCATATTCAGAATCCTTTACTGTCAGTCAGTTTAACAACACTTCCCTGTAAGTGTCTGATTTGGCTGATGCTCAATGGGCTCTCCCTCACTCTCTAAGCCTGCCTCTTCCTCATCTTTAATGGAGTAATAAGTAATAGACATTTATTTTCATATTAGCATACAGCATAAATCTATATACTATGCTAATATACAACTCACTTAGAGCCTAAGCCTACGATGTGTTAGTCTCAACTAAGATAAGTGATTATAATGGGAAATATACTTACAAGAATTAAAAAGACAAACTGTCTGCTAACTGTTCTATATGATGATTTACCTGCTGGCTTGCTGGAGCTTTGAATCCATGTTTGCAGAGTTGAACTGCCTTTAGCAGCCTCCCTTCGCTCTTTCTCTCTCTGTCTCTGTCTTCTTTTTTGTGAAGGCATTGTCTTGTTTTGTGTGTGTTTTTGTCTACAAAGTGTGCCAACAACAGAAAATTTTGTTATTTGTATTAGATCTGATCGAGAGTACAATAATTTGATTAGACAAGCAGCTAACGTTAATTCTAAGAACGTGGATTTGTTGTACAAGTTGTTAGCACTAGTAGAAGACCAAGAGCAAAACATTTCCGACATAAATAAAAACAAAACAAAAAAAACAAGTGACTAATTTCGCAGATTCAACCACTGTCTTCTCACATACATAGCCTACCTGTTAATGCGACAGCTTTCGTGAACTGTCGTGTTCACTCATAGTTTCAAAAGAGCGCCGCAGAGACACATACAGTGAGTGATGCTGCAGAGTGCGGAGCGAGCGGGAAAACCTGGAGCGGATTAGCGGAATCAGTGGAATGCTTTGAGCGGAGCGGTGGGGGTGGGGAAGAGGGGCACCTCAATCGATGAGGGCAGAGGGGCAGTGGCTCTGGCCACCGGGCCACCCCCCTGTGCACGGCCCTGATGAGGATTATGGCAAACAAAAACAATTACTAGTTCTAAGAGCGCAATACAACAAGCTTACAAGTGATAAGGCAGCAAAAAGTCTACTGTGGTTAAACCAAGCTTTTTATGATCAGGGGGAAAAGGCCAGTAAATTGTTAGCATGGAGAATTAAAAAAATAGAATCTGAAAGAGCCATTAATGGCATAACCACACACTCAGGTGGGATCACGAATGATCCACAAGATATTAATAGTAGTAGTAGTAGTAGCCTTTATTGTCACTTAGTCACAAGTACCAGTGAAATTAGCCATCAACCTAATAATGCATTCAAAGACTTTTATCAATTATAACGGTGGTGGCCGCCCTAACTTAAATAAATATTTTAAAGAAAAAAACCTTCGGGCGCCAGACAGGATTAAACCTGTCAAAAATTAACTTAACCCAGGATAGCAGAAAAATAACCACCTGTTACACAACAAATTATAATAATAACCCCAGGAAAAAGGTCATTTCACAAGGAATATTTATTCTTCCATATGTTCAAAATCATAATTCACACAGAAAACGAAATGGGCAAAAAAATAAAACAAAATAAGAAATAAAGTTCTCAGCGGTCTCTGGTCTGTGAGATCCGAGCCCCGTGCCGGAAACCGACCGCGTCACGCTAATCCACGTTCGCAGATTCGTGTCCACATTCATTCACAAAAAATGTCCATAAAAAAAGAAAAGAGAGAACAAAGAAAACATTGGATAAACATCTCATAAATCTTGTGGTAAATCACCAACATTAAATCAACAGCAATAATAATTTTAACGCCCAACAACAATTATAAACAAAACACTAAGCACACAGAATGTGCGAATATAAAAGCTATGCGAGTGGGTGCGTGCGTGTGTTGCAGTGTGTGTAATGGCGGCGCAGAGGTACTGACCACGTTTGCAGGTATTGAAGGCACCAATGAGTATTGCGAGTCACCAGACACCAAGATAAGTGGATAAGCGGTTTTTGCCTTGTCTTCAGGACAGCTCATGACAGTTGGTCTGGAAGTGCAATGCTTCAGTCACGCACCAGACATACACGTGAAACAGCTGATTGACACGCAGCCGTCTTTCCACCATAACCTCACTCATACGGGCAACATCATGTGCAAACAAACGGATGACGCTTCTGATTCAGGTACGACACGCTCCCTTTAAATACAACTCCCTTCCGTCGTTAATTGACACACTCCACCCAGAATCACGCTAAAATGAAAGTGAAAGTACCCAATTTTGTGGGACAGATTCTCTTGTTTGCCACACAATCATTGTACAGATCATAATCTTCTGCCGACTTTGTTGATCGAGATGCTTTTCTTGACCATCTTCAATTTCAAGTACTCACTGAGGAGGTCAGGAAGGAATTGGATAATGATATAACTGAACAAGAATTATTGCAAGCCATAAAAAGCGTAAATTCAGGTAAAGTTCCTGGGCCTGACGGCTTGCCTATTGAATTTTACAAAACTTTTCAGAAGCAGTTGTTAACTCCGCTTTTGAATATGTTTAATGAATCATTTGATATTGGTAACCTACCTCCAACTTTAAGACTTGCTACAATAACTCTTATTTTAAAACCTGGTAAAGCATCAACTGATTGCTCATCATACAGGCCAATTAGTCTCATGGGAGTGGACACAAAAATATTATGTAAAGTTCTTGCTAAAAGACTAGACCCATACGTCCCTTTTTTAGTGCATAATGATCAGAATGGATTTGTAAGGAGCCGTCAGGGCTTTCATAACATTAGACGAGTCCTTAATATAATTCACTGTAATAATAATGCCAGAGACAATGCACTATTGTCTTTAGATGCAAGGCAGGCATTTGATAGAATAGAGTGGCCCTATTTGTTCAATGTGTTGCCGAGATATGGAATTGGGGGAAAGTTTTTAAAATGGATACAGTTACTATACACTGGCCCTGTGGCATGTGTAAGGACTAATAACAATTTATCAAGCCAAATAACCCTAGAAAGATCAACCCGTCAGGGCTGTCCCCATTATTGTTTGTTCTGGCCATTGAGCCGCTAGCCATATCTATTCGAAATGTAGCAAATCTGTCAGGAATTACTATTGGTGACCAAGAACATAGAATATCGCTATATGCAGATGATGTGATACTTTTCTTGTCCAAATTATCAACTAGCATACCAGCAATATTACAATTAATTAATAGGCTTGGTAAGTTTTCGGGATATAATATCAATGACACAAAATCTTCCATACTCTTCCTAAACAAGGAGGAAAGGAGTAACCCAGTCATAAGATCGCCATTTTTTAATGCAAGAGAAGGATTTACATATCTTGGAGTTAAGATTACCCCCCAAATTAATAAAATTGTTAAAGCAAATTATGATCCGCTAATGGGTGAAGTACGTGAATCAATTGAAAAATGGACAACAATGCCCATATCAATGATTGGCCGAATTAATTTGTTTAAAGGGGGGGTGAAATCCTATTTCATGCATACTGAGTTTTTTACACTGTTAAAGAGTTGGATTCCCATGCTAAACATGGACAAAGTTTCACAAATTAAATTGTACGTTTGAAGGAGTATTTCTGTGCCAAAAATGCTCCTTCCGGTTTGTCACAAGTTTCGGAAAGTTTTTTTCGAGTATGGGTCTGCGTGACGTCAGCTGGGGCGGAATTTCCTTATATGGGTCCTAAGGGCACTTCTGTCGTAGACCAGAGAGAGAGAGCGAAAGCAGTACGTCCATCAAAGCGCCCTGCCCGGCTTTAGGGAAGTCAGTGTCATCAAAGAAGTGTGTTTTTGGTTGCCAGGGCAAGACAACCCTGCACAGATTCCCAAAGAACCCAGCGTTAAGGAACCCGTGGATGCAGTTTGTTTTCCTGAGCATCAACGGAGTTGTAAGACTGTTTGTTCCCTGCATTTCGACGATGATTGTTTTATAAACAAAGCCCAGATCGACGGATTTGCAGATCGTCTAATGCTTAAGGATCGAGCAGTCACAATGATAAAGGTTCGCGGTCACAGGCGGTGAGTAAGAAACTGCTTCTGTGTGTTGTTAGCCCGGCGCGTTAGCACAGCTTTAGCTCCGCCCACACGGCCCACCTCCAGCCGGTCAGTTTTTTCCGGAAAGACTCGGTACAGCCTATCTTTCTTTTATAAATATAATAAAACTAAAGACTTTTTGGAGATATGAAGGATGCAATACTACTCTATAGGTACTCAAGATTAACATGAGATTGAGTGAAAATGAGCATTTCACCCCCCCTTTAAGATGGTAACTCTGCCGAAATTTTTATACCTGTTTCAGTCACTCCCACTGCCACAACATTTTTTTAAGGAAATTAACAAGATTCTTTGTAAGTTTATCTGGAACAATAGAAAATCTAGACTTAGGCTTAGACTACTGTATCTTCCATATGACAGGGGTAGATTACAGATGCCGAATTTACAGTGGTACTACTGGGCCACTCAGCTTCGATGCGTTATGTTTTACTTCCTCACACGGTCTCCTCCAGCCTGGGTTTCTACTGAACAAACAATATCTAAGCTCCCATTAAGATTATACTTATATTCATCAGATCCAAAGACCTTAAAAAAAAAAAAAAAAAAAAATCCTTTCCTAAAGAATACCATTGATATATGATCAAAGCTCACAAACATATTGGTGATACACCTCCTATTTCTCAGTTCTCTCCTATTTGGAGTAATGCACAGTTCACTCCGGGCAGGGCAGACGGCGTTTTTTTTTTTTTTTTTTTAAACTGTTTATTTTCACGTTTTCTTCTTCTTACCATAAACAAAACAACAACAACAACAACAAAAAAAAAAAAAAAAAAAAAAAAAAAACTATTGCATTATCTACATTTAATTAGTTAGCAGTGTCCATTTTATACTTCATGTATACACAGGTAGGTATCACACATATATACACATTCTCTACACAGGTTTTATACAGAGCGCAGACCATATTTAAATACTTATTTTCGAGGAGTGAGAAAAAAAAAAAGGGGGGAAATCAATAGATGTACACTTCTTGTTTTCAATCCATATTAATACATGAGAGAGAATATAGGGCACTATATGTCACTTTGAGTGATTTATTGCCCTTAAGCCACGCCCCCTTTTTGACCGTGGGAAATTCCCACGCTTGCCCCGCCCCTTCTACCCCCCTCCCTCCCACCTCCGGACAGGTCACGTGACCGTGAGAATTTTCCCACGGTTGCTCCTCCCTTATGGGCGTGAACAGAACCAGGGAGATATTATAAATTAAATTATATATTAAATTATATATTTAATAATATAAAACGTTGTATAAAAGTTAAAATACACATGTGTTTAGTGTTCTCACACATTTGTAAAACTGTTAAAATGTCAATGAAAAGTTTAAATTGCATTATCTTAAAGCTATCAAAATGTATTAGTATTAAGACATTAAACAAATATTAAAACATATCAAGCGCATAAACACATACGTACATTTAAAAAACTGACTTATGTTTTTACAAGTCCGTTTTGTTGAAAGAAGAACAAAAGTTTTTTTTTTATCCGTCTCCAAAGGCTTAGAGCTTTTAACACCAAAAATGACAAAATCCGAAAAAGTGAATAGTTCTATTTTCTAACATATATTTAAAGAAAAAGCTGTACTTTCACAATTACATTGTGTTTAAAGGTTAAAAGTTTAAATTATATTTTCTTAAAGATATCAAAATGTGTTAGTATTAAAACATCTAAAACAACATTTTAAAGATGTTGAAACATTAATGAAAAAAGTTTAAATTATATTTTCTTAAAGATATCAAAATGTGTTAGTATTAAAACATCTAAAACAACATTTTATGTTAAAACATAAATGTTAAAACATTGAAAAAGCAATAATCAGCTCCGGACCGTGGGAATTTCCCATGGTCCCCTTCCCTACAAACACCCCCACCCCTCCCCACTTCTGGTCAGGTCATGTGACCGTGGGAAATTTTCCCACGATCCACATTAAAACATCTAAAACAACATGTATTAAAATTATATCGAACAAATATTTCTATTTTCTAATACATTTGAAGAAAAGTTGTACATTCACAATTACATAGTGTTTAAAGGTGTATAAAACATTGTTTAAAGTTTAAATTATATTTTCTTAAAGATATCTAAATGTGTTAGTATTAAAACATCTAAAACAACATTTTATGTTAAAACATAAATGTTTAAACACTGAAAATCAATGTTCAGTCATTTACAGAAGAGTATAACGGGTTAAGAGAGTTTTTCATTACAAAAAGATAATTTTTTTAAAATGTTGATCCATAATCATTTAACTTTCACACATTATTTATAAAACGTTACATTTTACATAAAGTATCTTTAAAAGTGTATATTTTCTTAAAGATAAAAAATGTGTTAGCATTAAAACATCTAAAACAACATTTTATGTTAAACATAAATGTTAAAACATTGAAAAATCAGTGTTCAGCTCCGGACCGTGGGAATTTTCCCATGATCCCCTTCCATACAAACACCCTCACCCCTCCCCACATTTTTTAAAAATGTTGATTTGTTAGCATTTAACTCCCACACATTATGTGTAAAATGTTACATTTAACATAAAATATCTTTAAAAAGTGTCTCAAACACATAATATTAAAACCACACCATGTTAAAATCGCAGTATCTAAAAAATAGCCTTACGTTTTTGTAAATCCGTTTGTTGACAGAGAGCCAAAAGGTATATCCAATGGTATTTTCCACATCAAATGTATATCCAAAAGGTATATCCAAGACCAAAGGTTTATCCAACATTAAGGGTATATCCGGATCCATAGGTTTAGAGATTTTATTTCCAAAAGTTACAATGTCCTCGTGAGGAGCTCAATGAAACACATCCACACGGTTACATCCCAAAAGCTAGACTGACCTCTGTGACATCTGCCCTGTAGCCACAGGTAGACCACTCCCACCCTAGACCCCTCCCACCCCTAGAGACCTCCCACCCCTAGACCCCCTCCCACACCATGACCCCTCCTACATCAAGATCCCTCCCAAGCCAACTATGTTTTGCTTTAATTAAAAAAGAGTTTTGTTTTCCGCAATCATTTAAAAACTTTTTAAAAACAATGTATGTATAAAGTTAAAATACAATGGTTTAGTATTCGTACGTTTACAACGTTATCTGAAAAAAAAAAAGGCTAGGATTAATAGCTAGATTTTATTTAAAATTAATAGTTTAAATTATTAGTTAAGTTAGAGTTAATTCATGCTTTAGTTAAGTTATATTCTCTAATTTACTGGTTTATTCACTCTTTGATAAGATAATCCAACTAACCCTTTGAAGTAAAAATAATGAATCTGTTCAAAACTATGTGCTTTTAACTTTAAAACCGTGAAACATAAGACATTTACCACACACATGTAACACTTTCACATACAACTTTAATAATAAAATAACTTTAACTTTAATAAAATGATACAGACCTTTAAAATACAAAGGTGTATAGGCTAGTATTTAAAACGCTAGGCCTATCAGAAAAATGTAGACAATAATGTCTTCTTACGTATACAGATTTTAAACCCTGTTAAAAACAAAAAAGTCAACGTTAAATAATTTAAAACAAGTTATAGAATGTCTTTCACGAACAACTTTTAAAGATACCAGAAAAATGGTAAATTATGTTTCAAACGTGAACAACATATCAAACAACAACAGTTAAAAAATAATACATAAAGTGAATAGTTTTAAGCAAAACTTTTTAACATTACAATTCGCTATAAACTTTTGTATAGATCTTAGCTAAAATAGATATTTCACTGTCTCGCAAAGCATCCTTGCGCTCCGAAAGCACCACACGAATGAGAAATCGGTCTGTGAAGCGAGTCTCCGCCCACCTAAAAACTTTGCCAATGCAAATACACATGTGTAGAGGTATAGCTACAGATTTAAATCTTGGTAAAAAAGGCTTAATCAAAACAACATTTTAAATTTTTGTACATTTAATTTAATTTAGTTATTAATCCGGTATTAGATCTTTCTAGCCTAATATTGTTTGATGTGTTATGCCTAAAGCAATATAATCTTGTATTGCTTAATATTAATTGTAACTGTTATATAGTTACGGTTAGGGTTTAACTTATGGTTAGTTACTTGTAACGTAATTTACTGTTATTACTATTAAGTAAATGTAGTAACGTATAAATTTGTCACCTTATAATAAATGTTACCAGGAATTCTTAAAAGAACCAACTTTTCTTTTTGTTATAACTGACAAACTGGAAGGTAGACAAATATATTCCACCACAAAGTTTATTCACAATAATCCAACAGATGGAGTGGCAAGCGGTGACAATTAGGAACACGTAAAACTCAACAAGCTCCTAGAACTGAAAATAACTGAACACATGGTGACAAGTGTAAATAACATTTCAATAATACTTTTCCACTAAAAGAGTACGACCTTTAGAATGTGTGTTTGGATTTGTTATATTTAAAATGTATGTATATCACAAGTAGTCTAATATTACCAACTAATGTTTACACATAACAAATGTATTAGAAATACAGTTACACATACACGTAACATGTACAGAAATCATATGGAAAATAACATCAATCAAATGAGTTTGTTTTAAAAATAACAACAATCAAATAAAAAAAACGAAATTTACCTTCTCATAAAAGGACCATGTAATTCTCTCAATATTCTTTGAACAACGTTTAGATTTTCAGAAATGAATGACAATGCAATTGTTAACATTTGTTGATCGCTTCTCACCTGTTCAATCTCCTGATGAACGCTTAATAGCTCATTCCGTAATTGTCTGTTTTCGTCCAATAATTGCCCGTGGCAGATCCCAAAAAATTCAACACTGTTCCTTAACTCATTCGTGTGTTGATTTTGGTGATCTAAAATTCTATGAAGAATCGTTACGATGTCTCTCTGCGACTCTGATGTAATCTCCTCCATCTGTTGGTAGGTTAATGGCTGTGTTACGCTAGCTAAAATACCCAAAACATTTCTATTGACACTACGTAATGTATCATAACTCAGTCTGTGAAGATCTCGTTCGTTGAATAACGGGGGGGGTGTTCCGTACAGAGTTATCCTCATCGGAGTTTGACGATGCCAACACAGAATCGCTGACTTGACACAACACGGCTGCTTGGGAATCCAGGAATATTTCCAATTCTCTTTCGGCATAATTTTTTTCTAGGATCAAACATACAGATCATTTATTATACGAATTGTTTAATACATAAAATACAATAAAGTGTATAGTGACTTACCGGTATATTCCGATGAGTTCACACTGGGGGTGGAACACAGGTAATGTGAACCCGCGATCCGTGTTCTATAAGCATCTCCAGAAGCCCCATGGTAATCAGACGTGGACAGGAGGTCTACAGGAATGCTTTGTTCTGGAAAATAACATTTATTATTTTAAAATTCAATGAATAAAAATATTATGATAAGACAAAAATAAATACCCTAAATATAACGTAGGCCTACCCTCGTCAGGATAGTGTAATTGGCTATCATTAATCGAATCATATTCTCCGTAAACATCTCGTAGCCGTTTCACGCCTCGTCCGGATACACGGAAATTCATGCGCTCGGTAGAAGTTATCGGCCCGTAGCTGCACGTTGGTTCCTGATCTGATTGTCCGTAGGCATACTGTTCAGGGGTGGAAGATGGGGTTATGTCCTCGTAGGCCGACACACCGGGAACATCAACCAATGTAGATAACTCCGCAACATTGATAGTGTTGTGAACCACTGTGTCCTCTGGGATACCTGTTGAAATATTGTAAAGGGTGTAAGTTTTTTCCTTTTTTAAAAAAGTTATGAAAGATGATACTGAAAAATAAAACACTCACCTTGAAAAAATTCACTGGGTAAAACACCATTGGGAAATGAGCTGCCATCTGGTCACCGAACAAAGATATACAACGTTATTAGGCACGGGTTACTGACAAATTCATTCCATAAAAATGTAATAAACCTTTTGTTGAAAATACTTACAAAGATCGTTTAAAATTTGTGATAAATCTTCATCATAGCACTGATCCGATGAAACTTCTGCTTCGCGTTGATTTCCAGACATAATGCAGGCTAACTTACAATTCGTGTTTCGACGGTCTGTCTCGTTCGCATAGAGTACCGTAAATGATTTAGACAGCCTCATTTTAAAGACTGTACAGCCATTTTAAAACACCTTTTTACCCGCCACATTTTCAAAGGGCGTCTATCTCTGTAGGTGGTAGAGATTCTGAAAGGTGATTGTATGACTAGAAATACGTATGACGGATCTGATCTCATCTCGTTTACTAAGATCTGTAATAATCTAATTCACACAAATCCGTCAAAAGAGAAAAATAAGATATGTGAATGCTAACACCAATGCAGACACCGTGCCACCAAGTGTGTGTGTGTGTGTGTGTGTGTGTGTGTGTGTGTGTGTGTGTGTTTAAAATCCTTAAAAACTCACTGCTCTAAACTTTTAAATATAACTTTGTACCAACACATAAGTTTATTTAGTAGATTTCATGCCACATTGTAACATGTGGGGGTAGTTGTAACATAACATATGACAGCTTAAAATCTTATCTGATCTAATAAAAATATACAAAACAAACTATTAAATAAAATTCAATTAAAAACGTTTTCATATAAAATAACGACAATTTTTAATAATTAAATATAAATTCATTTTTGAGTTTTGACTACAAACACATGAAAACACGGCTATACCACATAGTTAAAACACTAAATATTTATTAATTCCTGTAGGCTACATTGACTTTCAGTCTTTATTCACCTCTTCTCACGTTTTCTCAATAAAATTAATAAAAAACGACTGCACAACTGGGATTTAAACCCTGCTAGTGTCTTCTGGTAGTTACCGAAGCATTAAATAACTATCTCAACTGTTAAATAACATCTAGGAGATTAAGGCCACATTTACACATAGCCGGGTATTTAGAGAAACGAATATTTCTCCCCCTCCATTTTCAAAAATAACATCGTGCACACAACATCGTTTTCAAAAAAGTTGTCGTTTACATCAACCCGCATAAATACAATGGGCGGCAGTGTAGGGAGAAGGATAAAGCCATGCAAGCCAATCAGAATCCTCAAAATCGACAACAACCAATAGCTCGAGTGACTTCCTGTTCCTTTCAAAACAACAGACATGGCGCGAGGTTTGTTCGTGTGGACAGACAGCGAAGCAAATGCAAACAGACCAAAAGCGTTTGCACAAAAGTCAAAAATGAGTACCACTTTAACAGCATCCATGATCAAATAGTTGGCAAACAAACTCTAAACATAGGGCGCTCACATGACGAAAGCATTTTCTGGCGCAAAATGTGACGTTTGAGAACCTAAAACCCCGTTTCTCCCGGTTGACACGGTAACACATAACCGGCGTTTTCAGAAACCTCCACTCTGGCCGGAGTTTTTAGAAATAATCGTTTTCTGGGATAAAAACGGCGTTTTCGTGTAAATGACAGGCCAAAACGCAGGGAAATATCTGCGTTTTCCCATCGTGTAAACGGGGTCTAAACATGTTCAGATTTGTCTTATTTTAAATAAACACAAAAATAGAGATGAAAATTAGCTTAAGTAAGAAATTTACCTTTGCTATGGTTTAATAAAGTGTCTATGGGTATCTTCCGAAAAAAAAATGCTGGTATTTTTCTAAAGGCTATGATGTTGATATAGCAACTAGTACACAAAATTTTGTCATCCAAACATGTGCTGAAGTAAGTAACAAACGTGTTAACTAACATCAACGTTAGGTTGTCAACCGTGCACCCCTATATTAAAAAGACCGATCTAAATGATACAGATATAATTTGAAATAGTGTAAAATGAACTGAAGTAGTAATAAGAATGTCGGTAGCGTACATCTTATTTTACACATTTTTCGATTAGCTGCCTACCTTTAATCTATCATCAACCTCTTATCTTTTGTTAGCGTATGTATGCATGCATGTGTGAACGTGTGTGTGTGTGTGTGTGTGTGTGTGTTAGTGATGCGATAACACCTCTGTAGACATTCTGTCGCCAAGTGGACACACGTGTGTGTGTGTGTGTGTGTGTGTGTGTGTGTCTACTGTATAGTGATGCATGTCGTGAAAGGTTTACAACGTATTCAATTGTAGACTATCATTTTGTTTTGATTATTGGTTTTATTCACAAACAGGACTGTCATAAACAGCATGAAGCTTTTGAAGTTTCCTAACTTTTGTGTCTGACTATTTACGTGATGGTTATGGTGAATAATATTATTTTGATGCAAAACGGTTCCCACATAGAACCGGTACCCATCAGGATCAATCATTCTTTGTTAGCTTGTTTTTAATAATGACTGGAGAAAAATCAGATTTCATCTTAATGTGCAACGTCACTCGATGTCCGAGTAAAAGTCAATGCTTTTTTCTTTGTTCAATGTGTACAGTTCAAGGATTGAAGCCAGTTGAAACTCTTAATTTGACCTCTCAAAGTGCATCAGATTGATGCATTTAACCTTAAAATGTACACAATTATGCGTTGAACACACTGTTCTGGTGTCGCTAGAGTTGCAACTATGGCAACTGAGAAGACCATTCTTTGTTTTCTTTATGAAGAATTTTCAGGGACTGATGAAGTCGGTATAAATATACTACAAAATAATACCAGTGTTGCTAATAAACTGGATGGTATTTAAGTTCTGTTGCTTTTATATGAAAATAAATATAATGAACAAGACATCGAAAGTAGTCTACTTATTTAATTCCATTCCAAATACATGTTTATCAGTCTTTTTCTTTAATACAGACATATGTTTTTAATAAAAATTACATTGCATAACCCATAGAGATCGCACTGAGATAGTTTGGGAATATTACCACATAACGTATACACATAAAACATAATATCAGTGTTTTATTAAAATCAAACCTTTTAAAAGAGAACAATACATCACGGTTGTTTAAACCAATGAACATCAAGCTGTGGCGTCTGTAAGTCGCGTCCCATCATGTTTTTGATCAGCGCAGTCAGTGGAGAGCAACTGCGTGCGACTGCAGAATCCGCCTGGTGCGCCTTGTGCTCGCGGGAGATTTTTGACATACGTCAGCATGACATCAGAGGAAGGCGGACCGCACTCGGATCCGTCTCTAACCGGCATGCATTTCGCACTGATCACCGGTGCAAGCCGTTTCCGGGAAACATGGCGTTATTATTATTATTTTACATTGAACAAACAAAATGCTCTGATTGTCCCAGATAAATGTCTTCTGTTACAATTCGCATAAAAAATCACAAGTACCCGACAAAAGTAAAATGTAGAATTCTGTTCAAAATGTTATAGGATTTATAGAATGACGATTTACTATGGTAAAATAAAACCATACAAGTGTAGTCGTTGTGCGTTTTTAAATCTGGTTCACACAAAGAAAATACATTAATTATGTTTGAAAAAGATACATGTATTTCCCCACACTAGGGATATATGCGTTTATTAAAAACTTTACACCCTATCTGTTTGTAACTTTACAGGTAGGTTATATTAAAAACGTCTTAGTTACTTCAGACATGAATTTATTTCGTAACACATCGTCCATCCACATTTCAAGAAAATATCAATAATAGTTTGAATATATTTAATATTGACGTTCTCTTTAGAGAATGCATGTATACAGACAGATCTGATAATCTTACGCCATATTCCTGTAACACAGTCTGTTTTAATCTATCTTTATAAGCACCAGAATCCGAAGGTTAGTCAAATATCTTTATTAGTTCTGCCATGTAGGCGCTATGAGATTTCAATCAATAAGAATCAATCATGTTACAAAGTTGTACATTATTTTATTTTAGAATATAAAAGTCACAAACATTTTTATTTCACAATATAAAAGTCACAAACATTTTTCACTACATAAAAGTTACAAAACATTTCCAAACAACAAAAATGTTTTTCTTTTATTAGAATGTAAGAAGTAGAAAGTTAAAAACATGTATAATATGAATTATATCACAAACAAACAAAATTCAATTTCACAGACATTTCAAATTCTTCTCCATGATGCATTCACCTAAAATATAAAATCATTTTACAAACATTTTTAATCATTTTACAAAACACTCAAGGACATATTATATATTGTCCAAACAAAAGGCAAATTTATACGTGTATTTTTAAAAAAGCAGGTTACATTGACAAATTATATAGTCTATTATCCACACAAAAAATGAATTTCTAGAATGACACGCAAAATAGACTTGATAATCCGGTGACCTGTGAGTTCCATGGCATCCGACCGTCTCATCGACAGTTGTGTCGTGGGCCTCGGCGACTGTGGCAGGTGTTTCCAACTCCATACCTTGTAAGGAACACCAGTTTGTGATATCCAGGTTCAGTACAGAATTTATTTAGCCAATCGACGCTTTTCTGAGGTAATCCATTTGTCATAATAGGTAATCCATTTGCTGCATCCGGTAATCCTTTTGGTACGTATCCGTCGTAGCTCCCAGGGGTTGGAATGATGATGAAGAAGAGTCACCTCCTTGAGTCACGATACGTTTGAATGAATCGGCTAGTCCAGAGAGTAGTTTCTTAATGCTTGTAGAGAGTAGGTGGGGTTATATAAGATCCGCGTCTCTCTGGGACCTCCCACTCGGGATGGAAAAGTTTCACTTTAATGTTGGCGTAGCGTTCATACGCGTTGGTCCACTGGAAAAGCTGATTGATCTTGGAAAAAATCTCAGCCATCACAGGTAGATCCTTCCATTGGAACATGAATTTCAGATCATATAATTTTAAATGATCTTTTTCAGATATCGGCCAGGTGAATTCTGGGTACGTTCCAAAGTCACTACAAAGTATGTAAATAAAATCGTCTGGATATTTGTTAACTTGATCAGCTAAAATCCGGTATCTTGTACCCATGGTTAATCCATTCCACTCACCAATAAAAAGGGGCGTGTCCATCCCTTCCTGTAAATCTGGCCATACTTTTGAGTAGAATAAAAACCAATCTCTTTCAGTGAATTTTAATGCTGGATCATCCGTTGAATTCATGGTGAATCTCTCATTGTTATCCACGTTAAAAAATCTGACTTCTCTGTTGATTTTGTCATAATCATATGTACACGCACGTCCTTCAGACAAGTGAAAAGTATATTTCACAGAATCTGCAGGCTCGTGAAGAAATCGCGTTAAACATGGCCCATGGGTTTCCCGTTTTTTTCGTGGTGCTAAAGTCAAATCCTCCATAGCATCAGTAATCCTTCTCTCAGGTGTTTTCGGTGCCGCAGTAGCCATTGCAGGTTGTCCGGTATGCAAAATCAGAAGTATCTCTAGTAGTGCTTGAGTTCCTTTTTAAACACCTCTGTCACACTGTGGGAGGGAATTCCCACGTGATGTAACCATCGGCGTCATTTTTTACGCACACCTTTAAATCGCAACAGACCTCTCACCTTTGAGAGGCGTGTTAGTGGGTGGAGTCTGTGTCACGTTCTGGCCCGTTTATGTATATGTCATTTAAGTTCGGACGCTGTGCTGAACGGTCACTTTTCACGATAGGGTGTCTTTGCTGTTTCCCCTAGTGATTTGGTCTTTTGAATCTTACACAAATGTTTGGACACGCGTGATTCGTGTATAAAGATGATTTTTTAAAGTTAGTCCATAAGCGCAACTATTTACACACATACGAAGTAGGAGAATAACTCCTACTTGTGAACATTCCATTATCTGTTTATCTGGGGTCTGAGACTAGCCTTACCTCATATGTTTCTTTAATTTGTGGAGGATGTTGAAGTGTTTTAGTTAAAAAAGGTATTAGTTAATAACAAACAAACAAACATTAAAACATTAAACCCCAATGGATCCATACTATTAATACGTAAAATATGGTATAATTACAGTTTGAAAATGACTTCCATAATATTTTCTTTTAGTAAAGTCGAGCATCCAACACAAAGTTCTGTGTTTGTGGGTATGATCTCACAAAGATTACATCAATAATACTTTTCTCGAACACAACATGTATGGACTATGTTTCGTTATCTAGGCATAACACATCAAACAATATTAGGCTAGAAAGATCTAATACCGGATTAATAACTAAATTAAATTAAATGCACAAAAATTTAAAATGTTGTTTTGATTAAGCTTTTTTTTTACCAAGATTTAAATCTGTAGCTGTACCTCTACACATGTGTATTTGCATCGGCAAAGTTTTTAGGTGGGCGGAGACTCGCTTCACAGACCGATTTCTCATTCGTGTTGTGCTTTCGGAGCGCAAGGATGCTTTGCGAGACAGTGAAAGATCTATTTTAGCTAAGATCTATACAAAAGTTTATAGCGAATTGTAATGTTAAAAAGTTTTGCTTAAAACTATTCACTTTATGTATTATTTTTTAACTGTTGTTGTTTGATATGTTGTTCAGGTTTGAAACATAATTTACCATTTTTCTGGCATCTTTAAAAGTTGTTCGTGAAAGACATTCTATAACTTGTTTTAAAATATTTAACGTTGACTTTTTTGTTTTTAACAGGGTTTAAATCTGTATACGTAAGAAGACATTATTGTCTACATTTTTCTGATAGGCCTAGCGTTTTAAATACTAGCCTACACCTATGTATTTTTAACTAAAATCTAGCTATTAATTCTAGCTTTTTCAGATAACGTTGTAAACGTACGAATACTAAACCGTTGTATTTTAACTTTATACATACATTGTTTTTAAAAAGTTTTTAAATGATTGCGGAAAACAAAACTCTTTTTTAATTAAAGCAAAACATAGTTGGCTTGGGAGGGATCTTGATGTAGGAGGGGGTCTAGGTGTGGGAGGGGTCTAGGGGTGGGAGGTCTCTAGGGGTGGGTGGTCTCTAGGGGTGGGAGGGGTCTAGGGTGGGAGTGGTCTACCTGTGGCTACAGGGCAGATGTCACAGAGGTCAGTCTAACTTTTGGGATGTAACCGTGTGGACGCTTTTTGCTGAACTCCTCACGAGACTTTGTAACTTTTGTAAATAAAATCTCTAAACCTATGGTTCCGGATATACCCTTAATGTTGGATAAACCTCTGGTCTTGGATATACCTTTTGGATATATATTTGGATATACCTCTGGTCATGGATATATCCTTGTTGTTGGATAAACCTTTGGTCTTGGATATACCTTCTGGATATACATTTGATGTGGTAAATACCATCGGATATACCTTTTGGCTCTCTTTCAACAAACGGATTTACAAAAACGTAAGGATTAGTATTTTTAGATACTGTGATTTTTAACATGGTGTGGTTTTAATATTATGTGTTTGAGACACTTTTTAAACTAGTTTGTGTTTTATGTAACAGTTTTACAAATACTGTATGGATGGATGCACTTACTTTTCTGTAAATTATTGATTTTTAACATCTTAACTCATTTTTAATAACTCTTATAGAGAAAAATGCAATTTTAACTTATTTCATTAATGTTTAACATCTTTAAAATGTTGTTTTAGACGTTTTAATGCTAACACATTTTGATATCTTTACGAAAATATAATTTAAACTTTAAACAATGTTTTATACACCTTTAAACACAATGTAATTGTGAAAGTACAGCTTTTTCTTTAAATGTATGTTAGAAAATAGAACTATTCGCTTTTTCGGATTTTGGAGTTAAAAGCTCTAAGCCTTTGGAGACGGATAAAAAACTTTTGTTCTTCTTTCAACAAAGTTGTCTTTATTGTACATTTCTTAAAAAAGTTTTAATATACATTGTCATAATGTTATCTGTTAAACAATACAGCAGTGGGGAGGGGTGGGGATGTTTGTAGGGAAGGGGACCATGGGAAATTCCCACGGTCCGGAGCTGAATATTGCTTTTTCAATGTTTTAACATTTATGTTTTAACATAAAATGTTGTTTTAGATGTTTTAATACTAACACATTTTGATATCTTTAAGAAAATATAATTTAAACTTTTAACATCTTTAAAATGCTGTTTTAGGCGTTTTAATACTAACGCATTTTTTATATCTTTAAGAAAATATAATTTAAACTTTAAACAATGTTTTATACACCTTTAAACAATGTAATTGTGAAAGTACAGCTTTTTCTTGTAATTGTGATTGTACAACTTTTCTTCAAATGTATTAGAAAATAGAACTATTTGCTCGGTATAATTTTAATACATGTTGTTTTAGATGTTTTAATGTGGACCTTGGGAAAATTTCCCACGGTTTATGTTTTAACATAAAATGTTGTTTTAGATGTTTTAATACTAACACATTTTGATATCTTTAAGAAAATATAATTTAAACAATGTTTTATACACCTTTAAACACAATGTAATTGTGAAAGTACAGCTTTTTCTTTAAATGTATGTTAGAAAATAGAACTATTCACTTTTTCGGATTTTGTCATTTTTGGTGTTAAAAGCTCTAAGCCTTTCGAGCTTCGGATATACCTTTTGGTTCTCTTTCAACAAATGGTATGTAAAAATGTAAGGCTTTTTAACAATGTTTTTAAACTAGTTTGTGTTTTATGTAACAGTTTTACAGATACTGTGCGGATGGATACATTTACTTTTCTGTAAATTATTGATTTTTTAACATCTTAAAATAACACTAATTTTTAATAACTCTTTTAGAGAAAAATGCCATTTTAACTTATTTCATTATTGTTTTAAAAGTGTCTTCTTTAATAAATAAATAATAATAAAAAAAAACCACTGATCTCTGATTGTCTTTATTGTAACAGTTTTAATATACATTGTCATAATGTTATTTGTTAAACAATATGATGTTTAAACATTATTGTTACCGGATACATCTTTGGAGATAATAAGACTTTTGTTCTTCTTTCAACAAATGGTATGTAAAAATTGTTTTTAAACTAGTTTGTGTTTTATGTAACAGTTTTACAGATGTGTGAGAACACATGTGTATTTTAACTTTTATACAACGTTTTATATTATTAAATATATAATTTAATATATAATTTAGTTTATAATATCTCCCTGGTTCTGTTCACGCCCATATGGGAGGAGCAAGCGTGGGAAAATTCTCACGGTCACATGACTTGTCCGGAGGTGGGAGGGATGGGGTAGAAGGGGGCGGGGCAAGCGTGGGAAAATTCCCACGGTCAAAAAGGGGGCGGGGCAAGCGTGGGAAAATTCTCACGGTCAGAAAGGGGGCGTGGCTTAAGGGCCATAAATCAATCAAAGTGACATATAGTGCCCTATATTCTCTCTCTTACATGTTATTGCTTGCCATTCACGTCCAAAATAGTCTTTAAGGGGAGACCAGTCATTTACAAAAATATCCAGAGTTCCATCCAGTACATTATGCTGTCTTTCGTATGGTAACAATGACAAGAGTTTTTCACGCCAAAGAGTTAGAGTAGGAGAGTGTTCTTTAATCCATACATGAAGTATGGAAAGGCGAGCAGCATACAACATTATGGATATTGTTTTTGTTTCCGGCACACAATTGTTTACACCAAGGATACACAATCTGGGATCCAGTGGCACTTTAATCCCAAAAGATTTTTCAATTTCCTGAACAACCGAAGACCAGAATGATGCAATTAAAGGACAAGTCCATATTAAATGGAAATAAGTTCCTATATCTTTTTTACACTTCAGACAAAATTTTGTACATGTGTCATATTTACTTCGAGTTAAAGGAGTCACATGCAGTTTGTTAATGATTTCATATTGTACTTCATATGATTTGTTTGATTTAGTAATGTGTCTTGCATGATCTAATACTTTGCTCCATATCTGGTCTTCCAGTGTAGCACCAAAATCAAGTTCCCAACTTTGTTTAATATTTATTAGACCTTTATTATTTGCTGTAACTTGGTCATAAATATATGTCAATGTTTTACTTTTCAATGCAGATGCCTTTAATAAAATGCTATCAAGCACATTTGTTTTCCCACCTTGTTTATAGTATTCAATAGAACTAAGGTAACTTCTCATTTGTAAATATCGAAAGAAATGGGCTTGAGAAATATTAAA
The DNA here is from genome assembly GCF_964197995.2 of Scardinius erythrophthalmus. Taxonomy (NCBI): domain Eukaryota; kingdom Metazoa; phylum Chordata; class Actinopteri; order Cypriniformes; family Leuciscidae; genus Scardinius; species Scardinius erythrophthalmus. Next base: position 50,244,162 of record NC_138226.1, read on the forward strand.
CTCATACTGTAATTGCTGAAAAGACTTAAGAGCATTATCTGCATAAACATTTAATATTCTTATGATACCAGCTTCTCTCCACTCATTAAAACCAACATCGATACAGGTATGTCTAAAGTCTGGATTATTAGCAATGGGAGCCAACACTGAATATTTGTCAAGACCAAAATATTTACGGATAGCACTGAGAGATCTACAGATATTTTTCAATATATAATTTTTCTTAATCTTGGTATATATTTTTGTGAAACAAATAAACGAAAGGTGTTCTAATTGAACCCTATCCAGACCTATACCTTCTAAATCTGGGAAGCAGAAATGGCTTTTTTTAATCCATTCTGCCATGAATTTTAGTTGTGCAGCCCAATGATAAAATTTAAAATTTGGGATGCCAAGTCCTCCTTTTTTGGTCGGTAGTTGAAGTTTTCGAAGTTCCATCCTTGGCCTTTTATTATTCCACACAAATACTCCTACCGCACTGTGTATTTTTGTAAACATTTTGGATGGGATATAAATAGGTAGCATTTGGATAACATACAACAGGCGAGGGAGAACATTCATTTTGATTATAGCTATGCGGTCCAATAGAGATAGTGAAAGATTAGTCCATCTTAGAAGGTCAGTTTTTATTTTTGCTATTACAGGTGAAAGATTATGTTTTATCAATTTTGAAAGATCTGAACTAAAATATATACCAAGATATTTAAATCCTTTTGTGGTCACTTTAAAAGGATGATAGCTTAATGAGCTTATTCTATCGCCAAGCAGAAAAGCTAAGGATTTTTCGTAGTTTATTTTGTATCCTGAAAACTTACTAAAGTTTTCAATCATTTTTGTTAGTAAAGGGATAGATTTAGTAGGATTCTTCAAAAATAAAAGAACATCATCGGCATAAAGCGATATCTTGTGGGAACCACTATCTGTCTCAATGCCCTCTATCTCCTCGCTCGTTCTTATTAATACCGCCAATGGCTCAATAACTAAATTAAATAAGAGAGGGGATAGAGGGCATCCTTGTTTTGTTCCTCTCTCCAACAAGAATGTTTCAGATGTAGTTCCATTAATCAAAAGAGCTGCCTGAGGATTTGTATACAATAATTTAATCCAGTTGATAAAACTTTCATTAAATGAAAATTCTTTTAAAACTCTAAATAAATACTTCCATTCAACGCGATCGAAAGCTTTTTCTGCGTCCAATGCAATGACCACTGCCTTTTCTTTTTTATATGCTACATACTGTAAAATCCCAAGCAGTCGCCTTACATTGGCGCTAGACTGTCGCATCTTAATGAAGCCTGTTTGATCGCTAGAGACTAATTTATGTACTACATTGTTTAATCGTGTAGCCAAAACACTTGCTAAAATCTTTGAATCTGTATTTTGAATTGATAATGGTCTGTATGATGCAGGGTTTTCTGGATCCTTGTGATCTTTTGGTATTAATGAAATAATAGATTGCTGCATTGTCTTTGGCAATTTCTTCTCATCATAAGCATACTGAAACATTTTTGTAAGTAAAGGAGCCAAAATGTCCACAAAGGTTTTGTAGACCTCTGCTGGAAAACCGTCTGGACCACATGCTTTTCCATTCTTTAAAGAATTTATTGACTTTTTCACATCATCAACTGTAATTTTAGCACCAAGTGACAGATTATCCTGCAAATCAAGTTTAGGTAACTTAAGCTTCTGGAAAAACAAAGTCATATCCCTTTCACTATCTGTATTCTCAGATTTGTACAAATCACCAAAGAATCCTTTAAACACGTCTGTTATTTCACCTGATGTATAAACCAATTTACCACTTTTATCTCTTATTTTTGATATTGCGGACTTGCGTTTTTTAATATTAATTAAGCTTGCTAAATATTTTGCAGATCTATGACTATCATACTGTTTATACTTTTGTAAAAATAATTCTCTTTCTGTTTTTTGGATTTCCAATGAATTGAGTGCAGTTTTAGCAACCATAACCTGATCCCAGCTTTCAGCAGAAAGACTGTGCTTATGTTTAGTCTCAGCCTCTTGTAATTTTGACTCTAGTCTTTTTTGTTCATAAATAGTTTTCCTTTTCCTAGCAACACAGTATGAAATCATCAAGCCTCGAAGATAAGCTTTTGTTGTTTCCCATACATTTGCCAGATCAGTATCATCATTATCGTTAATTTCTAGAAAATGCATTAAATTTACTTTAGTTTTGTTACAAAAATTAAGATCAGATAATATTGATCTATTACACTGCCAAACAGTTTTATTCTTATATAAACAAGTAAATACAACCTCAATTTTAATTGGGGCATGATCCGACAAATGTATAGGTCCAATGCTACTTTGTTTTATTAATTCCAATATTGTTTTAGTAACCAGAAAAAAATCAATTCTTGTATATGTTTTATGAGGATTTGAAAAAAAAGTATAGTCCTTCTCTCCAGGGTGCATATGTCTCCACACGTCAACTAAATCAACCTCATCAACCATTTGTTGCAAAGCTCGCTGTCTAGGAGTTTGTTTTGCACTAGTGATGGTGGGCCTTTTATCTAAAATATTATTCATTACACAATTCCAATCTCCACCCACAATCATATAGGGACAGTGATACTTTAACAGTAAATCAGTCAATTTAGTAAAGAATGTAGGGTCGAGGTCAGGGGCAGCATATACATTTAGGATAGTAACTCTCTCTCCATATAAAACCCCATGCAACAAAACATAGCAACCTCTTTCATCAATTTCAACATGGTTAATATTAATGGGCAATTTTTTATGCACCAGTATCGCCACCCCTCTGCTTTTACTATTAAATGAGGAAGAGTACACATGTCCAACCCAGTCTTTTCTAAGTTTTTTATGTTCATTCTCAGTCAAATGTGTCTCCTGCAACATTGCAACTGAAACATTCTCCTTCCTCAGAAATGTAATTATCCTATTCCGCTTGACTGGATTGTTACACCCTTTGATATTAAATGAAGAAAATTTTACTGGTAAAGCCATTGCATCATAGGCATAAAATATCTAGTAATTTCCCCAATATGCAAGGTATTATAACAACAATTATGGATCCCCTTTCATATTTAACAAAAAAAAAAAAAAAGAGAAACAAAAGAAGAAAAAAAGAAAAAAAGAACCCCAAAATATGGGCCAAAATACCAGACCACACAAGGCTGATATTAGCCACATTTGAACTTTAACCTAAGTGGTCTTGTCTGCTTTAATGAAAAAAAGAAAATCGCTCCTATTCATTCACAGTCATTGGGCACAGTAAGAAAAAAAATAAAAAAAAAAATAAAGATCTACAGAAGACTACTAGGCCCATTTGAGTGACCATTAGAGACACAATACATGACAGAGTTATTAAGTCATGGAGGAGGCGCTAGGTTTATCCAAGTCGTCAAGAAATTTCTGCGCGTCTGACGGAGTCTCGAAGCGCTTTCGTACTCCCTTAAAGTCAACAGAAAGTATAGCGGGGAACCTCATTGCATACCTTATTCCAGCAGCGTATAATTTCCTTTTCACTGGAACAAACAGTTGACGCTTCTTCTGCACAGAAGCGCTGAAATCTTGATAGATGAAAGCTTTGGTGTCTTTGTAGAGTAGTGTCCCCTTCTCCCGGGCAAGCGTCATCACCTTTGCCTTGTGCTGATAATTCCCGAACTTGGCGATAATCGGCCTCGGTCTTTTACCAGCAGTAGTAGCAGCAAACGCGTAGGTGGGGATGCGATGCGCTCTCTCGATGTGCAGGGTGTCCCGTGGCAGATTCAGCGTCTCCATCAGAAACTGTTGAACAAACGCCACTGGGTCGTTCTTCTCTTCACCCTCCATTATTCCAAAGATAACCACGTTGTTCTGTCGGCTTTTGTTCTCAATATATTCAGCCTTTGCTTCCAGCACTTCCACTCGTTTGACCAAAACCTGCACCTTACTGTCAGTGCTTTCCAGGTTATCCTCAGCTGCGCTCACACGCATTTGCACTTCAGCAATCTGTTCATTTAGTGCATTCATCGAACCATTCATTTGCATCATCTGTTGCTCCATTGCTGTGAATCTCTGCAAAAGTTCATTTTGGTTTAGATTGAGTCTTTCCCACAACGTTTCCATTGTGATCGAATTTTCCCCTGCCATTGCAGTACTTTGCCGTAACAGGTGCGCGCACTTTAGTCTTGATTAATTAGGTCACGAAAACTTGCTTAATTTTGTTTTAGTAATCCACAATAAACGCACCAGTTTTTAGCTTTTTGCCGTGGTCGCTCTTTTATTGTGCCATATCTGCACGCAAGAGTCAAAAGGAGGTTATATTATAAAGTTTAAAGCAGACAAGGGCTGCGCTGCTACACACGCACGTCTGCCCTCGCAGCCATTTTTTCGATTCTCGGCGGTTTTAAGGTGTGGGCTGGTAGAGGTGTGCAAAAAATTGGAGATTTATATGACAAAGGCATTTTGTTAACATTTAATGACCTGAGTCTGAAATATTCAATTCCTCAAAAACATTTTTTTAAGTACTTACAATTGAAACATTTTATTTCATCAAAGCATTGTGATGCCCTTCGGGAGCCGCCGCTGTCCTGTCTGGAGAATATTATGATAAAGCATGGACATGGGAAACGCCATATTTCTATATTATATGCTACACTTATCTCATATGATAAGGAATCCAGTAAAGATAGAATGAGGGCTTGGAGTTTGGATATTAAAGAGGATATCGAGGAAACTGAGTGGTCAAAAGCATGCTTAAAAGCTCAAATACAAACGATTAATACAAGAATGAAGCTATTGCAACATAAATGGTTGATGAGGACATATATAACCCCAGAAATGCTTAGCAAATGGTCCCCGGAAATTCCAGACACATGTGTGAAATGTTTAATTGAGAAGGGAACTTTAATTCACTGTGTATGGGAGTGCCCTAAATTGGTAACTTTTTGGAAAATGGTTGTCTGTACCCTAAGTAACATCACAAAAACTCAAATACCGTGCATTGCAAAACTTTGTATTCTGGGGATATATCCAGATCATCTTTCTATCAATAACAATCAGAGGACTCTTATCGACTTTGGCCTCCTGCAGGCCAGGAGGATGGTTGCTTTGAGTTGGAAAGAGACTGAAATATCTTCTGCACACTCTTGGATCAAGGAGATGGCAATGTGTGTTACTTTAGAGAAGTTAACGTACATTACAAGGGGTAAAGCACAGCAATTTGAAGAGATGTGGGCACCTTTAATTGATTTCCTTAAGAAATAAGAGGGTGCATGTATTAATGTTTTGAGTGTGACATATTTTTGTTCTGTTTTGTTTTATTTTAATTACTGCTGCTTTGATCAACATATTTGGAATGTTTTTGTAACTTATTTTCCTTTTGGTGATATAATTTTTGTTATTTGGTTATTGTTTGTTTTATTGGAAAATCAATAAAAAACATTGTTGGAAAAAAAAACCTGGGAGGAATGTGGTGTAGTCTCAACCAGTCGTTTGTTGTAGTCCATAAAAAGCAATTTCTTTAAAAGCAAATATCTCCCTTTGCTTTGAACTTTGAGTGTTGTAACTTTGCAGATGTTGTTTATGCTCAAACAGCAACATTACACACTAACTAAAGTTGGAAAAGTTAGATCATAATAAACCACCCCTTTAAATAGCATGGCTCAATTCTGGACTCACATGTGAGCTTTGTTGAGAATCCAGAGTAAATTAAAAAAAAAATGCTTGCTGCGTTTATTTCTTCTGAGACAACCTAGTGGCCTTGGAATTAGTCAGCATATTTTATAACTTGTGTACAAATCAATTGTAGAGAGTCTACAAACGTTTCATCTCTGATCACTTAAACTGCAGATCTAAGAACAAACTCACCAGAATTGTGTCAATGGCCAGCAAAATAGTCGGCAGACCTCAGAGCTTTTTATGCTGAAAGGGCAAAGAAGGCGTTGAGGATTATTCTAGAGTTCTCACCCTCTCTTTAGTCAGTCTGAGCCCTTGAATTTAGTCCAGCGCTATTGAATCCCTCTGGCGAATTAACTGTGTTTAAGAGGTCTTTTATTCCAAACGCTGTTAAAAACATCAACACCGCAAGTGATCAATAAGCCAAATGACAGTGACATGAACTGTATTTTTATATCTATGTAATGTAAATCTGAAAACATAAACAGAACGAGGCGTCAGTTTGCCACATCTGAATGTGAAATATAACAGATGTTTAAGAAGGAACGGTGTAATATCTGAAGGCAGAATAACCTGTTTGTATTTCTCATTACATCTGTTGCGCTTGTACACCGATCTCTCCTGCAGTAATTTCAGTTTGAGCCATTCAGATGTTCAACTCTTTCCCACCATTGACAGGATTTCCCAGCAGTCCATGTTTTCACTGTTATACGGCAGGGGGCGCTATTACACATCGTCTGAAAGAGTGCATAATCTCTGGATCAAAACACAGGCGAAGAAGAAGAAACAAGCGATAAAAGCATTGCTTATGCACATTGTGGTCTTTGAAAAAAAGTGAGTTGTTGCTTTTTCAATGAAACTCACCTACTAATGTTGATTAAAAATGCATAGAGCTAGAATAAAAAAATTGTGTGTTTGTGACTTTGTGTTTAAAAGCAGGATCTGTTCTTTCTTTTGATATATTTTATGTTGAGATAAAGATATTTTATGTTCAAAATATTATAAGGGCTATGACATTTTTGGGAAAATTATCAATAATGCTAGCAGTGGCTGGCAACTTTTCTAAAAAAATAAAATAATAATAACCTGCCGTGGAAAGAGTTAACTGGAATCCCTGCGCTGGTGCGGAAGAGTCACATTCCCGTGTTGACTTAAAAAGTTTTTTTATTTTTTTATTAGAGGTCTTCAATTTTAGATAACACTTTGACTTGGCTTTCATTTGGTAAAGTATTAAGATATATCTATCTAATTAGCATTATATGATTTTTAGTATCTTTTTTTGTTCGCGTGACAGTTCGCTGTATTTCCGTCGGCAGCGTATTACGTCTGTCTCCTGCTGGCGAAAGGAAGACCGGAGAAGAAATGGGTAAATGCAAGTTCAGTGCGATTTGGCTCCAAGATCGGGTGAGGTATAGAGAACGATTAGCTGGTGCAAGAAACGAGTTTGAGGCGACTTGCAACATGTGCCAAAAACCCTTTAAACTTGGGACGATGGGAATTAAAGCAGTGAAGTCCCATATAAAATCGGAAAAGCACCGACGCTACGTCGGTATTCGGAAAAGTACGGCTTCAGTGGAGTCGTTCCTGTCTGCACTACATAACTCCTGCTGGATCACAGACTGGTGATGTTGGACTGGATCGTGGTGTTCAGGAGTTTCACAGTTCTGCACACGGTGAGCCGACGCCATTCACACAGTTCAACACCATACACACACTTGCTGATTCGGAACATGCAAAGACATTCAGAGATAAAACAGCATACGAAGCCAGATTTGGAATTGATAAAAATACAACTGACCACAACAGTTAACGACGAATCGTTCATAGTTATGTTCGACGAAAGCATGAACAAAACAACAATAAACAATCAACTCAACCTCCGTGTCCGGCCCTGGACCACGAATGAAAAGGGAACGTTTGCTCCCGCCTCGTTGGTTCTCAGTTTCAAATTCTTTTACTGATTTGGTGATATTAGCTACTAACGCAATATGAAGAAACTAATGAGCATCATATGATAATGTCATCTATACAAAGTTGTAATTAGGATTATGCAAAGACAAAGATGTGCTGCGAGACGGTTCTGGCAGAGAGAGCATGCTCTTAACAGAGTATTATTACTGCTTATTACATGGCTTGGCTGAATTCCAATGTAGAATGCGGTCTGTTATTTCTTTATAACAGACCGCTGCGGAGTATAACAGACCGTTGCCATGAAAAGCAGCGCGTTGCTATGGACGCGGAACGGACTATTTTCTTTAGCGGAAGCAATACAATCGTTTTTAAATCAATAAACTCCTTTTTGAATAAATAATTTGTGTCAAATTATTTATTTATTTTGTAGGTAGCCATGTAATAAGCGGGATAATGTATAGTGAGCCGGTTGTTATAGTGAATAACAACCCCTTCCGGCTGATTCAAGATCCCTCCGCTTCGCGTCGGGATCCTGTTCAGCCTGTCGGGGTTGTTATTCACTATAACAACCGGCTCACTATACATTATCCCTTACATACTACTATGTCGTTAGCCTCATAGCATAATTGCCTAAGTCATTTTTTTATTAATTATTTCTTAGGCAATTATGCTATGAGGCTAATGATGTGTAGTGCTATCCCTAAAAGTCATGTATAGGCATTTTATCACCCCAAATTACACAGTAAAAAACTGTTAATTGGTTAACAGAAAGTTTTCATACTATATACGGTGAATAACTGTGATAGATCTAACTGTATATTTAATGTAATTTTACAGTAAAATACCATTACATTTACAGTTTTTGGAAGTGAAAAAGAAGTCGTATAATTTACAGTGAAAACCAATAAATTGACATTCCCTCAATTCCCTGTGTGGCGACACAGAGGTGTTAGATGGTTAAAGAGATTTTATACTCTATTCTACTAATTCCAATAGCAACGACTACGCCACCCGGGATTAACTACCCGGGAAAGACCTAAAAAAGGCCCACAAGTTCGATTTTTCTCTTTTTACTAAATGACCCGGAGACGTGGATACTTGGTACAAAAGTTGTAAATATTTATTAAACAGTTCATTAAAAAGTCTCACTCAATCGAGCAATCATAAAAAAAGGATCAACCTCAACAAGCCACTGACACGGTGAAATAAATTGATCAGAAAAAAAAATAAAGAAAAAGAAAATACAAACAACCCAAGAGCTGGGGCTTACCAATCGGGAGGCAGGCTAGATGCCGAGCTTCAGTGATGCTGATACTAGTAGATATCCACACGTGCACCAAACCACACTTACACACTAAATAAATTCACTGCAAATCCACACCGCTGTGGGAAGAGGGCTATTTCCACACAGGAACGGCTAGTCTGCCTTCCTCAGGCCCCCAGCTCCAGCAAAAACAAAGAAAAACTAAATTTCTAAATATCAAACAAAACTATTAAATACAAAATGGAATTAATCAATGCAAAACAAACAAAGGCAAGACAAGACACACCAGATGCAAACAAAGCAAAACTGGTAATTACAAAACAAAGGTAATAAATGCAAAACAAACCAAACTAAAACAAAACAGCAGTGTTGGAGCTGCACGCCATGCTGTAGACCATGCTACAAACCATGCAAAGCCGGAATCAACATAAATGGGCTGCTCACAGAGTGGTTTAAACACCTAAAACAGTAGCACGCCTTTATGAGGGCCAAATGGACAGGAGTGGGTTGTACATACCAGCTAATACGGATCACGGCACCCATCCAGCAGCCAAACCTTTATGAATCACATATAGACAGCAGCAGTCGTCTGAAGAGGCACCATAATACAAATAGCCCGCAATTCCCCGATGCAGAGAACGCTCAGCAACAAATCGGGTATCGAGTATACACAGTGCAATAAGCGCCCAAACAAGTTGAAAGAATTGAAAGATCAGACTCTTTCCAGCAATCCGCAAATCACTCCGCAGAAGTAGCAGCGCTTCGCCTTCTGAGAATATAGTTCCCAGTATGTGTACGGTTAGAAGATGGCTGTGTCTCATGTGACCTTGTTATTCGTACACTCTGTGGCTATACACATCACAAATATAAATAGGAAAATGTTGGCGTTATTTTGTCACTTATTGGGAGCAGTGTGCTAGCTGTAGCCGTTTACCTCCAGTGTTTGTGCTAAGCTAGGCTAGCGGTGGGTGCGTCAGAGTTACGGCACACACGGAGATGAGAAGGGTGTGTATGGACTTATCTAACTCTGGGGGATACGGTGAATAAGATAAAGTCCCATAAGGTCAGCGTGTTCCTTTAAAACAGGCCATGTTAAGGAAGCATCAGTAGATGATCCCCTCCTCCAGACTCTAGATGATGGAGGTGTTTACAGATCAGATACAGAGAGTTTCTAGAGAGAGCAGGTTTTTACTTTGTAGTTTTCTGTTTTCAATCTCTTAAGGAGGACATGATTTATTTACACAACCATCACTATATAACAGGCAGAAGTTACAAGGCATGCTGGGTAACTGGCAGCACAACAATACAAAGTAAAAGCTTTATTTAATTTTTTGTGAAAGTGTAAAACACTGACAGGGCTGTGTTTCCCAAAGCATCGTAAGCTTAAGTAGAACGTAAAAATGATCACACAAATCATCCTAGACCAGTGGTTCTCAAACTTTTTACACCAAGTACTACCTCAGAAAATATTTGGCTCTCCAAGTACCACCATAATGACCGATATAAATACAGTAGCGTAGTAGGCCTAACTATTCAGCTAAGGTTATGCACAGCTCAAAAATGAGGCAGCTTAATTTCTAATAAGAATATTTATTATTGTCAGCCACTTTAAACATTGTAAAAACACAGTTTGAACATTAACACTGCACTGTGCTGCTTACATACAGGTAAATAAAATAAATAATGATTCAATTCAAATGTAACGTTATTGCACCTAAAAGTGAAATAAAAACTGTAGCCTACTGTACTTAAAATATTAAGTAAAAAAAGTACTGTACTTAAAAAAAAAAACACAGGCTGTGTATTCATATTTAACCTTTTTAAACGTACATTTAAAATATTCTGGCTGACCCTTGTGAGTTTTTCAAGGCGATCATTATTTAGAACAGATCACTTTATACATAGTTCCCACAGGCCAATTAATGTCACGTGACCTCCCCGGAGACGCCATCTTTGAGGGCATAAGCTGCTGTGTTTACCATATACTTGTCACGGTCACGTTCTTCTGCCTTCATCTGCCTTCACCTGTGTGTGTGCACTACATTCCCCAGAATCCTCCGTGGCGCACACCTGCACTCACTCTCTCAATCACTAATCATCAGCATCACCTGCACCCCCTCATCAGTCTCACCCTTTATATTCAGCACTCTCCCTTCACTCCTTGTCTGGTCTTGTCTATACACGTCAATACGTCAATTCATGACACACAGACTCTTGGAACACTTACCTGTTTACTTACCTGAGATGCAATCGCCTTCCATCAGTCTGCCAACCGTCTTCATCGATCTTCCATCATCATCATCATCATCATCATCTGCAAGAAAGAAAGAAAGAAAGAAAGAGAGAAAGACTGTTACATTTCAGCTAAGCCTATTCTGATTCTCTGTGTTGTGATTACTCACCTTTTGTTTCCAACTCTGATTCATTCTGCAATTAAAGCATTGAACTTACCATCTTGTCTGTTTCATCTGTGAAACCCTGACAGAAGACCAGACCCACTAAAGTAATGGAGGAGGACGATATGGATGCATTTCTGTTTAATCAGAATGGGAGTTCATTGGAGGAATTTGTTGAAGTTTACCTGCATCTGCATCAGGATGTTTACTGGGAGAAGGAATTTTTGAAGCAACGGTTCTGGAGAGGACTTGAAGATCCACTAGCCCAGGTACTGCTGCTCAAAGACTTAAATCTAACTTTTATAGAGTTTTTGGACAGAGCTCTTTGGGTTTGTGGTTCCTCCCTCACCGTAACACCTGCCGATCCAGAGTCAGCCGAACCTTCAAGTGTCTGCCCAACCAAGCTTATGTCTGAGATTGATGACTTTAGCGATCTTCCTCTCATCGGCCCTGGCCGCCAGAGCCAGTCGCCTGCCCGCAAGAGCCAGAGCCAGTCGGCTGCCCGCCAGAGCCAAAGCCAGAGCCAGTCGCCTGCCCGCCAGAGCCAGAGCCAGTCGCCTGCCCGCCAGAGCCAGTCGCCTGCCCGCCAGAGCCAGAGCCAGAGCCAGTTGCCTGCCCGCCAGAGCCAGAGCCAGTCGCCTGCCCGCCAGAGCCAGTCTCCTGCCCGCCAGAGCCAGTCTCCTGCCCGCCAGAGCCAGTCGCCTGCCCGCCAGAGCCAGAGCCAGTCGCCTGCCCGCCAGAGCCAGAGCCAGTCGCCTGCCCGCCAGAGCCAGAGCCAGTCGCCTGCCCGCCAGAGCCAGAGCCAGTCGCCTGCCCGCCAGAGCCAGAGCCAGTCGCCTGCCCGCCAGAGCCAGAGCCAGTCGCCTGCCCGCCAGAGCCAGAGCCAGTCGCCTGCCCGCCAGAGCCAGTCGCCTGCCCGCCAGAGCCAGTCGCCTGCCCGCCAGAGCCAGTCGCCTGCCCGCCAGAGCCAGTCGCCTGCCCGCCAGAGCCAGTCGCCTGCCCGCCAGAGCCAGAGCCAGTCGCCTGCCCGCCAGAGCCAGAGCCAGTCGCCTGCCCGCCAGAGCCAGAGCCAGTCGCCTGCCCGCCAGAGCCAGAGCCAGTCGCCTGCCCGCCAGAGCCAGAGCCAGTCGCCTGCCCGCCAGAGCCAGTCGCCTGCCCGCCAGAGCCAGAGCCAGTCGCCTGCCCGCCAGAGCCAGAGCCAGTCGCCTGCCCGCCAGAGCCAGTCGCCTGCCCGCCAGAGCCAGTCGCCTGCCCGCCAGAGCCAGAGCCAGAGCCAGTCGCCTGCCCGCCAGAGCCAGAGCCAGTCGCCTGCCCGCCAGAGCCAGAGCCAGTCGCCTGCCCGCCAGAGCCAGAGCCAGTCGCCTGCCCGCCAGAGCCAGAGCCAGTCGCCTGCCCGCCAGAGCCAGTCGCCTGCCCGCCAGAGCCAGTCGCCTGCCCGCCAGAGCCAGTCGCCTGCCCGCCAGAGCCAGAGCCAGAGCCAGTCGCCTGCCCGCCAGAGCCAGAGCCAGTCGCCTGCCCGCCAGAGCCAGAGCCAGTCGCCTGCCCGCCAGAGCCAGAGCCAGTCGCCTGCCCGCCAGAGCCAGAGCCAGTCGCCTGCCCGCCAGAGCCAGTCGCCTGCCCGCCAGAGCCAGTCGCCTGCCCGCCAGAGCCAGAGCCAGTCGCCTGCCCGCCAGAGCCAGAGCCAGTCGCCTGCCCGCCAGAGCCAGAGCCAGTCGCCTGCCCGCCAGAGCCAGAGCCAGTCGCCTGCCCGCCAGAGCCAGAGCCAGTCGCCTGCCCGCCAGAGCCAGAGCCAGTCGCCTGCCCGCCAGAGCCAGAGCCAGTCGCCTGCCCGCCAGAGCCAGAGCCAGTCGCCTGCCCGCCAGAGCCAGAGCCAGTCGCCTGCCCGCCAGAGCCAGAGCCAGTCGCCTGCCCGCCAGAGCCAGTCGCCTGCCCGCCAGAGCCAGTCGCCTGCCCGCCAGAGCCAGTCGCCTGCCCGCCAGAGCCAGTCTCCTGCCCGCCAGAGCCAGTCGCCTGCCCGCCAGAGCCAGAGCCAGTCGCCTGCCCGCCAGAGCCAGTCGCCTGCCCGCCAGAGCCAGTCGCCTGCCCGCCAGAGCCAGTCGCCTGCCCGCCAGAGCCAGAGCCAGTCTCCTGCCCGCCAGAGCCAGTCTCCTGCCCGCCAGAGCCAGTCGCCTGCCCGCCAGAGCCAGAGCCAGTCGCCTGCCCGCCAGAGCCAGAGCCAGTCGCCTGCCCGCCAGAGCCAGAGCCAGTCGCCTGCCCGCCAGAGCCAGAGCCAGTCGCCTGCCCGCCAGAGCCAGAGCCAGTCGCCTGCCCGCCAGAGCCAGAGCCAGTCGCCTGCCCGCCAGAGCCAGAGCCAGTCGCCTGCCCGCCAGAGCCAGAGCCAGTCGCCTGCCCGCCAGAGCCAGAGCCAGTCGCCTGCCCGCCAGAGCCAGAGCCAGTCGCCTGCCCGCCAGAGCCAGTCGCCTGCCCGCCAGAGCCAGTCGCCTGCCCGCCAGAGCCAGAGCCAGTCTCCTGCCCGCCAGAGCCAGTCGCCTGCCCGCCAGAGCCAGAGCCAGTCGCCTGCCCACCAGAGCCAGAGCCAGTCGCCTGCCCGCCAGAGCCAGAGCCAGAGCCAGTCGCCTGCCCGCCAGAGCCAGAGCCAGTCGCCTGCCCGCCAGAGCCAGTCGCCTGCCCGCCAGAGCCAGTCGCCTGCCCGCCAGAGCCAGTCGCCTGCCCGCCAGAGCCAGAGCCAGTCGCCTGCCCGCCAGAGCCAGAGCCAGTCGCCTGCCCGCCAGAGCCAGAGCCAGTCGCCTGCCCGCCAGAGCCAGAGCCAGTCGCCTGCCCGCCAGAGCCAGAGCCAGTCGCCTGCCCGCCAGAGCCAGTCGCCTGCCCGCCAGAGCCAGTCGCCTGCCCGCCAGAGCCAGAGCCAGAGCCAGTCGCCTGCCCGCCAGAGCCAGTCGCCTGCCCGCCAGAGTCTGTGAGCATCGTTCTCCCCGAGCCAGAGTTTACAAAGCCCTTATCGCTGGTCCCGTCCAGCACAGAGCCTTCTTCACCGCTGGTCCCGTCCAGTACAGAGCCTTCACCGCTGGTCCCGTCCAGCACAGAGCCTTCACCGCTGGTCCCGTCCAGCACAGAGCCTTCACCGCTGGTCCCGTCCAGCACAGAGCCTTCACCGCTGGTCCCGTCCAGCACAGAGCCTTCACCACCGCTGGTCCCGTCCAGCACAGAGCCTTCTTCACCGCTGGTCCCGTCCAGCACAGAGCCTTCTTCACCACTGGTCCCGTCCAGCACAGAGCCTTCACCGCAGGTCCCGTCCAGCACAGAGCCTTCACCGCTGGTCCCGTCCAGCACAGAGCCTTCACCGCAGGTCCCGTCCAGCACAGAGCCTTCACCGCAGGTCCCGTCCAGCACAGAGCCTTCACCGCAGGTCCCGTCCAGCACAGAGCCCTCATCGCTGCCCAGCACATGTGGCCGCCCCCTCAGCCCGCTCCGCCGTGGCCCAGCACAGAGCCCTCATCGCTGCCCAGCACATGTGGCCGCCCCCTCAGCCCGCTCCGCCGTGGCCCAGCACAGAGCCCTCATCGCTGCCCAGCACATGTGGCCGCCCCCTCAGCCCGCTCCGCCGTGGCCGCCCCCTCAGCCAGCTCCGCCGTGGCCCAGCACAGAACCCTCATCGCTGCCCAGCACATGTGGCCGCCCCCTCAGCCCGCTCAGCCGTGGCCGCCCCCTCAGCCCGCTCCACCGTGGCCCAGCACAGAACCCTCATCGCTGCCCAGCACATGTGGCCGCCCCCTCAGCCCGCTCCGCCGTGGCCGCCCCCTCAGCCCGCTCCGCCGTGGCCCAGCACAGAGCCCTCATCGCTGCCCAGCACATGTGGCCGCCCCCTCAGCCCGCTCCGCCGTGGCCGCCCCCTCAGCCCGCTCCGCCGTGGCCCAGCACAGAACCCTCATCGCTGCCCAGCACATGTGGCCGCCCCCTCAGCCCTCTCCGCCGTGGCCGCCCCCTCAGCCAGCTCCGCCATGGCCACCCCCTCAGCCAGCTCCGCCGTGGCCCAGCACAGAGCCCTCATCGCTGCCCAGCACATGTGGCCGCCCCCTCAGCCCGCTCCGCCGTGGCCGCCCCCTCAGCCTGCTCCGCCGTGGCCCAGCACAGAACCCTCATCGCTGCCCAGCACATGTGGCCGCCCCCTCAGCCCGCTCAGCCGTGGCCGCCCCCTCAGCCCGCTCCACCGTGGCCCAGCACAGAACCCTCATCGCTGCCCAGCACATGTGGCCGCCCCCTCAGCCCTCTCCGCCGTGGCCGCCCCCTCAGCCCGCTCCGCCGTGGCCCAGCACAGAGCCCTCATCGCTGCCCAGCACATGTGGCCGCCCCCTCAGCCCGCTCCGCCGTGGCCCAGCACAGAACCCTCATCGCTGCCCAGCACATGTGGCCGCCCCCTCAGCCCTCTCCGCCGTGGCCGCCCCCTCAGCCAGCTCCGCCATGGCCGCCCCCTCAGCCAGCTCCGCCGTGGCCCAGCACAGAGCCCTCATCGCTGCCCGTCCTGTCCAGTTCATGTGGCCGCCCCCTCAGCCCGCTCCGCCGTGGCCACCCCCTCAGCCCGCTCCGCCGTGGCCCAGCACAGAGCCCTCATCGCTGCCCGTCCTGTCCAGCTCATGTGGCCGCCCCCTCAGCCAGCTCCGCCGTGGCCGCCCCCTCAGCCAGCTCCGCCGTGGCCGCCCCCTCAGCCAGCTCCGCCGTGGCCCAGCACAGAGCCCTCATCGCTGCCCGTCCTGTCCAGCTCATGTGGCCGCCCCCTCAGCCAGCTCCGCCGTGGCCGCCCCCTCAGCCAGCTCCACCTAGGTCACCTGAGCCATCCTGGAGTCCGTCTTCCTGTTCATTCTCCAGTCTCGGACTCCAGGATGCCCACCCCCCCTCCCATACTCTGCTGTTAGCGGCGCGGGACGCGCCTTGCGGGAGGGGGGAGTTATGTCACGGTCACGTTCTTCTGCCTTCATCTGCCTTCACCTGTGTGTGTGTGTGTGCACTACATTCCCCAGAATCCTCCGTGGCGCACACCTGCACTCACTCTCTCAATCACTAATCATCAGCATCACCTGCACCCCCTCATCAGTCTCACCCTTTATATTCAGCACTCTCCCTTCACTCCTCGTCTGGTCTCGTCTATACACGTCAATATGTCAATTCATGACACACAGACTCTCGGAACACTTACCTGTTTACTTACCTGAGATGCAATCGCCTTCCATCAGTCTGCCAACCGTCTTCATCGATCTTCCATCATCATCATCATCTGCAAGAAAGAAAGAGAAAGACTGTTACAGTTACTGTTTCATCTAAGCCTATTCTGATTCTCTGTGTTGTGATTACTCACCTTTTGTTTCCAACTCTGATTCATTCTGCAATTAAAGCATTGAACTTACCATCTTGTCTGTTTCATCTGTGAAACCCTGACAATACTGTCTATGGTGTTTACAAAGTTTTACAAGCAAATTTATTTCTGTTTATAATGTTACGAAAACATGAAGAGACAAAGTGACAGATTATAAAGAGACTCTATTAACACAAGACAGAGAGGTACAATGCGAAAATTTCACTCATAAATGGTGTGGATCCGTATGCGCTAACGTTGTCTGTCTGTGTGTG
The DNA here is from genome assembly GCF_964197995.2 of Scardinius erythrophthalmus. Classification (NCBI taxonomy): domain Eukaryota; kingdom Metazoa; phylum Chordata; class Actinopteri; order Cypriniformes; family Leuciscidae; genus Scardinius; species Scardinius erythrophthalmus. The sequence goes on from NC_138226.1 coordinate 50,260,995, forward strand.
TGAGAGTGAGAGAGAGGCGCGGGCGCGATCGAACAGTGAAAACAATGTTGTTTTTGTATGTTTTTAATACTTTGTCATTTTGTTCATATAGGACATCATTCAAACTGCAAAGTGTTAACTTATATTTGTGTACACTCGCAATAAAACACAACATTGTGCACCTGACACAGTGCTCTGAGCAAATTCTTGCGTGTTTTGAGTTTCTTTCCTGTTTATCCTCGCCAGCCATAACCTCCGCCGTTGTTCTGACTAAAGCTTAGTTTTCTCACATTCATGAAGTCTAATGACAGGTATACTGTAAAATTCAAATTTAACTGAACCTCCGGCACGATTTGAACATCCATTGACCCAGCAGGAGATGACCATTTTCACTTTTTATCACGAAATTAACTCGTTTCAGCTTCTTTTAATGTTCTGCCCACAACATGCCCACAGAAATGGCGCCGGGTCGGCAAATGCCTGTATGTTGTGACGTCATGTGGGAACTATGTATTGTTTCCATGGTGACGCATCATTGCTTTTCACGTGACACACCGCAGCCACAATGGCGCTGAATGACTAATGATCTGCTTTTATTTAATTTTTTTATTCAAAATATTCACAAATTTGTAGCTATGGCATGAAATATCTGATATTCCGATTGTCAAATATATGCAAGTGGAAGTGTTATGTTGTTTAAACACCTTTATAACGATCGCGTTAGTTGAGCTATATGCGCCGTCATGTTAGTTTGTGCCACTGTTCAGAGAATCCGATCTGTTGGATTTACAGCACGTGAATTCATCCACTTCTCCCGAAATACATGAAAGTAAGTGGCCGGTGAACTGGGAGAAGAATAGAGTTAACTTTAAAGTTACTTACACGGGGCGCGCAAGATGGCGGCTTGGAAGTAGCAGCAGTTTAAGGTTGCTCCTGTCACGCTTATTTATTTTCTATTAATAAGGTACGCAAACTCTGGATTTCAATTATAAATCTTCTGTAGTATGTCGCTAGAGACTTTCTGGCCGCAATCTTTGCCGAAAATGCCAAGACCTGCTAAGAAAACGGCGAAAAAAGACTCGGCCGTTGAGGGATCGGCCGACGAGCCCGAACAGAGTCAGGCAGATGCTGGCAGCGAGACTGACCTTAGCCCGGCGCTTGCAAAAGCACTTCAAATTATGACTGAGAAGATCTCTAATGCAATAGATGAAAAACTTGGCCCGTTGGCAGAAACAGTGCATAATCATACCCAGCAGCTGGAAAGTGTTAATGGTCGATTGGATGAGGCGGAGCGGAGAATCATGGCGGTTGAGGCATTTTCGGAGGACGCGCAATCTCGCGTTTTCACTCTTGAAAAACAAGTTGCCATGCTTACCGAACATATCGACGACCTGGAAAATAGAGGCCGGCGCAAAAATATCCGAATCCTGGGCCTTCGCGAAGAGGTAGAGGGTACCAATGCAGTTACCTTTCTTGAATCGTGGATCCCCGAATTTCTTAGCCTGTATACTAAGAGTGGTCGCATCAAGATTGAAAGGGCGCATCGTACGCTGGCTCCAAAACCGGGTGCTAAGGATAGGCCACGGACACTGATTGTCCGGTTCCACAACTATGGTGACAAGCAGAGGGTTCTCGATGCCTGCAGGAAACGTTCAGCGGATGGGGATTTGCAGTATGAGGACAAAAAAATATCATGCTACCAGGATTTTTCGGCTTCAGTGATACGGAAGCGCAAGGATTTCAACGCGGTCAAGCAGCGACTCCGAGATATGGGTGCTCGCTATGCGATGCTGTATCCAGCCAAGCTACGAGTCAACATAGGAAGTACCCTTAAAGTATTCGAGACGGCGGCTGCTGTCTCGCAGTACCTGGATAAGAGTGATACAAATTCCAGCACGAGCACCTGATCCGTGTTGGGATTTCGACCAGACGAGTGCCTGGCGGATCTAGCTTCTTGAGTTCTAATAGCGACGTGAGTTTTAGTTTGCGTACTTTATTTTCTATTTCTCTCTTTTTTTTTGAGTAACGGGGGCTATCTCGATAACTTTTTTTTTGTATTTTGAGTGTACTTTTTTGTACCGTTGCTACTGGAGAAGTAACTGACTGTTTTTGGGATGAAGAATGTTCCCCTTGACGTGGGGAAACAGCCCCTTTTTTCCTATTTTTTTATTTCCGTACCGTGCTTTCTTTTTTTGCTTTTCTTTTTTCCTTTCATGTTGCCAGTTTGGCTTGTTCTGATTTATGTTATTGTTTACTGTAATGCCCTGACACACGCATATCTGTTTACTGGACCTAATGACAATATGGAAATGTTTGAAAGGGGGAGAGCACCATCTGTTCTATTCTTTAAGTAATGGCTGGTAACTTAAGACTTTGTACATGGAACGTAAGGGGTTTACACGGGCGAATTAAAATTCGTAAAGTGCTCACACGACTTCATAAGGAAAATATAGATGTAGCTTTATTACAAGAAACCCATTTGAGTGATAGCGAACATTTGAATCTAACACATTATAAATGGGTTGGTCAAATTCACTTCTCATCCTTTACGAAAAGTAGTAGAGGAGTAGCAATTTTAATTAGTAAAAGTATACCTTTTAATGTCACAGAGAGTATTAAGGACAAACATGGAAGATACATCATTATTAAGGGGACTTTGAACGCAGAGGAAATTTCACTTTTAAACATATATTGTCCCCCAAATTACTCCTCAGAATTTCTTACAAAAACTTTTCTTGAATTTAAAGAACGCGCATCTGGATTGTGTATTATTGGAGGAGACTTTAATTGTTTATTGAATTCATTATTAGACCGCTTTCCCCCCAGGGACTCTCTCTACACCAAACAGTCCAAAGCTCTTGCTGCACTGTGTGATGACTTAGAATACTTGGATGTTTGGCGCACTCTCAACCCGCATCAAAATAAATTCACTTTTTTTTCTCACCCACATAAGTGTCACTCTCGGATCGACTACTTTTTTGCGCCTAAGACTATAATGCATGCAATTACACGCTGCAACATAGGAGATATTGTTATATCGGATCACGCTATAGTGGTGCTAGATATTTGTGTGAGGGGGTTTCTTAGACCTGTTAGACGTTGGAGATTTAATAATTTATTACTCAAAGATGATACATTTCTCTCATACTTTAATTCAGAGTTTAAGATATTTTTATCTATTAACTCAGAATCTACAAACAATCCCTCACTTCTCTGGGAGACGACTAAAGCATACATCAGAGGCCTTGCCATTTCATACTTTGCAACCAAAAAAGAAAGCAGTTAGAGAAAGAGAAACACCTGGAGTCAGAATTAAATACTGCCACTAGTAGCTACTTGAACGATCCCTCCCCAACTTTGTTAGAAAAAATAAGTGCTGTGCGAACCTCTTTAAATTCATTGCTAACTTATCAGTCTCATTCAAATATATGTTATTCAAAGCAAAAATTATATGAATGGGGTAATAAACCTAGTAAATATCTAGCATATTTAACAAAGTCCAATTCTGACTCACAATTTATTACTTCTATAGTAGACCCCATGGGAGTGCGTTATTTTGATCCTATTATTATTAACAATATTTTTAAACAGTTCTACTCTGTTCTTTATCAGTCTCATCATTCTTCCCAAAAACATGACTACATGATATCTTTCTTTGACTGCCTAACCCTCCCTGTCGTTTCAGAAGAACAGAGGGAACTTCTCAATGCACCTATTTCAAGGGAGGAAGCTATAGTCGCACTCCATAGCTTGAAGTCTGGTAAATCTCCTGGGCCTGATGGCCTTGCATGCGAACTCTATAAAGAATTTGAGTATGTGCTTCTAGACCCTCTTTTAGCTATGCTCAATCATTCATTCTTGACTGACAGGTTACCCCCCTCACTCCGCGAAGCAAATATTTCTCTCATTTTAAAAAAAGGCAAGGACCCAGAAAATTGTGGCTCCTATAGGCCAATTGCTTTACTTAATTCAGATTTAAAATTGTTATCTAAAATTTTAGCGTTAAGATTGGAAAAGGTTCTGCCATATATCATTCATGAAGACCAGACAGGGTTTATTAAAGGCAGAAGCTCCACCCATAATGTCAGGAGGCTTTTAAACATTATTGAGCTTTCCCATAACCTCAGCTCTAGCTCTTGTATTTTATCCCTAGATGCGGAAAAAGCTTTCGATTCTGTGGAGTGGCCGTATCTGTTTTACACACTGGAAAAATTTGGCATTGGTGAATATTTCATTAAGTGGGTGAGAATACTCTATAAAGATCCCCTTTCCGCGGTTATTACCAATGGTCATAGATCTGTTAATTTTTCCTTATCCCGGGGTACAAGACGGGGCTGTCCCCTCTCTCCATTGCTCTTTGCGATAGCAATGGAGCCATTTGCTCAGAGGATAAGAGAGAGTGCAGCTGTATCGGGGGTGTCTCTGGGGGGTAGGCGGCACAAAATCTCCTTATATGCAGATGACGTGTTACTCTTTCTTTCGGACCCCAAGACCTCTGTACCAGCGGTTGTTGACCTCATTCAGGAATTTGGACAATTTTCCGGGTACAAGATAAATTTTTCTAAATCAGTTGCCCTATTTATAGGGAATAAGAAATCCCAAAATCAACCTTCCTCTTTTCCTTTTAAATATTCCGAGGAAGGTTTCATTTATTTAGGTATTAATATAACCCCTACTTTTAGGAAATTATACAAAGCTAATTTTACACCAGTGCTCGAAAAAATCAGAGATGATTTGACCAGGTGGATGACTCTCCCTCTGTCTTGGCTGGGACGGGTTGCCATGATAAAGATGAATGTCCTACCTCGGCTACTATACCCTATGCAGATGATTCCTATTTTACTGTCTAATAAGGTTATAAAAGAGCTTAATGGGTGGTTAAGTTCATTTATCTGGAGCAAAAGAAAACCCAGGTTGAAATGATCAAAGCTTCAGCTCCCTGGTGCAAAGGGTGGTTTGGATCTCCCAAATTTTAAACTGTATCAGTTGGCTTGCCAGCTTCGATTCATTGTTGAGTGGCTTAATGAAGATCCTAAATCAGTTTGGCTTGATCTTGAATCTTCACAGTCTAAATGCCCTTTGCAAAACTTACTATTTATCCGTGATTCTAAGCTGAGGAGAGCTATGTGTGATAACCCTTTAGTATGTAATACTCTTAAGGCATGGCGTGCTATTCAAAGATTAGAAGACAAGATCGACACAACCTCTCCTCTGTTGCCAATCCTGAACAATCCAGAGTTTCTGCCAAGTACTATGGACCTTGGTTTTAACCTTTGGCTGGCTAATGGTATACGTAGGATTTGTGATTTATTTGAGGAGGGATCACTATTGTCTTTCGATATTTTAGCCTCAAAATATAATTTACCTAGGCAACATTTTTTTAGATTCTTGCAAATTAGAGATTACATATTCAAAAATACTACACTCACTTCCAAATATTCACTTTCAGTAATTGAGAGGATGCTTTTAAACCCTCCTACAAAAAAGTTGATCTCCTTCTTCTATAAAGCCCTATGCTCCTATTCTACAGTTAATACCTCGCACCTCAGATTAACATGGGAAAGAGATCTTGGGGTGGTTATCTCGGAGAATGATTGGGAGATGGTTTGGTCTCTAGCCAATAGGCTTTCAGTTTGCAATAGAGTAAGAGCCATTCAGCTTAGGATTCTCCACAGAATACACATTACGCCTCTTCTAAGACACAAGTTCAACTCCGCTCACTCACCACTCTGCCCCAAATGTAAATCTAACATAGGAGATTATATTCACTGTGTATGGGATTGTCATGTTATCCAGACCTACTGGTCCAGAATCATAGCTCAATTGAATAATATCTTAGGTTTGGCCTTGGATCCTGACCCTTTGTCTCTTCTCCTGGGTTTCCCATGTAAGCTTATTTCTAATAAGCATAAAAGACGTCTTTTTGACATGTTAACTTTTGCTGCCAGGAAGAATTTACTTTTGTCGTGGATCAGCGATAAACCCCCCTCTATAAAGGGATGGCATTCAGTTATTAGAGAGACTATTCCTCTGGAACTCCTAACATCTTTTATTCACTCTACGACTGATACTTTTACTCGCACTTGGACACCTTATTTGGACAGCATAAATGCCTCTATTTCTGATATTCTGAGGTTTGGTATGATATAGTGCCTTCAGATGATCTATTACTCTTCTGGTCCTGTTGCACATTTCTGTTCACTGTAGAATGCCTTGTTATGTTATGTATACTTTTGTGTTTATATTTGTTGTATGTCGGGCGATTTGTTACTTTGTTTTGTGTTTGTTTAATAAAAAAATAAATAAAAAAGTTACTTACACAATGTGTAACTTACACAATCTGATATGAATAAAACGTGTCGTCTAATTATAATGGAAATAATTTTTTATTTCCACTTCCATAGACATCAGTGTGTATTTTACAAATTCTAAATGTATTTTTTTTTAGTACTTATGTGAATTTAAATGTCTGAAACCTAAAATAAACATTATGTGGTTAAAAACACTGAATAATTGTGATATTTGACAGCGCTTGAGTGGCGTGCGTCCGTCTCTGGCTCAGTGCCAGCCAACTGCGAAAGCACATTTGAATTTAGCAGTTGATCACGTGATGCACTGGCTGTTCTACTCACACCGGTGTAATCGTATCGTACGCTCCAGGGACCAGCCAAGACTGATCACACAATAGACAGTAAAAGATCACGCCGGTTTGATCTTACGTGCGAAATTCAGTGATTCCTCTGCGTACCACTAGACGGTGGTACGTGTACCACACTTTGAGAACCACTGTCCTATACTTACTGGCCATTTCCCAAAACCGTCGTAACTTAAAGGGGTAGTTCACCCAAAAATGAAAATTCTGTCAGTAATTACTCACCCTCAAGTTGTTCCAACCCCGTAAGACCTTCGTTCATCTTCGGAACACAAATTAATATATTTTTGATGAAATCTGAGAGCTGTCTCACTCCTCTATAGGGTTATCGATACCTGTCATCCCAGAAAAGTTAGTAAAGACATCGTTAAAATAGTCCAAGTGACTACAGTGGCTCAACCTTAAGTTTATCATGCGACGAGAATACTTTTTGTGCGCAACAACAAACAAGAATAACGACTTTATTCAACAATCTCTTCTCTTCCATGTCATTCTCATACGCTGTTGACTTTTGGGTTCTACGTCAGAACGTCGGCTCATTATTGGCCAGCATCACACACATGACCAGCATCGGCCAATAGAGAGCCTACGTTCTGACAAAACTTAATTTGTGTCCGAAGATTAACGAAAGTCTTACGGGGTTGGAACAACTTGAGGGTGAGTAATTACTGACAGAATTTTCATTTTTGGGTGAACTAACCCTTTAAGTAGTACTTGAAAATGTTTGTAAAACTACTAGTGCTCTGAAGTAATCGTAAATCCCTCAGTGCATCATAAGGAGACAGAGATACGAGGTCACCAGCAGGACAACCGGAAAATTGCACTTAATATTGGTTTTATGTATATTTCTTTATCAGTTTTTTTTTTACTTGTTTTATTTTTTTCCCTTAAATACTTTTAACGTAATTCAATAAAGAAATATTAATGAATAAAGAAATAAAATCAAAATTACATGACTGAACACAAATAAATTAAGGAATGAAAAAGTACACTGCTGTGTTTAGACATTTCAAGGAGAGTACAAATTTTATACTTAGGGAAATGGCTAGTATGCTTTAAAGATTTTAAAAATAAAGGGGGTATAAAAAAAACATGTCAATGCTGGCGTGCAGGAAACCCAGCCATGAATTGGACATGTCTTGCTTGTTCATCGTGATGTCTCATGCCATCTTTGTCCTCCTCCTCCCTGACAGTTGATTTCTGCATAACCTTTGTGGCATATATATATGGCCATCCACAGATGGCGTACTGATCGGGATTAAAGTACCATCAATCACTCTGATGACTTGCGGTATATGGTGATGTTTTAACAAATACTCCTGTATGTCTGACATGGCCTGTATGTCATCTTGATGCTGGAAATGTAATGTGTTCAGCAGCAAGTGGAAGCAATGCATAGGGGACTGCTTGTACAGCTCTTGACACAGATGCCTTACTGAGTCCAAGTCCATCACCAGGTACCTGAAGGAAACTGCCATGAAATCTCAGAGCGGCTCGTCAGGGGACAAGGCAAAATTAGGTCCAAAAAACATTTCTGCACTGAACTGAAGATGGCTGAGTTGGATGGGTTCCCGGGTCCCGGGCTGGAGGATGGAGGAGCGAGGAGACAAGGATTGAGAAGGACCACTGCCCTGTGCACTCGGGGGACACCGCTCACCCCGACCTCAGCGAGACGCCTCATTTCACATCACTTCCAATGAGCATAAAACAAACTGTAACATTACAGTTCATGCAAGAATCCAATTCTGTGCTGCTATCGGTAATCGAACAGCTTAGCAAGTTACAAGAAGAGTCACTGGTAAAACTGCATTCAGTCTTGTTTTGTAAATCCATGAAAAGGGACATGTATTTCATGAAGAGACACACTGTTGTGTAAACGATGAACACGTCTGGTGCGGGAGATCTACTTCTGTCTGTCGTGACTCCAGCTCGTCAGGTGGGGGCGCTATATCACTGACAGAGGATTTCAACAGGAAAGATTATGGAAACGCTTTCTTCAGTGGATTATCTCAGTTAATATGCATGATCTTTATAACATAGTAAAAACAATGGTTACCCTGTGAATTTATTAAAGTCTTCTGGGACTCTGTGAAGCATCTTCTTCACAAAGCCCTTATTGAGTGTGTGATGAAAGATGAATTGGCAGAATCAATGAAACAAGGTCTCATCTCTCTTATACACAAGCCTCATGAGGACCACAGATGATCACATGACAGCAGGCGCCCGAACGATCACGTTTTGAACTCTGATTATAAGTTATTGGCTTCTGTATGCTGAAAAGCTGAAAAGCTCTACACAATTTCTAATTTCTAACACTCAATCTGGGTTTTTAAAAAGTAGACATATCTCTAACATATTAATTGTAGATATTCTAGATTATTCTTTAAATTAGTTCAACCTCCCTAAAGCACAATCTGTTATCCAAACTAATTCAACAACGTATGGTCTTTTTCCTCACAAACTTTTTATCCCTAGTAAAATTAAAGAACTCCATTTCAAATAGGGCAGTAACGATACACGATTCGGGTCATATTACGATTTTTGACCCACAATTCGATACAAACTGCGATTTATTTATTTATTTTTTGGGGGGGTTGAGGGGAAAAAAAATATTTTTATTAAATGACATTTGAAAAACCTCTATACTGACCAACAAAGAACAATATTAACTATTGAACGGTGGTGCACGCGTTCAAACATGTAAGCGACCTAAAGCGCACCTAAAAGCTGTCACAAAAAGGAGACATTTCAATTGTTTATTAATAAACAAGAGTTTTCTGTGTCAAAGATGAAGTTGACGATGCTGACTCGCGATCTTCGCATAGTGAACGCGCCAGAGAGAAATGCACATTTCATATGGATTACATAAGCAGAGAGCAGTCTGTTTTCTTTCGTTTTGAATTGTTTTGTTTAGAAGTAGACATTTCAAGCTTTCTATAGATATATTTCTCAGGTCTGTGAGGCAAGAAAAATATAAAAAAATATATAAAAACAATATTAAAAAAATATAAAAAAAATATAAAAAAATCTAAATAATTCTTTCCTTTTCCTTTAATCCTCACTTATCGGGCTTATGCTACTCTGAATGCCTGAACTTCGTATTTTGAGCACTGTTCTTGTGTTGGTTTTGCCTCTTCACGATGACTTGCTTAATTTAGTCCTAAATTGTAAGTTGCTTTGGACAAAAGCGTCTGTTAAATGACTAAATGTAAATGTAATAGCAGCAATTAATTTTTTAATAGTAGCGGTTAATTTATGAGACGATCTCCAGTTCACGCGCCGGCATCTCCGTGTCCTGATTATATTGTCTGCTATATTTATATTTATTAAATCCAGGCAATTGGTTGATGAAACATTGATTTAAATTGAGATACAATTACTGCAAAACAAAATTCACTTTAAAGAAAGGCTTTCTACAAAAACAAACTTAATGAATTGGTCAAAATTATGTCTGCCCACTCATCTCCCGATATACTGCGCATCTTATGATCTTACTCATGCTTTTCACTTTTCATATAATCAACATCTAGATGAAATAAAAAAAATAATTATTTTTTTAAACATAAATATGAAACTAAATCGTTTTCTTTAATGACTGGGCTACAACACGTAGGCCTATTAGCCTACAGAGAAATTTAATGTCCGAGCGGGATTTGAGCGAACGCCGTCTTACCTGTGAGCATGTGGGGGAGACGATTTTCAAACAATCATCGAATATTATTTTACTTGATATGCCAATCCTTAATATTTGGTGCGATCTCAAGCATCTTTTGCTTTGCCGCGAGCACAGCTGTTGCTGTGGTACTGCGGTGAAAGAAAGCCACGACTTTCCTCACGCGACCAAACAAGGGACTGACGCGGGGAACATGCAATCCTGCTTGCGAAGCAAGATTTAATGTGTGCGCAAAACACTTAATATGAGGTGACAACCCTGCTTCTCTCACTGCCACAATCATGTTGCGCGCGTTGTCTGTAACGACAGCAGTGCTATGAGCAGATCTTTCAAGCTGCCACTCTTGCATGGTCGCTTTTAAAACATTGGCTATGTTTGTACCAGTGTGTGACTCGAAAAGCAGGCCAGTCTGAAGCACAAAACTTTTCATTTCCCACTCTGTGGTAATAACATGCACTGTGACTGTGATGTAACTCTGAACAGCCCTCGAAGTCCACCCGTCAGTTGTTATCGCCACACTCTCAGCCTTTTTCAAACCATCTGTCACATTTGCTTTAACTTCATTGTACAGGGCTGGAATTACCTCCTGACTGAAGTGCGGGCGTGACGGAATATGGTACCAGGGCTCCAGTACCTTCACCAATTCACAAAATCCAACATTGTCGACAACAGAGAATGGCCTCATGTCTTTTGCGATTAAAAACTCTGATGCACCTGGTTATTTCTTGAGCTTTTTACATCACACGCACCACACACATGACCAGCGTCGGCCAATAGTGAGCCTACGTGTGACGTACAACACAGACGCGCTGCGCAGATTTACTACGTGAAAAAACTCGAGGCCCAGAGAGAAGGAAATGAAAAGTGGAATAAAGTCGTTATTTTTGTTTTGTTTTTGCGCACAAAAAGTATTCTCGTCGCTTTATAAACTTAAGATTGAGCCACTGTAGTCACTTGGACTATATTAACGATGTCTTTAATACATTTTCTGGAGCAAGTTATAATGTCTTAGAAGCCTATGGAGGAGTGAGACAGCTCTCAGATTTAATCAAAAATATCTTAACCCTCTGGGCGCCACGGTCGAGTTTACTCGACAAGATGCGGCACTGAATAAAATGGCCGATTTTGTCAAATAGGGCGTCAAATTTCGTTCAACCTTCCCTCCACTAGTTGGCAGACATGTCATACTTCATCCCCGACTCAAAAAAAAGTCATGCTTCTATACAAAATCTTCGAGCTAGAGCGCATTGAATCAGTGCAAACAAAAGCGGAGCTAGTGTGCGAGTGAGCCATTTTATCAGAGCAATATTGTCAACGTCAGCGAGTATTTGCATTAGATTATTATTATTATTATTATCTAATGGCATCAATAAAGCTTACCCGCAATGAAGTGTTGTGTCTTCTATTCGCGGACCCTGATTCTGAAGGGGAATAACGTTATCTGCCTTCAGAAAATGACGGTGATTCTGAAAGTGAAAGTATAGCCCTACACCAAGCACAAACGGTGAATCCTTTGCCCAATATAACGTTAGATGGTCCTTTTCCCAATGTCAGTGGTGGGAACAATGTTTCCCGGGGTCGGAGTGTTCATCGCGAAGTTAGCAGGCGTGTTAGTGTTGTGGGGAACGAGGCGGCCGCGGGAGATTTTTACCGCGCTAGCCATGGTGACCGCATGCCTCTCCGCAATCGCGGCGACAGTATTGTGGTGGAGACTTTGTCTAATGCCACTGGGTATGTTAGACGAGGTCGAAGTATTCATAGGACAGTTAGGGGGCAACGTGAAGGCAGGGTGGGGAGTCGCAATGACAATGACAGTAGTCCGAGCTGTGCACACTCGGCGTGCGCGCGAGGCAGACCTGGCCACGCCCGCGCTGCTGCTCGTAGCAGGAGAAGAGGCGATGTGACACGGGGCAGAGGGGCTATTATGCATAGTCTATCGCAAGACCACACCATGAAACACTACAAGAAATGTCACCTGGATGAATAGGGAGTCATTATCTCTACAGCAAAAGCCCTGCAACAATTGTTTTTGTCTGCCATTTATTACACTGTTGATTTACTATCTATTTCCCTGACCATTTAGTAGTGTACAATATGTGTTCTTTTTTGTGTGTTCATGTCCTTGTGATGTGTGCGTCTTTGTCAGCTAAAAAAAAAAACAACCAAATAAACATCAACAAAAACCATAAAAATTCTATAATCCAAGATGGCCGCCACCATATGACGTCATAATATGCAAATTAGATGGGAAAATGTAATCCCTACATAAACTTTGGGTCATCCTTAATATTTCTCTAATTTACAGAAAGTCTCTATCTTTTATCACTTTTAAGATATAGCCTTTTGAAATTAAGATGTCAAAATCGAACGTTTTAGGAAAAAACCTCTGGCGCCTAAAGGGTTAATTTGTGTTCCGAAGATGAACGAAGGTCTTACGGGGTTGGAACAACATGAGGGTGAGTAATTACTGACAGAATTTTCATTTTTGGGTGAACTAACCCTTTAAAGAGATATTGAACTGATAAGACCAAATGCTTAGATTGGTATGGTTCTATATGAAAAGTCTAGTAAAATTCAGGGTAAAAAAACAAGTTATTTTGTGTAAATAACCTTGAATGTCTCTTCCACTCAGCCTGACACACCCCTGGAGGCATATGACTTTATGCTCCACCATTTAGAGAGGCTGGTGCATAAAGCCAAAGAAGCACACCAGACCTGGAACCGTTGGGCTCCACTAGCCGAGAAGCAAGACTTAACCCTCCTTCCCAAGCTGGTGTCAGGGAAGGCCACTGATTAGAGCAGCAAGAATTAAAGAGGACACCAACAGATTACCTGTCACAGCCCAAAGCGCATCCCTTGTCGCTGCCATAAAGCTCAAAGCCACAGCTTTACCAAAGTTTACCGGCAGCCAGCGTGAATACTACAGATGGAGGAAAGAGTGGGAGGCTCTGCAGAAGCAAGGCGAACCAACCGGGTCCATGGAGGTGAAGAAATTCCAACTGCTTGATAGCCTCGATGAAAAAGTGGCCAAAGATCTACACCTGTCTACTTGCACCTCAGCAGATGAGATCTTCAGAGTCCTGGAGAACCGCTATGGGAACCAAGCCACTATCGCCATCGAGGTTGTCGAAGAGCTATACGCTATCCCACCTGTCCATGGTAACCAGCCGAGAAGAATCGTAGACCTCATCCAAGCAGTTGGAAAAGCCCTCTATGATTTAAATGAATTGAACAATGCAGATGCCATAAAAAACCCACTAGTAATAAAATCTATTGAAAGCAAATTGCCAGAGTCCCTGAAGAAAGATTGGCTTACCCATGCTGCTGACCTTAACAATGCTGTGAACCACCAGAACCGCTTTGACAAGCTACTCGCATATCTCCAATCCCAAGAGTCCATCTATGAGCAGTTAGAGCAGTTGAGAGACATCGACCCTGCCAAGGAGAAGATCAGGTTTCAAACAAAGTACGCCCGAACAAAGACAACCAAATCCAGCAGTGGATCAGCAGGCTGCATTATCTGCTGAGACCCAAAGCACACGAGAAAACTCTACATCTGCAGAAGGTTTAGAACCACCACAAAGCTTCAGGAGAAGAGGGGCGCAGTGCAACAGCTTGGGGCCTGCAAGAGGTGCCTCGAAGTCCACGACGAACCCTGCAGAAAAACTACTTACCTGTGCGGGAATCCAGAGTGCAAAGAACAACACCACTACCTTCTCTGTCCCTTGCCCAGACATCTGTCCCAGAGACCCAAGTTCGGTCCAGTGAGAGCTGAGGGGAGAAGATGCACCGAGGCTCAGTAAGAGTTCCTCTCTAAACTTCAAAACTTAAACTAAACAGAGAGATCCAGCTTCTGATCAGCCACAAAGAAGGCCAGCTGGTGCCCTAAAAAGTCTACTCTATTGGCGACCTGGTGCTCTGGGATGGTCCACTCTGCAAGACAGTCGGGGGCACGCATCCAGATCTCTTCGAGGAAGTCATCCTAATGGCCCACACGTCCAAGACTCACTTCGCGAGATCTATGAGAACTGCAGCAGTATCGAGAATTTGGAACAGACCCAGCCTCCTGCCAGTATCCTGACCACCCCGAAGCCCAGTCTAGCACAGCCACAAGCAGCAGAGACTTTCTGAAGTGGTGGAGGTGGGAAAGTATTGGAGCGGCCTGTCAGTCGAGATGTGGAGGGTGTCGCTGCGGGAACTGCCAGCCAGGGGGTAAAGAAATGACGCTCGCAGAAGAAAGGGAGATGGAGATTGTGAGAAATGGCCTGACGTACACAACTGGAGATGATCATAGCACTGAACCACACTGGCACGCCAAGTATCCGTGGGCAGAAGATCCAGCAACTCTGCCAAACAACAAGAAACCAGGAGAAGCAACATTCCTCAGAACATTCAGTCACTTCAAAGAAGAGAGACGCGTGCTGGAAGAAGATGCCTACGTCAACGACATTCTGACTTCGCACAGCGACCTTGACCATCTGAAATGCCTCACAGCCAACATTGAGCACATCCTGAAAGCTACTCCAGTCGAAGTGGGAGGAAAGATCCCAAGAGTGAGATACCCAAAACAGAGCCAAAGACTATGATCCTGCCAAACCAGCTGACGGAAGATGACAACAAAGCCCTTGGCCTTGGTTACACCATCGACGATGACAAGCTTCATGTCATGGTTGCAGTGAACTTTTCAAAGAAAAAGAGGAAGATGCGCCTTGGTCAAAACTTGTTCAGAGAAGAAGTCAGAAATCAAACTCCTGTTCCACTCACTAGAAGAGAGCTGCTAAGCCAAGTCTCTGGCCTGTACGACCCACTCGGCCTTGTGACTCCTGTCAAGCAAAAAGGTGCCATTCTGGTCAGGAGAGTTTTCCAAGAAGCCAAAGTAAAGTACTGCTTAGAAGACACGTGGGACGCTGCCTTGTCTGAATGTCTCCGAGAAGACGCCATAAAGCTATTAGAAGAATATGCTGACCTGAGCCAACTTTGCTTCGCCAGATCCCTGACTCCGCCAGATCTCTGCGCAAAGCCCAGTGCCATCACGTTCTCTGATGGCAGCGAACACGCATACGGCGCAGTGATATATCTTCGCTGGAGCTGCAGCCATGGTGTCGTTGTGAGACTGGTTGAATCTAAAGCCAAGCTGACCCCTCTCGACCACAGAGGCGATCCTGTGAAAGCTGAGATGTGCAGAGCCGTATTCGTATCTTGAGGCGACCTACTTCCAGAGACACTGCCGACTCCAGGTCGAGAAATGATACCATCTTGTCGACAGTCAGACCGTCCTGGGCGCAATACAGCGTGAGAGTTATGACTACTAGACCTTCTTCAAAAACCGTGTTGGCGAGATTCAGAGCAGCACCGACGTCCAGGACTGGTGGTGGATTCCAGGGCTAGCAAACATCGCAGACATCATCACCAGAAGGGCCAATCCAAATGCCCTAACTGAGGACTCCGAGTGGCAGTCGGGTCCAAAGTTCCTCCAACTTCCTGACGAGTGGCTGAAGAAATCCGCTAGAGACGTCGCAGCCCAAGCTCAAGACAAAGTCACAAAGATGCAAGAAAAGACATTTGTAGCAGTACTTACCAGAAGTCGCCTGAAGACTACACACGATCTAGCACACGATCTAGCACATGAGCCAGCATACGATCCAACCCGGGTAGAGTCAGGTGTCCTTACAGTCAGCGAAAGACGAGACGTGTTCCAAGACCTTTGCCTAGCAGCACAAGAGGGCGTCGATTTCCCAAGCGCCACAATAGACAGACTAGTCGTCTACAGGGACCAGACAAGTGGACTTCTGGTTTGTGGTGGCAGAGTCCAGGCCTTCGGAGAAGACCGCAGAGCTGTTCCTCTTCTACCATTCCAAGCTTGGTTATCCACCCATGACGGAGTGGCGGGAACTCTGCTACGGATGAGGAAGAAGACGTGGGTCATAAGAGGGAGAATTATTGCCCGAAAAGTCGTTGACAAGTGTATCGTCTGCAGAAAAGCAAAAGCAAGAACCTGCAAGCAGATAATGGGAAACTTACCTGAAGAGAGGTCAAGTCCTGCTGCACCATTCGAGTTCACATCCGTTGACCTGTTTGGACCTTACCATGTGAAGGATGATGTCAAGAAGAGAGTAACTATGAAAGTATGGGGCGTCGTATTTTGCTGTATGTCCAGCCGAGCCATCCATGTCGAGCTAGCAAACACACTATCAACAGAGAGCTTTCAGCTTACCTACCAGAGGTTCGCCGCTGTCCGAGGCCATCCCCGAAAAATCTGGTCTGATCCTGGTACGAACTTTGTCGGAGCAAGACCTGTCCTGAAAGAGATGTACACTTACCTGAATCAACAGAACAAAGAGTCGCTTGAAGAGTATGCTGCCAGAAATGAGACCACCTGGACGTGGAAAATCCTCCCGGCCGATTCACCTCACCGAAATGGGGCCGCCGAAGCTGCTGTCAGAGTCACTAAGAGAGCTCTCCAAAGTCTTGGAAATGTAGAAGGCCTTACCTTCAGTGAGTTCCTGACTGTGCTCCAGCTAGCTGCCAATCTTGCTAATGAGAGACCCATCGACGCCAGAGTTCAGAGCCGAGAAGAGCGCATCCAGTACATCACGCCGAACAACCTGTTGCTTGGTCGAGCCACACAAAGTGGAGACTTAAAAACTGTCGACTACACCATTTATCCATTCGAAAGACTCAAAGAAGTACAAACTATAGTCAACAACTTCTGGAAGTCCTGGAGCCAACTCGCTGGTCCGAACCTGTTCATTCACAGTAAGTGGCATACTGCTGAAGGAACGTTGCCGTTGGAGACATAGTTTGGCTCTGCGACCAGAACGCACTGAGAGGACAGTTCAGACTTGCAAAAGTCATCAACGTGAATCCTGATTCCAGAAGTGTTGTTCGAGATGTTTATGTGAAGGTCTCTCCAAGCTCCAGCATTTCGGTGAGAGATCCAAAACCTGGTGCCAGAGATCCCGAATCGAGTACCATTCTGCATCGGGACGTCCGGCACCTTGTGGTCCTCGTACCGGTGGAAGATCAAGTCGGAGACCAGCCCACTTGAGAGTGCGATCTTTACGGGCATCGCCACATAAAAGATCGAGTGGGAGGTGTCGCACTAACCCGGTGGAGGTGTGGCTGTCTCCCGTGTACCCATCATTTCCTTCTTTGCATGCCGCCTCCCCTGTGCGCGCTCTGGTGCATGCTCGACCAGGTGAATTGAATTGGGGAAATCAGAAAAAAAACAAGTAAACCAAGTAAAAAATCAAGTTATTTTGTGTAAAAAAACCTTGAGCTGGGTTTCCTGTAAAATGCATTTTACCTTTCCTGTGTTGGGAAAATACCTGTTTATTTAAAATGATTTTTGTGTTTATATTTTTTTAATTTTTTTAATTTAAAGGTTTTTCACCTGTTACTCCCGATCCTGATTCTGTTACATTGGTACCTGTTCAACTGGTCAAAATAAATATTTTTCTGAGTGAAATCCGAAGTCTGGTCCTTTTCAAGTGTGGGCACCTCACAGTTAGAAGACACTTGACAGTGACTGAAAGTGCATTCCAGAAGCCTGCAGTTGGTGAGTGAGCGGCATCTCAGAGAGGCACAGTCATTTTCTTGAAAATTTTACTGAACATCAATGGAAACATCTTCCCATCTAAACTTTTGAAATTTGTATTACATAACTAGTAATGTCATTTATATTTGGTTGCCAGGTCTGTGCAACAAAAGTAGCCCAATTCCAATTCAATTCAATTCAAAATTCAAAATTTTATTTGTCACATACACAGTCATACACAGTACGATATGCAGTGAAATGCTTACACGACTGCCATTGACCATAGAAAAAATATCAATATAACAGATATAGAAATATAGAAATAAAAATTTGTCAAAGATGAAAATATAAATATGATAAATATATTTGTGCAGTGGTCCATAAGATAAAAATATGAAAATATAAAAATTTGAAAATATAAACAAAGATATAAATGAAAATATAAATGAAAATATGAAAATATAAATATAAATATAAATATATAGTGCAAAGTGTGCATGAGTGTATCCAGGGTGGCCATGGATACCCAGTCAATGTTGGATATTGCAATGATATATTATATTATTAGTCCTATGTTGTGATTATGGTTGTGGTTGAGAGACCTTATCGCCTGCGGGAAGAAGCTCCTCCTCAGTCTCTCTGTGTTGGCCTTCAGGGAGCGAAAGCGCTTTCCAGACCGCAGCAGACAGAACAGTCCATTGTTAGGATGGCTGAGGTCCTTCACTATCTTCCTGGCCTTGGTCCAGCACCGCTTGCTGTAGATCAAATGCAGGTCAGGCAGCTCGGCGCTGATGATGCGCTCAGCTGATCGCACCACCCTCTGTAGAGCTCGTCTGTCCTGCGTGGTGCTGTTTCCAAACCAGGTTGTGATGTTTCCCGTCAGGATGCTCTCTATGGTGCAGGAGTAGAAATTCCTAAGCACCCTAGAGGGCAGTCTGAAGTCTCTCAAGCGTCTTAGATGGTAGAGACGCTGCCGGGCCTTTTTCACCACGGTGTTGATGTGACAGGACCATGATAGGTCCTGCGTGATGTATACACCGAGGTATCGAAAGCTGTCCACTCTCTCCACTGGGCTCCTGTTGATGACGGGGGTCTGGTAGTTCCTCTCCTGCTTCGTACAAAAGTCCACTATCAGCTCCTTTGTCTTGCTGACGTTCAGGAGGAGATTGTTCCTCTGGCACCAGCTCTCCACATTTCCAATCTCCTCTAGGTAGGCCGACTCATCGTTGTTCGTGATCAGGCCCACCACGACAGTGTCGTCAGCAAACTTAATAACGGTGGTGGAGTTGGTAGTGGCCACACAATCGTAGGTGTACAGAGAGTACAGCAGGGGGCTCAGAACACACCCCTGGGGAGCTCCAGTGCTGAGAGTGAGTGAGGCTGAGACATGTCCGCCCATCCTTACTGCCTGTGGTCTGCCAGTCAGAAAATTGGAGATCCACTGACACATTGATGAGCTAAGTCCCAGAAGCTCCAGCTTGGTGGTGAGTGTGGAGGGAATTATGGTATTAAATGCAGAACTATAGTCGATGAAGAGCATTTTCACATAATTCCCTCTCCGAGTGTCCAGGTGAGTAAGAGATGTATGGAGGAGATGAGAGATAGCGTCATCCGTAGAGCGGTTTGAACGGTAAGCGTACTGTAGTGGATCCAGTGTGTCAGGTAATGAAGAAATGATGAAGTCTCTGACCAGGCGTTCAAAGCACTTCATCACTACTGAAGTGAGGGCTACAGGGCGATAATCGTTAAGGGAAGGAGGATAAGGTTTCTTCGGAACGGGAACAATGATGGACTCTTTGAAGCATGTGGGGATCACCGACTGAGATAAAGAGATGTTGAATATCTCAGTGAACACAGGTGCTAGCTGGTCTGCGCAGGCTCTAAGAATACGGCCTGAGATGCCGTCTGGTCCTGCTGCTTTCTTGGTGTTCACTTTCCTGAAGGCTCTCCTCACGTCATGCTCGGTGATGACGAACGCGCCTCCGGTGCTGGCAGTGTTTTTCTGTCTGCAGCCGTTAGCACCGCTAGCATTAGCATCGCTAGCGTCTTTAGCTGCAGCCTCGAAACGAGCATAGAAAGTGTTCAGCTCATCTGCCAGAGTCGCGTCCGTGTTCATCATACCGTTTTTTTTTGCTTTATAATCCGTTATTTTCCGTAATCCCTGCCACAGGCTCCTAGAGTCACTCTGTTGAAGTTGTGACTCTAGTTTTCTCCCGTAGCGCTGCTTCGCCTCTTTCACCGCCTTCCGCACGTTGTATGACACAGCCCTGTACAGTTCCATGTCCCCCGACGCAAGTCCCGTGTTGTAGGCAGCGGTGCGAGATCTCAGAGCGTCGCGGATGGTTTTATCCACCCACGGCTTCTGGTTGGGAAACGTTCTGATAGTCTTTTTCTCCACGGTATCTTCCGCTAGTTTCCCAATAAATCCCACAACCGCTTCCGTAAACACGCTGACGTCATCATCGGAGCTGTTCCTGAACATGTCCCAGTCCGCGTCATCAAGTGCGTCCTGTAACGCGGCCACCGATTTGTCCGTCCAGCACGCGACCTCCCTCTGAACCGGAACTTCCTGTTTCAGCCTTTATTTGTATTTTGGCATGAGGAAGATGGCGGCATGGTCGGATTTACCAAACGGGGGGCGAGATTGTGCCTTGTAGCCGTCCTTGACCATAGTGTAACAGTGGTCCAGTGTCCTTTCGCCCCTGGTGGGGCATGTAATGTGCTGATAAAAGTTCGGCGCTGCGCGTTTGAGGTTGGCACTATTAAAGTCCCCCGCCACAATAAGCGCAGCGTCCCGATGTTGTGTCTGGTGTTGTGTGAGTGCCTCATGCAACTCACATAAGGCAGTGTCCGTGTCCGCATGTGGTGGAATATAAACGGCGCTGATTATGACCGATGTAAACTCCCGAGGAAGGTAAAAAGGGCGACACATGATGGACAGTAGCTCCAGATTTGGTGTGCAGGAGCATGTGAGAGGAACAACGCTCGCGCTGTTGCACCAGCTGCTGTTCACCATTAAACACACGCCGCCTCCCCTTGACTTCCCCGAGTCCCGCGTCCTGTCCATGCGGTGAACCAAGAAGAACTCGGCCGGCTGGATGGCGTGGTCCGGCACCGCTGGATTCAGCCATGTCTCGGTGAAGCAGAGGAGATTGCAGTCCCGAATGTCTCTCTGGAACTTTATCCTGGCCCTGAGGTCATCGAGTTTGTTCTGCAATGACTGGAAGTTGGCGAGCAGGATGCTGGGCAGAGGTGTACGGTGTGCACGGGCTCTCAGCCTATTCCTGGCGCCAGCTCGTTTCCCTCGTGGCCGCCGCTTCGCGCCGCGTCCATTGTTCTCCCTCAGGATCTCACTCGGCCAGCTCGGATCCAGAGTTAAAAGCGTCGAATTGTGAGTACATTGTACACCAATAGAAACAAGAGTGTCTCTATCATAACTAATGTGCTCAATAGTGGTAATTTGGCTATTTTAAAACGCTAAAAACTGACTTAAAAAACAAAACTAAGAAAAAAAGTGGTCCGAGCAGTCGTGACGGCAGCCGACCTCACCGGCGCCATCTTCAGAGGAAAAATTCCGCAGGAAAACCTCACACCTGGCAACACTGACGGTAGGCCGCATTAGAAGGACCCAACAACGGATCTTGGATACTTCGTCGCGCCGCTGTGACGTAGAGCCTGAATTGGGACACAGCTCTTGAACCCTAAGATACTGTGGCCTGGTAAGGATGCAGTGAGAGCAAACATGCCAAAGTGTTTCAAACCCAAATTTAAGAACTGTCGTTGTGAAAAAGACTGTACGGAAATATTTATAGAGAGAACATACAATCCAAGAGAAAGGGCTGAAATTATATCCAACTATAAGCACCAAAACACAATTAAGTATCTAATTGGAATAACACCAGCAGGAGCTATATCATTTTTGTCTGGTGGGTGGGGAGGGTGTGCCTCTGACAAACTAATAACTTTAGATTATTGTTTTTTGGAAAAAGTTGAGCATGGTGATGAGATACTTGCAGATAGAGGTTTCCTTATTAGAGAGGAATTGGCTGGTGTTGGAGCAACATTAAGAATACCAAATTTCACTAAGGGGACGTCTTAGGTGCTTGTGCTGACACTTCGCCAGTTGTCAAGAATCCGCATACACGTGGAACGAGTTATAGGTCAGCTTAACAACTTTCAGATACTAAACACTGTTATACCCATCACCCACTGTGATACCCAATGTCATTTCCCTGTTGAAGCCCAGCGTCAGTGACTTCAGTGGAGCTGCTCTGAACAGTTTTTTTCAGTGCTTCTAAACTAGACGGTCATTGGATAAATGCTGCGATTATGTCCCGCCCGCGGACGCTCAGCGTCTCTGGAGTGAATGAGGAGTGGGCTGGCCTGGACTCCAGGCTTCCGCGTGATGATTGGAGGGTCTGTCGAAAGGCTGCGTCTCCTTTTGATTGACAGCGATTTCATACAATAAAAAGTCGCTGACGCTGAAGCTGTTCGAGCTCAGTCCCATCACGAATTTCTCAACTGTAGTCGAAAGACAAACTGCTGCAACCTATTTCTTGGTATTTGCTTGTCTAAATTGCTAGCCAATTTTCATAATACATTTCACACAATTATACAGTTATATCTTTATTATTATATTATGTAACGAGTTACAGTTTAAAATATATATTTATATTTATAATTAATTTTAACGGATTATAATTAATCATAAATATTTTAGTTATTTTTAGAATTGACTGTAGCAGAATTAATAGTACAATTATTTAATCAGTTCATCCAATGAACAGAAAGCATAATCAATTATTAATTCTAGGAAATATATTATCTTCCTGGCCAAGAAAGAATAACCTTTTCCAACTAAAGTAAATAAAGTTCTAGCAGGGTAATAGCATAGGTATCACTAGATCAAGATGTTTAAGTGACTTCGATATGTGGCAAACACAGAGAAAATAAAACATGGATATAATGGTTTAATAAACAAAACTACGGTAGGCTACACACACAATTAAACTAAGCAAAGATTGTATACAGAATCAAAGAAAAGTGGAGAAAGAGAGAAAGAAGAAAAGAGAAGGGCAAGATTACAATCAGTTAACCACAACCTACGAGAAACATCAGAGAATCAGGGTCACCTTAAAGGGGCACAATAACTTACAAACGCATCTAAAGGCAGCGAACAGGTACTTGCATTGACTTTGGTTGCTGAACAAGTCCAGATGCAGGAGATTCTTGATGATTTGTCAGGAGTGCGCTGAAGCGTTCGTTTGGCTTCTTGCGGTGGTCCATGTTGAATCCAAAGAAGTTAACTTGATAATGAAGTTGTCGGAAGGAGACAGGAGAATGTTGTCTCAAAGAGTATCTGAACTAATCGGATACTCTTAAAGGTCCTATCAGTTCACACCCATTTTTTGAGGTGACCAATCTAAGATGACCTGGAGAAAGTCTTTGTTCATCTTATCTCCATTTGCATGTTCATGCTGGCATGGAGAATTTGTGCAGTCTTTACATAAAAGTATGGTACAAATATTTATGATGAAATTTATCAAAACATGTTGTACACCATTGATTATAAAATCAAAAGGGGATTATTTTGATACTACAGTTTTTATCGATTGCTTAAACACATTTCTTGAAACTATGCCTCGTATTCTCAAAACTGTAAACACAAATCCACAACGTCTCACCCAGTTCCCCAAACATCCTATTTTCAGGTCAAAATGAAGCTCTACACTCAAAACCATTCACTCTTGCTGAAAAACCAAACTTTGCCCTCAGACAGGACACAAAAGCCCTCAAAATCACACACACTACAACATAGTCTAACACACTGGTGCAATAAATTCAAAACAACATTTCCAAAACTGGTAAGTTATGTTGCTTGTGGTTCCCCCCCCTCACAAACCTTTTCAGATGATGAACACAAAAGACACAACCAATGGATACATTGGCACATTTTTATTCATTCATGTACTACACAGTACAACACACACACAACAAAACAAAACAAAAAAATGTTCCCTGTTTTACTTTTTTTTTTTTTATTCTCTCCTCTAAAAAAATGTGTGTGTGACCATCATATGACAGTAAAAGAGCACACACAAACCTTATTCTAATATGGAATTGTATTGGAATGGTAAAGAGTGTTGGTCGTGACAGGAGGGCCTCCACTCAAGGAGACAATATGATGAACACGTCTAATAATGTTCCACATATGGTTGAAATACCATCATTTGCCTAGAAAGATAACATTCTCGAGTCGAGACTATAAAGGATGAAGGATGCCCTCCCTTCACTGTCACACTCTGTGTCACTCTGTGTGACTGTACGACTGCTGGCCTTTTCTTGCAAGAAAATAAACCTCATCAAAGACTATTGGAAATGTTTGTCTTTTATTCAGTGATAGAATTTTGTTTGCCACCACACCTCCCTGAAGGTTCTCGAGGTGACGGTAAAGCGACTCAGATTTGGCCTTACTCGTAGCCCAGCCTCCCTCATAGTCATACCATTGACAAAGACATGGGCAACTAGAGTGGCTTGAATCTCATCTGAGACCCTTGCCCTTCCCCCTCCTTCTTATCCCTCCTCGACCTCTTCCTTCATGTCTTTCTGGATCCATTGTTCCAAAACTCAATAAACTGATTTGGACCCTTTTATCTATCTATTGAAGGATCTGATTGATGTGTGTTAAATTTCTTAGTGTTTCCACCTGGGTAATTGTGTCTAACCGAGCTGAAGCTGTGCTGACTTGAGTGAACAATATTGATTGCTAGTGCTTTCTAAATGACAACATGGTGTAGGCAATGAGAAATGAAGGGATTTGTGTGTAGAGTTTTGCAGTGACAGTTCAACAAATCTGACTCATGTGTCAAAGCAGGGAATAGGTGAGCTTTTTGATAAATGGCATTATGGTTTTGAAATTTTAGTTCAAAAGCCTGGTTATAGTGTTTAAGCAATCGAGAAAAACTGTAAGAATGAGGGGATTTGAAGACATTAAAGCTGTGATACATCATCTTTGTATATCAACATTGGAAGTTACTCTAACATAACTAAAGAATCATAACTAGGCTAATAAAACATAGGGACATGCATAAACACAAGAGAAATACTATAAACATTTAGGAAAAGTTTGTGGGTAAGAATGGAGCAGATGTCCTTTGTGTATTGGAGTTTGTCTCTATAGTCTTTAACCAAATGGCTAGTGTATCCTGTACTGTCTTTGAGGCTTGTAGACACAGTCTCTTGCTGAGATCGTTCAGTGGAGCCGAGGTGATAACAGCCTTTGAAGAGAACTGGTTTTAGGGCCGATGACAACAGGGGAGAGGGGGAAGGTTTTCTGATGTCTTGGTCATTTTGATTAAGGCCATTCATTACAATTATTACTTGTTATATTTTTTTATATTATTATTAGTAATAATTCAAAAAATAATTATTAAAATTACTAGTAGTATAATTATACTTTATTATATTATTATTTATACCTTTATTATATTATTACATTTATACAATTATACCTAGCTCTGCTGGCCATTGAGAGGACACTGGTCAAGTCACTGGAAAAGACGCCTAGTTGTACGACAGGGTCACAGAGCATTTTCTTGTAAAGGATGTTTTATGGTGCGTAATTTTAAACACCTTTAACCTTATTTTAATTATTCTCAGGTTAGGTAAAGTAAGTCAAATCTGTCCTAAATAATAAGCATTTGAATTTCCATACTTACAATATTTAGATCACAGAAGACTTCTCCGTGGTTAGTTCAGATCAATCTTTTGTAAAACAGACTTATGGCAGGCGAGCTTCTTAATTCCAATTATATACATTTTTTATTACATACAGATTAACTAGTTTACATTAAAGGTATTACAGTATTTCACAATTGCTAAAACACTAAACCCATTCTCTGAACCCAATGCTCAGTGGCCTAAACCCATTTGTCGAATCAGTCACTCTGTAGGCAAAACCTTAACCCTCTGGGGTCTAAGGTGTTTTTGGGGTCCTTGAGATGTTCTGACATACCCTGACATTTGTGCTTTTTTCAGTTGCTTATAAACATATTAATGGCAAAAAAAAATTACACACTATTTATCACAAACAGGGCTACCATAATATGTGAGCAACAAGAATGTACATGTCTGCATTTTTGAGAGAATAATGTTTATGCATGGTTATTGAAAAAACTAAAAACTAAAGTTTCTGAAATAAGGCCATAAAACACATTCTAAATATGTGCCAATAAGACTTTTGTCTAATGGATGTCATCACCTAGTGTTTTTTCTTCAAAATGATGTGAAAATCACCCTGCCTTATCATTCACATAACACAATACATTGATTTGAATTTTGCAAAGCACTTTCTGTTTGGAAAGGCAATATGCGGAGTGGGCATCAACGATCATGAATATTTAGTGGTTCACACCTGAGGAGACAATGGGGCCTGCATACTTAATTAGCCATTCATTCAGGTGAGTCACTGAGCCACAAGAATGCAAGAGCAACAGTTGGAAGCATCTCAATTCTTTTTTATTTTTCCACATATTGTGCTTGCAATTTGGCCTATAATATCCAAGGAAAACATGTCTAGTAATTGTGCAGTTAATTCTCATACTGTATTTTCAGTTTTGGAATATTTATCCTCTCCCCAAATTTGTCACTAATAAAACACAATAAAAATTATTTAAAGAAAAGGCTTATATTTACCTTTTAATAGTTTGTCTACATCTACCTTGTAAATATATTTTTTTATTAAAAAGGTTACAATTACAACAACAATTCAAGTGTAATCTTTCTTTGTAAAAACTAAAGTATACATTTTATCATACATATTTCAAAGTTAAGGATTTGATTGATTATTTTATTATTTTATTTTTGACAAAACATACTATATTTAACATGAGCAAAAATTGGCAAACAAAAGCTTATTTGAGGTGGCAGATATTTTACAGTAAAAATGTATAATCTATCCAAAACTAATCAACGAAATGTTGTCTTTCATATGTCTGTAACATAGGTCTTTCATTTTTATTATAAGAAATATAAATGTTAATTTGCAGTTTAATACGTTGGTTATACAAATACATTTTGTTTCAACATATTTCAGTCGATTTTTACTCAGTATAGCAATACAGTTTGCTAAAACCGAAACTGTAACGATAACCAGCTGGAGTGCCCTCGAGAGCCACCAGAGGGCACTCCACACCTGCCTGTTTTGTTTGTTTGGACGGCCTACCTGTGTTTTGACCTTTTGCCTGTTTATTGGATTACGTGTCTGGATTGCCCCTTCATTAAAGCTGCATTTGGATCTCTACCTTCGTGTCTCCGAGCAGTCCGTAACAAAAAACTTCGCCACACATAGATCCAGCAGCTGAGAACTCCCCATCATGAATCCAGCAGTCAATATTATGCGTCTCCGGTCTCAGGACAAGATGGTCTCCGCACTTCACGCCAGATCTGCCAAAGCCAAGGCAGTATGCGTCATGCCCGCCGCCCCTGAGACTGAGAGCGTCATGCCCGCCAAGCTAGAGCCTTCACCACTGGTCCCGTCCAGCACAGAGCCCTCTTCACCGCTGGTCCCGTCCAGCACAGAGCCTTCTTCACCACTGGTCCCGTCCAGCACAGAGCCTTCACCGCTGGTCCCGTCCAGCACAGAGCCTTCACTGCTGGTCCCGTCCAGCACAGAGCCCTCTTCACCGCTGGTCCTGTCCAGCTCAGAGCCCTCTTCACCGCTGGTCCTGCCCAGCTCAGAGCCCATTTTGCCGCTGGTTCCGTCCAGTTCAGAGCCCTCTTCATCGCTGGTCCTGTCCAGCTCAGAGTCCTCTTCGCCGCTGGTCCTGTCCAGCTCAAAGCCCTCGCCGCCGCTGGTCCCGTCAAGCTCAGAGCGCGCTGATTCTGATCCAGAGACTGAGCTTCACGTCACTTCTGCCGACCCAGAGACTGAGCTTCACGTCACTTCCGCCAACCCCACGCTTGTGTCTTCGGACAAGATGGTCGACTCCACGCCTGTGTCTTCGGACAAGACGGCCGACTCCTCGCCTGTGTCTTCGGACAAGACAGCCGACTCCACGCCTGTGTCTTCGGACAAGATGGCCGACTCCACACCTGTGTCTTCGGACAAGATGGCCGACTCCACGCCTGTGTCTTCGGACAAGATGGCCGACTCCACGCCTGTGTCTTCGGACAAGATGGCCGAAACCACGCCTGTGTCTCAGGACAAGATGGCCACCGCCGAGCCAGTGTCTCAGGACAAGATGGTCTCCGCCGAGCCAGTGTCTCAGGACAAGATGGTCGCCGCCGAGCCAGTGTCTCAGGACAAGATGGTCGCCGCCGAGCCAGTGTCTTCGGACAAGATGGCCGCCGCTGAGCCGGTGTCTGTTCCTGAGCCGGTGTCTGTTCCTGTCCCTGAGCCGGTGTCTGTTCCTGTCCTTGAGCCGGTGTCTGTTCCTGTCCCTGTTCCTGTTCCTGAGCCAGTGTCTGTTCCTGTGCCATGGTCGCCTCCCTGGCCGCCTGAAGGGTCGTCGCCTCCCTGGCCGCCTGAAGGCTCGTCTCCTCCCTGGCCGCCTGAAGGGTCACCTGCACAGCCTGCTCCGCCCTGGTCGCCTGCACAGCCTGCTCCGCCCTGGTCGCCTGCACTGCCTGCTCCGCCCTGGTCGCCTGCACTGCCTGCTTCGTCCTGGCCTCCCGTATTACCGCAGTCTCAAGGTCCTCTTCTGCTCCACGGACCTGGCCCTCCATCCCGCCCCCGGATCCGCCTCCGGGCCACCTCCCACCTGGACAGTTTTGGAGCGTCTGGAAGCCGCTCTTTGGGGAGGGGCTATGTAACGATAACCAGCTGGACTCCACACCTGACTCTCATGTTCACTCACAGACTACATCTCCCATCATTCTCTGCCTGGACTCATCAGCACTCATTGTCACATTCACCTGTATCTCATCTTCTTGTTTAGTTCACCCCATATAAGCCTGGTTCACCCCATCACTCACTGCGAAGTTTTGTATGTTGTTGCACTACATTCCTGAGCGTTTTCCCTGGTTTCTTGTCTCTTGGTTTTTGGATTTCTTGCCTGTTCCGTGGATTACTCTTTTGCCTCTGACCCCTGCCTGTTTTGTTTGTTTGTTTGTTTGTTTTGTTTGTTTGGACAGCCTACCTGTGTTTTGACCTTTTGCCTGTTTATTGGATTACGTGTCTGGATTGCCCCTTCATTAAAGCTGCATTTGGATCTCTACCTTCGTGTCTCCGAGCAGTCCGTAACAGAAACATTCATGCACAAACAGAAACGCCTGACTGTAACGTTGTTTTTATGAAATATTAGGCCATATAAATGTTAATTTTCAGTTTAATATGTTGCTTATACAAATAGCCTACATTTTATTTCAACATATTTCTGTCGATTTTTACTCAACTCAGTATAGCAATACAGTTTGCTAAAACATCATCATTCATTCACACAGAGACGCAATTTAAATTTAAACTGTCTTTTTAAAATCTCTGCGGCTGCCGTTCATTCATTCATAGAAACGCGATTAACTTGAGAAGAAAAAAAAACTTACTACATATTCGGATCCTCTCTCCTGCAATACCCGCACTCTGAGGTAGATTTTCCATTATTATTATTCCTCACAGCGCTGCCAGATGGTGTAAACACGTAGGCTACAATGATATGATTAAACTTGTGTTTTCTCGAGCTGATATGGGGGCGTTCACAGGTTTGCTTGGATTGCCTCAGTAGTTTGCGTTTGAATAGCACACGCTCTACGTGGGCGGAGTCACATTACATTTGAATTAGCTCTAATTAGCTCGACTGGAATCGCTCTCTTTTAATACAGATTTCACAAGATGAGAATATTTGTTTTTTATATAAATTACCTCATTTAAAAGAAGAGAATTCGGACGCGTTTCAGAATGGTCTTCACTGACAGAGAGAAGGCAGAACTCGCATCACGTTTATTTTTCTTTATTTGGCAAAAAGCACAACACTTTGTTTTTATTGTGAGTATACACAAAAATAATACACATTTAACAGAATCGATTGATGTATGAAACTTGCTTGTAATATCAAAGTCAACAGAGCAAAATTAATTTCTAATTTCTTGAACTGAACTGAAAAAAAGCGAGCCTATCGCGCCGGCGCGATTGTCGACCTCAGGGGGTTAAACAAGTTCAGGTAGTTAAGACACTGTTTGCAAATCTCATCCACTCTTTTTGCAAAACTCTAAACACATTCTCACTCACTAAAACACATTTTGCACTGTGTTGCAAAATGGTAAATACATGTGGCAAAAGTTAAACACAACTACAACACAGCTGTCATCGTTTACACACAACAACTCAAAATTGTTCACACTTGTTTCTAATGATGTGATCAAATCAGTTGTCTAGAATATAAGCCAGTTCAGAGTACACAGGGGGGCCAGGTACGTTGAATGTTGATTCCAACAATGGATGGAAACAATGTGAGAGGCAGAGGAGGAAGAGTTTGTGTAAGAGGTGGTGGACGAGGAGGAAGAGTACAAGGACAACGAAGAGCAAGACTAAGAATAGTAATTTCAGATCAAATTCGGGCAACTGTAATAGACCATGTTCTTGTTCATGGAATGACAATGAGGGAAGCAGGACAAAGAGTACAACCCAATTTGAGCAGATTCTCTGTGGCCACCATAATCAGGACATTCAGAGAAGAGAACAGGTAAATGTATTGTTTTTCTAATTTGTGCGACTGAAAGTTTACTGTATACATTTGATACAGTACATCAGTTTGTCAGGGGACTGGGGAAAAAAGAAAAAAAGATTCACAATACATTTTACATATGAATGTGATGTCCATTACTATTGTTACTGTATGTATACATTTGTAAGAGCATTTTCCCTTTTGTAGAATTGCAAGACTACCAAATGAGGGTGGAAGGACTCCTTTGTTCTCCCAACAGCAAGAGGCTCTCATTGTTGATATGGTCCGTCAAAACAATGTCATCCGACTGCGAGAAATACAGCAAAGAGTTGTAGAAGACAATGTAAGATTTGAAGGAATCAACAGTGTAAGCCTTTCTACCATTTCCGTGTCCTCCATCGCAACAGGGTACGCATGAAGCAAGTGTACAGAGTACCCTTTGAGCGCAATTCAGAAAGGGTCAAAGATCTACGATATCAGAATGTGCAAGTAAGTGTACACTTTCAGCACTGATGCTTACACTACAAGTTTCTAGCCTACAGTTATTGTCCTATACTGTTACTGTAACTGCACTATATTGTAGTGTATGTAAATCAGGAGTGCATATAAATATACTTTTGCAGAAGTGTGTCTTTCTGTAACACTTACTAAACAATTTTTTAATCTCTTTATATATATAGAGGGTGTTTGAAATGGATTCCATGGAAAGGATGTGTCCAGTATCTGTAAAACTGCATTTTTCCATCTTAAAAATTTATCTAAATTACGTCATATGCTTTCATTGACAAATGCGGAACAATTAGTTCATGCGTTCATGACCTCAAGGCTAGATTATTGTAATGCTCTACTGGGTGGTTGTCCTGCATGCTTAATAAACAAACTACAGCTAGTTCAAAACGCAGCAGCTCGAGTTCTTACCAGAACCAGGAAGTATGACCATATTAGCCCGGTTCTGTCAAAACTGCACTGGCTCCCTATTAAACATCGCATCAATTTTAAAATATTGCTGATCACTTACAAAGCACTAAATGGTTTAGCTCTGCAGTACTTGAGCGAGTTTTTAACGCATTATAGTCCTTCACGTCTATTGCAATCTCAAAATTCCGGCCAGTTGATAATACCTAGAATATCAAAATCGACTGCTGGCGGTAGATCCTTCTCCTATTTAGCACCAAAACTTTGGAACAGTCTTCCTACCATTGTCCGGGAAGCAGACACACTCTGTCAGTTCAAAGCTAGACTAAAAACACATCTCTTTGACCTAGCTTTCACATAATACATTATAGACTTCTATAATTCAGTGTTAGGCTGCATAGATTAGGTCAGCTGGAACCGGGAACACTTCCCATAAATCCTGATGTACTCGTTACATCATAAGAAGAATGGCATCTACGCTAATATTAGTGTCTTTGTTTATCCCGAGGTCTTCCCGCAGCCTTTCCGGATCCAGGCCGTATCCAGATCTGATGAAGGAACTTCGCCTGGACCCAATGACAACGCAGTGCTGAAGTGCCAACTAGTCTCTCCCTATGGAGGATCCCTTTACCACTCTACAGATAAAGCGTTGTCGGGAAACTCAATTTTCGTATCTACCCCGAATTGATAAAATAAAATAAAATTCTGTACCAAAATTATAAGGAAACACCAGTACTTTGTTTAGGCTTGGTTTGTAGGGAATTACAAACCTGCGTACATATTTTCAAACGCACATAACTATAGAACCAATTCTTAATGCGCATGTGAACGCCGTCAGCGTTTCTCACAGGTTCGCGTTTAAAGTCTGTGTAGAGAGAATGGTGTCGTCTTAGCGGCCCCAAATTTAATAACAAATTAATGTTCCGACGGAAGCGAATCAATCATAACTAACCTTAGCTGGAAAATAACTTTACTAAAGAACCGCTATAAAGCCAAAACAATCTCTGTTACCATAAATTATACGTTTATCTCTGTAAAGCTGCTTTGAAACAATCTACATTGTTAAAGGCGCTATATAAATGAAGATGACTTGACTGACTTGACTTGAAAGGCCCCATGAATACATTTTTGTAGATGAAGCAGGGTTCAATCTGGTGAAGAGGAGAAGGAGAGGCTGGAACATAATTGGCCAACGTGCCATTGTGGAAGTCCCTGGCCAGCGTGGTGGCAATGTCACCCTATGTGCAGCCATAAGCAATGGGGGGGTCCTCCACCGTCATGCAACCCTGGGGCCATATAACACTGACCATCTTCTTACATTTCTGGGTGGTCTTCGGGATGTTTTGTTTGAACGTGAGCAGCAGGATCATCAGCAAGCAGTGCATCCTGTCTATGTTGTGGTTTGGGACAATGTCAGCTTTCACCGTGGTGTCCGAATACGTAAGTGGTTCAACATCAACCAGCGATTCATGAATGTTTGCCTTCCACCATACAGCCCTTTCCTCAACCCAATAGAAGAGTTTTTCTCTGCGTGGCGATGGAAGGTCTATGACCGTAACCCAAATACAAGGGTAAATCTTTTACAGGCAATGGAATTGGCCTGTGGTGACATAGGCAGGGCTGGACTGGGACAAAAAATCGGCCCGGGCATTTTGGCCCAGACCGGCCCACTATATGATCATAAAAACCACCCATCTTTGCACGCTCTTAATTATATGCATATGCATATATGAATATGGGTTGGAGCTTTTAATTTTGAACTCTCAAAGTGCACCAGATGAATTTAACATTAAAATGCACAAAATTTTCTCATGGGGGGGGCATGCCCCCGAACCACCCTAGGAGGACCGAGGTCCCATCACCATAGTTTTAACAAAAATCCTGTAAGAAACACTTGTATTGCTATGCCAGAGCAGCTTATAGCTTGTTTTAGGATTCACCACTGTGTAGTATAGTTCAACTGTATTAATAAATGTCAATATTTTACTTATTTCATCTGTTAACTCTCACTCGTTCCTATACTCACTCATTACAAGGCATTAGTGGTTTTAATGAATAGGAGTTGGTATGCATATAATTAAGGGCGTGCAAAGATGGGTGGTGTTTATGATCATATAGCGGGCCGGTCTGGGCCAAAATGCCCGGGCCGATTTTTTGTCCCAGTCCAGCCCTGCCCGTCCGTAACATTGTTTTTTCCTCATAAATGCAAACACGAAAAATAAAATAAAATTAATAATTTATGTTCTGTGGAGAGCCAACGCTTCTTCGTCCGGTGGGTAGTATTACTTTTGGTTTGCGCAGTGTAATTCATAGAATTACTAAAAAAAAAATTAACGCACATGCATGTCTAGACTATTTCCCTCATATTAAATATAAAACGCATGAGTAGACTGATATTTTTCTAATGTCTGGACTCCTTTATTAAGTAAGTAGCCTATGGATATATAAACAGACGTTTCAATATATTGGTATTAAGTGCATTTTCTGATAATTTATATTTCAAGTTTTGACTTGCAAATGTCACGTCCATAACGCTGGAATTGATCCTCAACTATTTTTGTGGTGTAAGTCTATGTATTTTATAATGTTAACTTCAAATAATAGTAATTTGAAGATGTGGTAGCATTGGATCTGGACGGGAAGGATGAATAATGTTCAATATCTCAAACACCAAACCAGCACAAACGTTCGTTTTTGCGGCACAAATCAGCACAAACGCAGCACAAACGAATGGCATAGTTTTGGAAATTATTTCGTTTTATGGGGTGCCAACTTCACGGAGGTGCTGGACCTGATGAAGGTCAGAAAACATATATTTTGACACATAAAGTGTCTGCTTTAAGGGCCTGGTTCTATTTTTTCACGCTATTTCTCTGCACATTCCTTGCGTTTCTTCTCCATCTCACTGACTATTTTGACAGATACACACTGACACTGCTGCACGCTCGCTCACTCGTTTAAAGTTGTGATTGGGCCAGCCCAGTGTCAATCAAGAAAAGAGCCAATGGGCCGCTGGTCTACGTGTTTCATGGGCTGGTCTGTCAGAAAAAAAAAAACTAACACTGACTTTTTTTGACCAATGCATTACACCGGCACAAACCAAGCACCGCCAATTAAGCAAAACAAAACAAAACGAATGGGCCGCCGATGTACAAATTTTATGGGCCGTTAAAAAAAAAAAATAAAAAAAAAATAAAAAGTATGTATGAGTATGAGATGTATCGGCCCAAAAAGCACGTCGGCCCACCGGGAAAATGCCCGGTATGCCCGATGGCCAGTCCAGCCATGGACATAGGTGTGGAGAGTGGTCAAGGCTGGATCCGGCACACGAGAGGGTTCTTCCCCCGGTGCCTAGAAAGGGACAACATTGCATGTGATGTGGACGAAGTCATCTGGCCGGACTCAACACAAAGACGGGATGCTGAGGCAGAATGAGTCTCTCATTGACTTTGATTTTGTAATTGAGTAATTGTAATTGTAATTGTAATAATTTCCTTGCTGAGCCAAGGAAAAAAGTTGAGAGGAACAGCGGTGTATCTGAATGAGCATTTAACGCAGAAAATGGCAAATATTGCAAGAGAAGCCCGCTCACTGCGGAAAATTGGAAAAATCAAGGCGACATGGACAAGAAATTGTAAGGTACTTATTCAGCTTAATGGGTCAAATCCGGAACAAGCTAAAGTTTTGATGTTAGAGACTTAATAGATCTAGAACAATTTAAATAATGATACATATTCCTTTTTGCATTTTCGATACACCTCAAGATATGCCGATGTTAAACCCTGTGAGAATGAATATAATCTTGTCAAAATGGGAATTTGTGGTCTGATCAATGGATTTATCTTGTTGTTGGACTGGGCCTGTATGATTTTATTAGAATGTTTATTCGATCCAAGTACTCACACTTTCGATCATGGTCCCAAATGTTGATATAAATAGTGACAAAATATTTGATATGGAAACTGTCTTTGCACATAATATACTAGCGCCTGGGGAATGTCACTACTTTACAACACAAGAGTTTAATGGGACTACACAAAGGTTTTCTGATGACGCATTTTCCATCATACACTTTAATAGCCAAAGTTTGAAATGTAAATTATCAAAGATTAACAACTTTCTTAGCGATCTAAAACGGACATTTAAAATAATTGCTGTAACAGAAACCTGGTTGAAGGAAATGCAAGCTGACAGTGTACAGATCAACGGTTACAACATGTTTTATGTAAACAGGATGGGGAAAGGTGGAGGAGGTGTTGCCCTCTATGTTGATGCTAAACTGAAATGTAAAGTTGTTGAGCACAAAACTATAACTGTGACTGATTTGATGGAAGCCTTAACGATAGAAATCATAAATGACAAAGGAAAAAATGTGTTAATCACTTGTGTTTATAGACCACCTGGGCCTGCTACTGATTTGTTTACAGAAAAAATTATAGAAATGCTTGAGGATGTAAAGAACAAATCAGTAATTGTATGTGGTGATTTCAATATAGATTTGGGTAGCAAAATAGCAACTAATGACTTTAAGAATTATATGGAAATTGCAGGTTTATGCCCAATGATAACCAAACCAACCAGAATCACAACTCATAGTGCCACGATTATTGATATACAAGTATATACGAATGATTTAAATAATGCTTATAATGCTTTCATTACTACACTAATTAATTCATATGATAAAAATTGTAAACAAATCAAAATTCGTGCTCAAACTGCGAAAAAATCCTTTGATAACCCTTGGATGACAAATGGGTTGAAAAACGCTTGTAAAAAAAAATTATCTGTATAGAATGTTTCTTAAAAAAAGAACAGAAGATGCAGAGTGCAGATATAAAAAATATAAAAACAAACTTGTATCAATTATAAGAAAACAAAAAAAGGATTATTACACCAATCTGATAGATAAAAGTAAAGGCAGTATCAAAAACACATGGGGTGTAATAAATAAAGGCAAGGCCAAAATTATTACTCCTGATTTTATTACCAAGAACAACTCGGATAAATATGCGACAGAAGAAATTGTAAACGAATTGAATAATTATTTTGCAAACATAGGCTCCAATTTAGTACAATACATCCCAGATGAAAACATGGATGGTAGTATTATTCCACATAGTGTAAACAGCATTTTCCTTGAGAGGGTACAAGGGAGTGAAATTTTGAAAATTGTGTATGAATTTGCAAATAAAAAGTCAAATGATTATACAGATATGAATATGCCCCTCCTTGAACTGCCACCTTAACGTGGTGGAGGGATTTGAGTACCCGAATGACCCTAGGAGCTATGTTGTCCGGGGCTATATGCCCCTGGTAGGGTCTCCCAAGGCAAACAGGTCCTAGGTGACGGGTCAGACTAAGAGCGGTTCAAAAGCCCTTTATGAGAAAAATTATATCGAGGACCGTGACGTCGCCCGGTATGGCGCAGCCGGGGCCTGGGGTTGGGGCTCGTATGCGAGCGCCTGGTGGCCGGGCCTCCCCCCACGGGGTCCGGCTGGGCTCAGCCCGAAGGAGCGACGTGGGGCCGCCTTCCCGTGGGCTCACCACCTGCAGGAGGGACCGTAAGGGGCCGGTGCTGAGAGGATCGGGCGGCAGTCGAAGGCAGGGACCTCGGCAACCTCATCCCTGGACACGGAAGCTAGCTCTAGGGACGTGGAACGTCACCTCGCTGGCGGGGAAGGAGCCTGAGATTGTGCGTGAGGTTGAGAGGTTCCGACTAGAGATAGTTGGGATCACCTCTACGCACGGCTTGGGCTCTGGAACCACACTCCTCGAGAGAGGATGGACTCTTCACTACTCTGGAGTTGCCCATGGTGAGAGGCGGCGGGCTGGTGTGGGTTTGCTTATAGCCCCCCAGCTCAGCCGCCATGTGTTGGAGTTCACCCCGGTGAACGAGAGGGTCGTTTCCCTGCGCCTACGGGTCGGGGATAGGTCTCTCACTGTCGTGTGTGCCTACGGGCCAAACGGCAGTGCAGAGTACCCGGCCTTCTTGGGGTCTCTGGGAGGGGTGCTGGAAAGTGCTCCAACTGGGGACTTCGTCGTTCTACTGGGGGACTTCAATGCCCACGTGGGCAACGACAGTGACACCTGGAGGGGCGTGATTGGGAGGAACGCCCCCCCCCCCCCCCCCGATCTGAACCCGAGTGGTGTTCAGTTATTGGACTTCTGTGCTAGTTACAGTTTGTCCATAACGAACACCATGTTCAAGCATAAGGGTGTCCATCAGTACACGTGGCACCAGGACACCCTAGGCCGTAGGTCGATGATCGACTTTGTGGTCGTTTCATCTGACCTGCGGCCGTATGTCTTGGACACTCGGGTAAAGAGAGGGGCGGAGCTGTCAACTGATCACCACCTGGTGGTGAGTTGGATCCGATGGCGGGGGAGGAAGCTGGACAGACTTGGCAGACCCAAGCGTACTGTGAGGGTCTGCTGGGAACGTTTGGCCGAGTCTCCTGTCAGAGAGATCTTCAACTCCCACCTCCGGCAGAGCTTCGACCAGATCCCGAGGGAGGCTGGAGATATTGAGTCCGAGTGGACCATGTTCTACACCTCCATTGTTGAAGCGGCCGCTCGGAGCTGTGGCCGTAAGGTCTCTGGTGCCTGTCGAGGCGGCAATCCCCGAACCTGGTGGTGGACACCGGAAGTAAGGGATGCCGTCAAGCTGAAGAAGGAGTCCTATCGGGCCTGGTTGTCTTGCGGGACTCCTGAGGCAGCTGACGGGTACCGGCAGGCCAAGCGAACTGCAGCCCGGGTGGTTGTGGAGGCAAAAACTCGGGCCTGGGAGGAGTTCGGTGAGGCCATGGAGAAAGACTATCGGCTGGCCTCGAAGAGATTCTGGCAAACCGTCCGGCGCCTCAGGAGAGGGAAGCAGTGCCCTACCAACGCTGTTTACAGTAGAGGTGGGGAGCTGTTGACTTCAACTGGGGATGTCGTTGGACGGTGGAAGGAATACTTCGAGGATCTCCTCAATCCCGTCGTCACGTCTTCCATTGAGGAAGCAGAGGCTGAGGGCTCAGAGGTGGACTTGTCCATCACCCGGGCTGAAGTCACTGAGGTAGTCAAGAAACTCCTCGGTGGCAAGGCACCGGGGGTGGATGAGATCCGCCCTGAGTACCTCAAGTCTCTGGATGTTGTGGGGCTGTCTTGGCTGACACGTCTCTGCAGCATCACGTGGCAGTCGGGGACAGTGCCTCTGGGATGGCAGACCGGGGTGGTGGTCCCTCTTTTCAAGAAGGGGGACCGGAGGGTGTGTTCCAACTATAGGGGGATCACACTTCTCAGCCTCCCTGGGAAAGTCTATGCCAGGGTACTGGAGAGGAGAATACGGCCGATAGTAGAACCTCGGATTCAGGAGGAACAGTGTGGTTTTCATCCGGGCCGTGGAACACTGGACCAGCTTTATACCCTCTACAGGGTGCTGGAGGGTTCATGGGAGTTTGCCCAACCAGTCCACATGTGTTTTATGGATTTGGAGAAGGCATTCGACTGTGTCCCTCGCGGCGGTCTGTGGAGGGTGCTCCGGGAGTATGGGGTCCGGGGTCCTTTGCTAAGGGCTGTCCGGTCCCTGTACGACCGAAGCAGGAGCTTGGTTCGCATTGCCGGCAGTAAGTCAGACTTCTTCCCGGTGCAAGTTGGACTCCGGCAGTGCTGCCGTTTGTCGCCGGTTCTGTTCATAATTTTTATGGACAGAATTTCTAGGCGCAGCCAGAGGCCGGAGGGTGTCAGGTTTGGTGACAACACGATTTCATCTCTGCTCTTTGCGGATGATGTTGTCGTGTTGGCCTCATCAAATCAGGACCTTCAGCATGCACTGGGACGGTTTGCAGCTGAGTGTGAAGCGGCTGGGATGAGAATCAGCACCTCCAAATCCGAGGCCATGGTCCTCAGTCGGAAAAGGGTGGCTTGCTCACTTCAGGTTGGTGGAGAGTTCCTGCCTCAAGTGGAGGAGTTTAAGTATCTTGGGGTTTTGTTCACGAGTGAGGGAAGGATGGAACGGGAGATTGACAGACGGATCGGTGCAGCTTCTGCAGTAATGCGGTCGATGTACCGGTCTGTCGTCGTGAAGAAAGAGCTGAGCCGCAAGGCGAAGCTCTCGATTTACCGGTCAATCTACGTTCCTACTCTCACCTATGGTCATGAGCTTTGGGTCATGACCGAAAGGACAAGATCCCGGATAAAGGCGGCCGAAATGAGCTTTCTCCGCAGGGTGGCTGGGCGATCCCTTAGAGATAGAGTGAGAAGCTCGGTCACTCGGGAGGAGCTCAGAGTAGAGCCGCTGCTCCTCCACATCGAGAGGGGTCAGTTGAGGTGGCTCGGGCATCTTTTCCAGATGCCTCCTGGACGCCTTCCCGGGAAGGTGTTCCGGGCGCGTCCCACTGGGAGGAGACCCCGGGGAAGACCTAGGTCACGCTGGAAAGACTATGTCTCCCGGCTGGCCTGGGAACGCCTCGGTGTCCTCCCGGAAGAGCTGGAGGAAGTGTCCGGGGAGAGGGAAGTCTGGGCATCTCTGCTTAGACTGCTGCCCCCGCGACCCGGCCCCGGATAAGCGGAGGAAGATGGATGGATGGAGATATGAATATGTCACTGATAAAGCAAATT
Source organism: Scardinius erythrophthalmus (assembly GCF_964197995.2). Lineage (NCBI taxonomy): Eukaryota > Metazoa > Chordata > Actinopteri > Cypriniformes > Leuciscidae > Scardinius > Scardinius erythrophthalmus. The sequence continues at coordinate 50,301,014 of NC_138226.1, forward strand.
ATAGACGTCATTGTTGAGCCTTTTACTTATATTTGTAATTTGTCATTCACTACAGGGAAATTTCCAGAACGTATGAAAATAGCCAAAGTGTTTCCACTTTTCAAAAAAGGAAATAAAAATGATGTTTCGAATTATAGACCCATATCCCTGTTACCACAGTTATCTAAAATTTTTGAAAAATTATTTGTGTTCAGATTAAAAAAATGTTTGGATAAAAATGAATTGTTAAATAATAGTCAATATGGATTTCGCTCAAATCATTCAACTGCAACAGCAATTTTGGAACTGGTAGAAGAAATAACCAACGCTATGGATAAGAAACATGTTACTGTAAGTGTCTTCGTGGACTTGCAAAAAGCGTTCGACACCTTAGACCATGAAATATTATTGAGTAAATTATATAAATATGGTATAAGAGGCATAGCTCATCAGTGGGTCAAAAGCTATTTAACCCTCTGGAGTCTGAGGTGTTTTCTGGGCACTGGAGGTGTTCTGACATGCTCTGACATTTGTGCTTTTTTCAGTTATTTATAAACATGTTAATGGCAAAGGTGTAAATTCACTCTATATAGCACAAACAGGGCTACCAAAATATGTGATCACCATGCATGTATATTTTTTTATTTTTAAGAGAATAATGCTTATGCGTGGTTATTGAAAAAATTAAAAATGAAAGTTGCTGAAAGAAGACCTCAAAACTCATAATAAATATGCATGAATAAGACTTTTGAGAAATGGATGTTCTTCCTTCGAGTTCTGGCTTCAAAATTATGTGAAAATAGTCTTGCTTTATCGTTCAGATAAAACAATACATTGATTTAAATTGATGTAAAACAGGTTTTGCTTGGAAAGCCATTATGCGAGTGGGCGTGAACGAGGAGTGGTTTACACCTTGGAATACAAAATGTCCCACCCATTATGCATAATGACTCTGCATAATTAGCCATTCATTCAGGTGTGACTCTGACTGACTGAGCCACAATGCAAGGACAAAAAATTTGAAGACGACTTATATTGACCATTTAAGATTTTGCTTACATCTATCTTGTAAATAGGTTTTGCTATTTTATTAAAAAGGTTACAATTACAACAATAATTAAAATTTCAACAATATTTGAAGTGTACTCTTTCTTTGTAAAAAAAAAAGATTATAGGCCTACATTTTAGGCCTATCTATGTATTCATTAGTTTGAATATAGCCAAAATTGGAAAAGCTAACATCTTAGTTGATGACTTTATTTTATATATATATATATATATATATATATATAAATTGCTAAACAAAAGCTTTTTTGATATATATATTCAGTATATTCTACAGTAAAAACTGTACTCAAATCTAGTCAACAAAATGTTGTCTTTCATATTTCGCCTGACTGTAACGTTGTTTTTATGAAATATTAGGGCATATAAATGTTAATTTGCAGTTTAATACGTATTGCTTATAATACAAATAGCCTACATTTTATTTCAACATATTTCAGTCGATTTTTACTCATCTCAGTATAGTAATACAGTTTGCTAAAACATCATCATTCATTCACACACGCGAACTGTCTTTTTGCGAGCTGTGGTAAACAGCGCGCATCTCTGCCGTTCATTCATCAAAAACAGAAACCCGATTCACGTGAGAAGAAAAAAAAACTTACAGTATTCCTCAGCTCGCTCCTCGATATACCCGCACTTCTGAGGTAGGCTACTTTTTTCATCAAAAGCTTATGTGGCAGTATATTCTACAGTAAAAACTGTACTCAAATCTAGTCAACAAAATGTTGTCTTTCATATTTCGCCTGACTGTAACGTTGTTTTTATGAAATATTAGGGCATATAAAATTGCAGTTTAATACGTATTGCTACGTACAAATACGTACAAATAGCCTACATTTTATTTCAACATATTTCAGTCGATTTTTACTCATAGTAATACAGTTTGCTAAAACATCCTCATTCATTCACACACGCGATTTAAATTTAAACTGTCTTTTTGCGAGCTGTGGTAAACAGCGCGCATCTCTGCCGTTCATTCATCAAAAACAGAAACCCGATTCACGTGAGAAGAAAAAAAAAACTGTATTACTGTATTACTGTAAAACAGTATTCCTCAGCTCGCTCCTCGATATACCCGCACTTCTGAGGTACTTTTTTCATTATTGTTATTGCTCACAGCGCTGCTGAGACGGTGTTAAAGTAATGATCTGAATAAACTGATATGTGGGCGTTCACAGGTTTGCTTGGATTGCCTCATTCATTTGCGTTTGAATAGTGCGCGCTCTCCGTAGGCGGAGTCACATTACATTTGAATTAGCTCTAATGATTTCGACTGGAATCGCTCTCTTTTAATACAGATTTCACAACATGAGAATATTTGTTTTTTATATAAATTACTTCATTTAAGAGAAGAGAATTCAAGCTTCATGCCTGTATGTCTGTTTGCCTGTTTGACTGAGTATTCGCTGAGTTATTGTTCATTTTCGGACGCGTTTCAGAATGGACTACACTGGCAGAGAGAAGGCAGAACTCGCTTCGTGTTTATTTTTCTTTATTTGGCAAAAAGCACAACACTTTGTTTTTATTGTGAGTATACACAAAAATAATACACATTTAACAGAATCGATTGATGTATGAAACTTGTTTTGTAAAATCAAAGTCAAAAGAGTATTTTGGGTCTCAATTCAACTCATAAGGAAAAAAGCGAGCAGATCACGCCGGCGTGATCTCCGACCTCTGAGGGTTAAAAGAAAGAGAGCAGTTTGTTGAAATCAATAACACAAAATCAAAAAATTGTCCAATAACTTGTGGTGTACCCCAGGGATAGGTACTAGGTCCAGTTCTTTTTCTTCTTTATGTGAATGATATAGCAAATGTTTCTAAGTTACTAAAATGTATTTTGTTTGCGGATGATACTACTTTATTTTATGCTGGCAAAAATATTAATGACGTATTACAAGTTGTAGAGTATGAGTTTGGGAAAATTATGAGATGGTTTAACGCCAATAGACTGTCTTTAAATATTAGTAAGACAAAAATTATGATTTTTAGTTGTATAAATAAGGATTTTGATGCAGCATTGTCAGTACAAGGAGTACAGATTGAAAGGACTCATGAATTTAAGTTTTTAGGTGTTGTGATCGATGAACAGTTGACATGGAAATTCCATATCGACCATGTTATAGCCGTGTTACATAAGGTAAAAGAATCTGTTAATAAATGTGCCTTATTTTTGTTATATAATTCATTGATTGTTCCACATCTGACCTATTGCACTGAAGCATGGGGAAGTGCAAACAAGACTTATATAGAACCAGTACAAAAATGTGCCATTCGCGTTGTAAATGGAAGTGAATATAGGGCCCACACAAATCCAATATTTATACAGTTAAAAACCTTAAAATTCAATGACTTATTAGAATATAGCCTTCTAAAAATAATGTATAAAGCTCAACTGAAAACATTACCTGATAAATTGCAAAATAGATTCATCAAGAGAGTTAGTAGATTCAATTTAAGAGGAACTGAAGTCTTTCAGAAACCCGAGTTTAGAACAAAATTAAAGGAAAGATGTGTCTCAATACAAGGTGTCAGTCTGTGGAACAATCTAAATAGTGAAATTAAAACTTCAACATCGTTTTTTGTTTTTAAGAAGAGTGTAAAAGCATTACTAATAGAGAAATATAATGCTGCTATTTAGCAGGAAAATGTGATATTTGATTTATGCAATGTGATATTTGTGATATTTGATTTATGACTTTGTATATGTGCTGCAAAGTAGACGTGTGTTGTAAGCGCACCTCAGGAAACAGGAAACAAGGAAACAGTCACAGTTTTATGTCATGTAGGAAATTTACACAGGGAGGCAAGAGTTGAAGCATAATTTACAATAAATTGGTATAGGACAGTATAATGTAAAACGTATATTAGAATGTGGAAATAGTGAACAAAGGAGGCAATATTTTTTATTTTATTTTTTAAGGAGAAATGGACTGGAAAGACAAATATAATATGAAGTGACAAGCTAATAGACAGCAGGTGGCAGTAATGCAACTCTTTGGATGCCAACTGCCTTTAAACAGCAAGGAAGAAGAAGAAGAAGAAGAAGAAGAAGAAGTGTTGACTGTTGAAGTCAGTCTATTGAGGGACAGGTCGTTATTAACGGCAGGAATTACAAACGTTCATCCATCGACCTCAAATATTTCTTATCATTTGAAACATGTAAGTAATAGCAACTTTACTAGATAAATGTTATTCACATATATTTTCAACAGATCAAATAACCCCAAAAGTGTGAGTCTTTGGTTAAATATCACTGTATTAATATCTGTATTATGTAACTTATGTTGCCTTAATCAAAAATGTTCATTAACTTCAGCATTACGTGATACTATTTCAAAGTGATTTCCGTCATTTGACAGATTATAAATTGCATTTACCTGTGAAAGCAAACCTGGAAAGAGACGTGAGGATTAGAGGAGAATAACGAGAGATTCTTCGTGCATTCCAGTGAAATAATTAATGGGATATATCGTAAATTAAATCGGGAGAACAGACCAAAAATGTGCAGTATGTTGTCCTTTTTCATACTTATACATGGCATGCAAAGGGAAAAAAGAAAATATTCACAAGGAAAAGAAAGCAGCGACTGAAAAGAGCTCTTGCCAGATATTCTTGCTATATAACATATCACGTTAACCCTCTGGGGTCTGAGGTGTTTTCTGGGCCCTGGAGGTGTTCTGACATGCGCTGACATTTGTGCTTATTTCTGTTACTTGTGACATTTTCATGGCTAAAGTCTAATTACACTGTATTCAGCACAAACTCTGCTACAATAATATATCAGCAGCATGTGTGTAAAAGTTTGTAGTTTTGAGATAATGACATTTATGCGTGGTTTGTGAAAATAGGGCTATCAGACCCTATCATTCTGAGCAACCTTGCGCAAAGAATGAGGAGATTTAAAAAAGAATGGCTTTTTGATTGTTTGGATTTATTTACAACACAACATAATCCAAAGATACACAACAAATGACAAAAAAAGCAGATTATTGAAAACAGTGATCCAAAGACAGAGACTTGAACAGTCACACACCATTGTGCCATTCCTGAAACATAGTACATACCTTTCATTTCCAAGGTGTTTGATTTTTCATTTTACCATGTTCATGTACAGAGACTCGTGTGAATCTTGAAGTCAGCAAGACTCATCAGTTGCATCTGGTCCCTGTAAAAAACAACAACAACAACAACAACAACAACAAAAAACGCTGTGCACATGCTGATATCAAGAGAAACTATAGGGCTGCATGATTTTGGGAATACATTTTTGGTTTATCTGGTTAAAATTGCTTTTTAAAATGTACAAAATACACACAAACAGATCACGAACTGCTGACGATCACGAAGAGACAGGGATAGTGCACATTGTAGCTACTTACATCTACTGTGTTTACGCCACGGGAATACTCGACTTGGCATTTTGAAATATTTCTATGTTTATTTTTTTATTTTCGCGCAACCGAAGACAAAGACTACTTGACCATGTTGCGCTCGGAGCGCGCGCGCACCATCCTGTCAGTAGAATTCAGTTCTCTTTCGCGACTTATCGTGCTTTTAATATTTCTTTTCAATAGCACATCCTGCTCTTTTCTTTCTCATTCATGTTTTGTTATGAACTTTACATAATCGTCAACTGAAATCTGTGCGGATTATCAACAAAACGATACATTTATGACATAAAGGTCTCTGCGGCAAAAGTGAAAGTACCAGCGGCCAACGGGTGAAATGTTTCTCTTTGCACAGCAAAGCACCCGTTTCAATAAAAGGATATATTAAAGTTTATAAAGCCTACTTTTACATTTTCATTGCTGTTTTAAAATGAATTTCGCCATCACCTTAAACAAGCTGTTCTGCTTGAATCCCAGTGCAGGAGCTGTAACTGTTAGGTTACCACAGAAACGTAAGCGTTTGGTTGATTACTGTGGTGACTCGTGACACTCGCGAACAGCACTGAACACACACGTCTTCATTTTTTTTTATCGTTTGTTGGTAAAGGGTGAGAGACCTTGCGAGCCACACATAGGTTCCCAACCACTGGTGTACACACGAAAACGAACTGCCGTGAGACTGGGCTGGTCTGACAGGGTGGGGGGCGTGGCATCACGATGGTGGCTCTCCATCGTGATGTCGGTCAGCCATCAAGATGGACGATGATATCGTCCATCGGCACAACCCTAGTTGGGGAGTAACGGAATACATGTACCGGCGTTACGTATTCAGAATACAAATTATGAGTAACTGTATTCCGTTACAGTTACCACATAGTTGGTATTTAGAATACAGTTACATTGTTGAAATCAATGGATTACATGACGATACTTCTGTTTCACGAGTTTATTCACTCTCTAAAAAAATGAAGGCAACTCCATTTCCCAGAAGCCCCAATATGGAAAAAAAAAATAAAATGCGCGGTTTGCGTGATCAGTCACAATGGAGTCGGAGGAGCAGCGGGAGCTAGAGGTAGAGATGGAGCCGGATCAACAGAGCAGGGCAAGAATGTGTTTCTATCTTGGAAATTCAAACAGAATTTCACATTAAAGAAAGAGAAGGGAGAACGAAATATAACTGTGCAGTGCAACCTCTGCTTGCCAGCAACCAACTTCCTTTCAGCGTCGTCCAAAGACTCAACCTCCAACCTGAAGAAGCATTTTTCCAAATACGTGCAGTCAAAACTTGAAATATAAATTCTCAGAAAATGCATTAATACCAATAGTGAAACGTCTGTATATATCCATACTCCCTTAATAAAGGAGTCCAGACATTAGAAAAATATCGGTCTACATGCGTTTTATATTTAATATGAGGGAAATAAAACATGCGTGACACAAAAAATCTTTAACTTTTAGGTGCCAATCTGTGAATTACACTGCGCAAACCAAAAGTAATACTAGGCCTACTCACTGGATGAATAAGGGTTGGCTCTCCACAGAACATAAAATATTTATTTTATTTTATTTTTCGTATTCGCATTTATGAGGATAAAAAACAATGTTACGGTCGTGACAGTTCTCCGTTACGGACGTGAGCGCTCTGAAAGCGGCACTAAAAGACTGCTTTAAAACTTTCACAGAGACCTCAAACAGAAAGCACAAAGCCTTTCTTTAAAGTGAATTTCGTTTTGTATTAATTGTATCTTAATTTTAATCAATATTTCATCAACCAATTGCCTGGATTTAATAATAAGTAAATATAGCAGACAATAATCACGGAGGCGCCGGCGCGTGAACTGGAGCTGGTCTCATAAATGAACGCCCATTTCACACATAGCCTATTCTGTTTGCAGTGCGTATGCGGTGCGTATTTTTTCTCTCCCGTACCCATGTTAATAGGTTAGAGCTTTCACACTGCGTTCCGTTTATCCGTTCCAGGAGCAGTGCGTATACAGCAGTGCAGCGATCGTTTCCACACCGAGTCTATTTCTGCTGTGCCGCAAACTCTGAATTAAAGTGACAGCGCATGTTTCGTGGTCAAAATAAACACAGATTGAGCTGAAAATGTAGTAATTTCACCATAAATGCATATAATTAAATAAAATGTAGTAATACCATCATAAATTAATTTAATTAAATAGGCCTACTGCTTTTTTGCTTTTTATTTTTAGACCTGGGTAAAACAATGAAAACTAGGCCTACAGTTTACTTTAACAAGGCGAAATAATGAACAACACTCGTCTGATTCATGGAGGTTGAAAAACAAGTTATTTGTGGCATGCAAGATTTAGCCTATTGTATTCAAATTTAAATGCAAAAGAAAAGGCATGAGAGTCGGCCGATTTGTCAATTTTAAGTTTTAATTTAAAATGTTTGTGATTTTAATAGCCTACATGTTAAATATGTTACCACTTGCTTGAACAACTTAATCTATATAGAAGTAATGCATTGATTAATATGTTGTTTAAATTGTTTAAACTTGAATATGTCTATTAAAGAGTGTATATGTGTAGGCTACAAAGAAAATTGCTCCGTGACAAAACTTTTTTAAAATAAAAGTTGCTGAAAACTTCTGGATCTGAAATACAAATATTGTGTATGTGTTTGAGGTACAGAGATGATGCAAATGCATCATATGTGAAAGCACTATAGCGCGTGCTGCTCCTGTACCACATACGCACTGCACACGGAGTATGTGTGAAACGGGCGCTCGGTAGTCGGCCCTGCTTGCCTCACAGACATGTCTACTTTTAAACAGAACAATTCAACACGAAAGAACTGCTCTCTGCATATGTAATCCGTATGAAATGTGCATTTCTCTCTGGCGCGTTCACTACTGCGAAGATCACGAGTCAGCATCGTCAACTTCATCTTTGTAGCCGACACTGACAAAGAAAACACTTGTTTAATAAACAATTAAAATATTTCCTTTCTATATTTGACATATTCATAATTATTCCTTTTGCCGGTTCTTTGTGACAGCTTTTAGGTGCTTTATTGGCATACGCGTCACCACTGCATCACCGCACCCCCACCCCACAAGAATAGGCCTGTTTATTAAGCAGGATTTGATGTCCGACACTTATAAAATGCAATTCAATGTGGAAGTAATCCAAGTATTCAGAATACATTACTCAGATTGAGTAATGTAACGGAATACGTTACAAATTACATTTTTGGGCATGTATTCTGTATTCTGTAACGGAATACATTTTGAAAGTATCCTTCCCAACACTCTATATATATATATATATATATATATATATATATATATATATATATATATATATATATATAATGAACACCAGGTTTGTTGTGCCTTGTAGGCATAGGCTTCAGTGCTGCATAAAATAATAATAACAATAACCTATAGCAGGCGGCCTATCAATTGTTAAAAAGGAACACTTCAGTACACTACACTAGAGAAAAATATATGGATTATCATATGTTACTTCAAATGTTTCCATTCGTTATGACGTTATGAAATGAGATTGGAGTAAAAACATGAAGCCTAATGCACAGCGCGACTGACTCAAACAGCACATTTGAGCAGATATCCACAAGCACAGTATTTAACAGTAAACACGTGTCTAAACATTATAATAATCACCATATTAGAGTAAACTCTCATACTAGCCTACTTTTATCATGCTGTGTTTTATTATCGAAAAAAACAACCTCATGTCATACATGTATATACATTTAGCATTGAAAGGTTGCCTCTAGTTCACATTTCAACATGTTTCTGTCTATATATAGATTGTAATGTGTATTTGATAGGGTTGATGAAGATGGCTTCATGTTTTGTATCAGAATACTTTAGTGTTTTGTATTTTTGCTGTTTTAAAATAGGGTAACCGTACCGATTAAGCCCACCAAAATCTAAGTCTAGGTTTTTTTCATAGATATTGGTGGTTTAACAGAAAAATCATTTGTTAAAATGCAAGATTAATCTCTCATTATTAATTAGTTGATGTACATTTTAGAATATAAAATTGAGATATTTTATGAATAAAGTCAGAAGTCTGGCATGGGCTTAATTGGTACTTTGGCACCATTTAAGCCCGCATGTGTTCCAAATAAGCCCACATCATCATTGATTTATACCATATAATTTATTTTATTTATTTTAAAGAAGTAAGACATCAATATATTTATTCAGTGACAGGGAAGCATTAAAAAAAAATCCTTTTACTCATGTTTGATTAGAGTCCTGGGTGGGATGTAGTGGTCGACCGATATTGTTTTTTTGATGGCCGATGCCGATATCTTAGAGAGCAGGGTGGCCGATATAAAGCCTATATATATATATATATATATATATATATATATATATATATATATATATTTATATTTAGCCTATTTATTTATTTTAATCAATATTTAATACATTTCAAATAAATTAGAAATAAATCATTTAAGTAAACTTGCTTATACTTTAGATGGCAACTTCTTGAATCTGCAATCCTAGTTTTTCGATCGCGTCTCTTCTCCTGAAGCTGATGTTCTGTTCGCATTAACTCACTTCGCACGGACCTACCGTCACTCGCAGTAACGCGTTTATCAGGTTACAAATGCACACTTCACAAGATATCACAGCTGGATTCCATTAAATCTGCAAGGTTTGTGAAATTAAATGTTTATTAGATATTCAGAGATTTGTTTAAATGACGTAGATGCGCATTTGCTGAATGTTGACGGTAAATGAGAAAGTATTTTAGCCTGATTGTTTGCCTTTTATGTAACAAATAATATTTGATGATCAGTGATTTCTGATGTAATTATTCAAGTTCAGACAGATTATCTCTCAAAATATCGTTCAATACTGTTTATGCATCAGTAAATCAAGCCAGTGACTAAACAGTCAACTTCACATCGTTTCTCTTAGTAGGATGAAAATAATCTTATTTAAACTGTGATTAAATTATAAAAAGAAAGCGATCAAAGAACAATCCCTTTCCAATCGCCCAAGCTGTCAATCAAACAGCGCGAGTTTATCTGGACACTTGCCAAAACTCCTTGAAATCAATCATCACAAAATCATGACGCCGTTACAATGTACAGTACAACGAAGCTCTTACTGTATTTACATCGTGTTTGCATTGTTATTTGCTGAAAGCCAGAGGTGTCATTTCATACGCGATCAACAGACTGTCCGTCATCTGCTCAATGCTCATCACTACAATCTTTCATGTGATGGGAATAGATCATTATGATCAATACTTTTCATGATTCCTTAATCTCGATAGCTGTTATAGTCAAAACATAGTAAAAGTTTTAGAGAGAGTTCCACATGTAATACTAGCTATTTCATATGCAAACATGTCAGCTAATCACAGCAGTGGGCGTTTACACTGAAGTCTCACAGCCAATCACAGCAGTGGGCGTTTACACTGAAGTCTCACAGCCAATCACAGCAGTGGGCGTTTACACTGAAGTCTCACAGCAGCCAATCACAGCAGTGGGCGTTTACACTGAAGTCTCACAGCAGCCAATCACAGCAGTGGGCGTTTACACTTAAGTCTCACAGCAGCCAATCACAGCAGTGGGCGTTTACACTGAAGTCTCACAGCAGCCAATCACAGCAGTGGGCGTTTACACTGAAGTCTCACAGCCAATCACAGCAGTGGGCGTTTACACTGAAGTCTCACAGCAGCCAATCACAGCGGTGGCCGTTTACACTGAAGTCTCACAGCCAATCACAGCAGTGGGCGTTTACACTGAAGTCTCACAGCCAATCACAGCAGTGGGCGTTTACACTGAAGTCTCACAGCAGCCAATCACAGCAGAGGGCGTTTACACTGAAGTCTCACAGCAGCCAATCACAGCAGTGGGCGTTTACACTGAAGTCTCACAGCAGCCAATCACAGTAGTGGGCGTTTACACTGGAGTCTCACAGCCAATCACAGCAGTGGGCGTTTACACTGAAGTCTCGCAGCAGACACGCCCCTTAAAACAGAGCGTTCAAATCAGAGGCTAAAATCAGGCTTGGAAAAATAAATGACAATTTTTGATGTTAAAATCATACTAACATTATAAGGCGCCCCAGGAAACATTATAAAATAATAAAATAATCCAGTCTATGACCCCTTTAAGATAACTAGTCAATAATGTGAATAAAGGGAGGGATTTGATTACACTATTTCAGAGAGCCCGTCGGGCAGGCTGGTTATGCATTTAGTTAGCCCGACTGGAAAACAAAATAGCCCTGGGACGTCGGGCTAGCGATTTTGCGAACCCTGGTGCAAATGTTTAATTGTAATGGACCTGGGGCATTTCCTCCGAGGTCTCCTCAAAAAACTGGATGAGAAAATAATCTATATTACAAAAAATAAAACAACGTGAATATTACAAAGTGTAAAAGTCGCTTGTTTTTCTAAAGTAACAGTGTCCAACAGCGACACCCGCAGGTAAAGGTGCAGTGGGAGTCCGTGTCTCTCGTGTCTCTGAGACCTGCGAGGGACGGATTTTTCTGTCTATATAATGTATGCATGTATAAAATATGTTACCTTCTCCCACTCCAGCCCGCAAAAGTTCGCATAATAAAAGTATAAAAAGATGTTTTCTGAACCTCCATGAAATACTTTCAAGTTAGCCTGTGTCGCCACCACCTACACATCAGCATAAATGCTCCCGATAAATTATTTGTTATTAAAGCATTAACATTCACAAACCACTGTTAGTTTAACACAAAAGCAAGCAGGCTACTACGTTCATGGTTTGACATGACAAAATCCCTTAATAATTCCTAAAAAGCTGACATCTCAGTTCATCTGGATCTCACAAATCTCTGTTATCATCAATGAAGCTGAATGCACAATGAATCTTTCATAATGTCAACTCTTTGTTTTTTATATAGGATTTGCCAGCATGCAGAATCGGCACTGAGCAAAAACTCAGTTTTGAGCGGCGAGTGCATATTAAATGCTTCTGATTGGCCATTGCATTCAAGAAATCAATGCATATGTCTGTGATTGGCTACATTGCTCAGCGCTGCAAACATGTTAAAAATTTAACCTCTGGCCTGTAAAACGTTTTTAATTTTGTTTTAGTTGTTGCTGCTTTTGTGCAACAGATGATTATCAATTTATTAGTATTTAGATATTTTATTTATAGATATTTGTGTTGCGTTGGGTCCCGCGGGAGTGAAGGGCTCTACTCTGACCCCATTGACTTTCAACAGACCCCCGAAGCGTGTGCTGGGTTTAGTGGGGAGTAATTGAGAATGAAAGGGGGAAAGTCACGTAAGAGGAGGAAACGCCTCCATCCTGCTATGATTGGATATAGTTGGTTATGGTTGGATATGATTGGTTTGTGCGATAAATCCTGCTTCTTGTTTTCGTGCGCATTCGCGATTCGGTCCGAATGAGCAAAATGATGCTGTTAACGGGAGGACTAATTAAAAGGTAAATAAACAACTCAGCCATTTAGATATCTCCGCTTTATCATATCAAAATCAAACTTGGAATGGATTGAAAACATGATGACTGTGAGGGTTTTTAGTGAGCAATCTGCTTGGTGAAATTAAAGGAACATCTCTGTGTCCAAGCCCGTAGGCAGGGGGGGTTCGGGTGGTTCGAACGAACCCCCCCTCACTGCCAAAGGTCCAGAATTTAAGTGTTTTTTTTTTTTTGTCATCATTGTTTTGATCAATGCTTGTGACAAATATTCTGGGTTGCTGTTTCAAATTAATATGATTATTGTAGCTGGACGTGTGTGTGTGTGTGCCGCGTGTGCAGTTCAGAGAGAGTTCTCGCAATACACTTTTCAAAGCAACAGTGAAGAAGCATCACCTCTGAATGATGGGGGGAGGGGTTATATATATTTTTTTTCAATTAAAAGGATTTCTATATTTTATCCACTCAATAGTCTACAATATAATAGCCATATAAACGTAGCGTAATTATAATAATAAAACATAGTGGGATATTCAGTGATATTGGCTGTGCAATATCGACTTTTGTGATTGGCCAATACCGGCAGACTGGAGCCAAATGGAAATGCTTCTCCTTCGGTGCGCGTCTTATTCCTCCGAGAACTTCAAAGTAGAGCCCGACCGATATATCGGCGGGCCGATATTAGGCATTTTCCAAACTATCGGTATCGGCATTTATAACGGCCGATAAATGAATATTTAAAAAATAAAATAAAAGCGGACGAAACACCCTGCAACCATGTTATGAGTGTTGGCGCTGCATTAGCATAGTTTGTCCACCAGAGGGCACTCTACAAGGAAGACTGCTAACATCAATGAGCTTGGAAATCACAACGAACTTATTCTGCCTAAATAAAGTAATGATTACTGTATTTATAACTAGCATATCTGTTGTTCCAGTCCCTGCATTGTAAAACGTAAGTTAGGCACGTGAGGAGTGAACATTTAGACATAGAGAAAAAGTACCAAACATAGCAGCTAGCCTGTGCATAAAAGTTAGCTTTTCTTTTACACGTGTGTGAAATCCAAGTGTGCGTTACTGTAGGGGTAATTAACACATGGTTACCGAGTCGATCGTTCCCTGGGATGCGTTTTCATGAAAATCGAATGTAAAGAGTTTTATCTCTAAAAACAGATTAGCGTATAACGCTAGTATATGGGGCACAGAGTAAGTAAAAGTAAATCGCTAGTTAATACCACTAACAAGGCTCAAAATAGCCTCACACTAACACGGTAGCATAATGAGGGTCCCTACATGCAAACCGAAGAAGCATTGAGAACTTTGTAAGTGTACAGACAGTTTAATAAGAAGATACTTTATAAAGACAGTACATTACGCGTTTACAGCCATTCGTCATCTTGGAAAACAGTCTCGACTATTCGAGTCACGAACGCCGCGCTAAGTGAGCTGGTCGATAGGAATTACGTTTGTGAAATCTAACGTAGCACGGTGTTCGTAGCTCGATTAGCCGAGACTGTTTTCCTAGATGATGCCTGTAAACGCGTAATGTACTGTCTTTATAAAGTATCTTCTTATTAAACTCTCTGTACACTTACAAAGTTCTCAATGCTTCGGTTTGCATGTAGGGACCCTCATTATGCTACCGTGTTAGTGTGAGGCTATTTTGAGCCTTGTTAGTGGTATTAACTAGCGATTTACTTTTACTTACTCTGTGCCCCATATACTAGCGTTATAAGCTAATCTGTTTTTAGAGATAAAACTCTTTACATTCAATTTTCATGAAAACGCATCCCAGGGAACGATCGACTCGGTAACCATGTGTTAATTACCTCACATAATGTATTTAGTGCATCACTAAGTAGTAGATTTTAGAAGGCAGGCAGCAAATGATGACTGAAAATGGTTTGTTGTAGCTTGATGATGGATAGAATTAGGAGTGACCTTTGTCTTGTTTAATAATAATACAAATGATGATGATGATAATAATAATATCATCATCATTGGTTTTTTTTTTTATTATTACTGTCAATATTAATACTAATAGTTGATTTTTTTTGTTCAAAGGACTTTAAGTTTCATATCTTAAGTTTGTATTTTTAATATACATTATATTTATCAGAACTTTAATATATTCTGTTCTGTTGTGACAAAAATTAATTTATTTTTAAACTGCATTATATTATTTTAGTAAGGCTGAGTCTAAGGCTTTTTTTTAACATAATCCCTTCTGGGAAAATGGTTTATACAGCCCACATACATAGAACAGGCAGATATTTTGCTATTGAATGTTGTGTAAGTGCAGTTTATAAGAAATGGGTCTAATATCCAGTTTATTTTCAAAATCAAAATATGGGCTTATAAATCGTCTCTTTTCGAGTTAATATCGGCATCGGCCCCCAAAAATCCATATCGGTCGGGCTCTACTTCAAAGCAGACCGCTTGAGGTAAATTATCTGGAATGATTAGTATATTAATTTATTTACGATGCCTATATGCTGATTTCACGCAGCCGTTATTTTGAAATCGAAAGCGAGGCTCCGGTGGGAAGAAAACCGGAAGTGTCGCCTTTAATCACAGGAGAGTCGTGAATGCGATGGCGTATTGTTGTGTTTAATGATGTTGTGTCAATTCTAAAACTGTACATACATTTCTTTCATACTTTAGACTATATACAGTGAAATTCATTTATAAATAGCCTAAAATATTTTTTTTATATATAATTCAGAAAGTAAAAAAAGAAGCAGGAATGAACTATATACATATCCTATATTGGATATTAACATCCAATAGTGTAAATCGCGGCAGCAACTTCATATTGGTAGTCCAAGGCATTGTTGTTTATCTTTACTTCCGGGGTTCTTCCCACCGGAGCCTCACTTTCGATTTCAAAATGGCGGCTGCGTGAAATCACCGTATTGCAGTAAATATTTTAGGTGCATCAAAAAGCGTGCTCGTTAAGATACCAGCAGACAAGCTATTCCAGCACAAATTAGTGCATAAAAGGTCACCAAAATGAAGTATTTGAACCTCATAATTAAATACAAAAGGAGGAGAAAAACTGCAAAAATGTCCACTTTTTGAAAAAAAGAACCCCCCCTTTCAATAGGCTGGCTACGGACCTGGCAACACCGATTTTTGTCGTTGTTCTCTGTATTGACAGCACTCCAAATGTACAAAAAAATGAGCTCAATGTTAAAATTGACCGGAGTTCTCCTTTAAGCCTGCTGTCAGAAATTTGGGGGTTACTTTTGATTGCAACATGAAATTTGACAAGCAAATCAGCAATGTTGTCAAAATGATTTTTTTCCAGCTTCGTTTTCTAGCTAAAGTTAAGCCTTTTCTTAACAGGCATGATCTAGAAAAGGTGATTCATGCTTTTATTAGCTCGAGGTTGGATTATTGTAATGCTCTTTATGTTGGTTTAAATCAAAGCTCAATTTCACGACTTCAACTTGTGCAAAATGCTGCTGCTCGGTTTTTAACAAATACATCTAGGCGTGCACACATCACTTCTGTCCTCTACACTTTACATTGGCTTCCAGTGCAGTTTAAAAATAGATTTTAAGATTTTGTTGTTTGTTTTTAAGGCCCTAAATGGCCTGGCCCCGGAGCACTTAACTGAGATTTTAACCCTGCGTGAGCACAGCCGGTCGTTACGGTCTTCAAATCAACTGGTTTTAGAAGTCCCAAGGTCGAAGTATAAACGATGGGGTGATCAGGTGTTTGCAGTTGCTGCCCTGAGACTAGGGCTGGCCGGTATGACGGTATATATCGTTACCGCGGTAGAAAATGTCAACTGTAACTGATTGTTTTATTCCGTGATACCGCGACATGTAAATAAGTGGGCGTGGTTAACTCACATGCAGCGTGCGAGAGACTGAGACACTGAGATTTGTCAAAGAAACATGGAGAAAGCAGATCAAGAGGATCCACAAAGGAATTACGTTTTCTAAAGGGTTGTTGTTGTTAACGTGATATTTTTGAGAAAATGGCGAGGGAGTCAACTAGAGCAGTGCGGCACCTGTAGGCTACAGTTTAGAGGAGTGCACGATCGCAACGGGGAAAACATGAAACTTACTTGACAACAACAGTTCATATATCAATATCGTAACGAATAGAAATAACCTTAAATTATGCATCTTTCCGTCTCTTATGTATAGCTACTTTTTAAACACGAAAATCGCATTCAGCATGACACGCGAGCAGTTGGTAATGAACAACCTGCTTGTTGAAGCGAATGTATAATCCTGTATCTGAGGCAAAATTACTAAATATGCAGCGCGAGTTATATTTTCAACTCCAAACAATTGGCCATTGAAACAGCTGATCAAATCTTCCTTTGATTCAATGCGTGATTACAACTTGTCACTCAAATTAACCGATCGCATTTTACTAATGCAAAAGACGCGCGCGTGCACACACGGTGTGTCGGTGTTCACCGAGCTATGTAAAATAATGACGCAGTTACAAGGTGTGTATAATTTACACTACGTAGTCAACACTAACAGTAGCTGCTGTTCGGTTTTCATACAGCTGTTCTCCTAGTCACTTATAAACTTGATGAACTTGACACTTCTGAACCTCTCTTGATTAAAGCTTTAGGTGACTGGTTGCCAGATATTGCAAAAAGAGCAAAACAAACCCTTTAAAAACGCAGTATAATAAGCAGCAGACATGACAAAAATGTACCGGGGAACACATTTAAACAGAACTAGTATTACTAATATACTACAAAATTAAAAGGAAGTAACTAATTTATTATGAAGAGAAAAGGATTGATGAGGTAAAGCAATAACATGAGATTGAAAAATTATTCAGCAACACTTTATTTAAAGTTTAATTGCACCTATGAGTTGTATTTAATATCAATCAGTTGGGGCAGTTCATCTAAAAGTTGATGAGTGTGTTTTGTTTACTATATTTAGCTATTAAAAATAGTTTACCAAAGAAATAATTTACCAAATAAAAGAAAAAGAAAAATTAAACAAGGTGAAGTACTTTTCATTTCTAAAGTATTCGGGTTGTTATACAAAGCCCTTTTTGTCGAGAATAACTACATATATAAATAACTATATTGTGAAATATATCGTTACCGTGAAATAAAATTAGTCATACCGTGAAACAGAATTTTGGTCATACCGCCCACCCTTACCTGAGACTCTGGAACAAGTTACCCCCTGATATTCGTACAATTGCAGATGAAACTCTTTTTAGGTCTAAACTCAAAACCCACCTGTTTAGAATGGCTTTTAATACGCAGTAATACGCTAAGTGGCTCAGTGGTTCATGTAGGTTGTCTACAAACCAGAAGGTTGGTGGTTCAACCCCCGGTTCCACCTGACCAAGTGTCGAGGTGTCCATGAGCAAGACACCTAACCCCAGCTGCTCCCGACGAGCTGGATGGCCTTGCATGGCTGACACCGCCGTCGGTGTGTGAATGAGTGAGTGAATGGGTGAATGTGAGGCTATGTAAAGCGCTTTGGTGGCCATAGGTCTGTGAAAGCGCTATATAAATGCAGTCAAAAAAAGGACTGGGCATGCCCCACGGAAGACAATTTTGTACATTTTAAAGATAAATTCATTAATCTGGTGCACTTTGAGTCACCCGAATCCGGTGTTAAAAATAAATAATCCAACCGCCAACCGCCCGAACCTATGGTATTCTCTGATTTAGATATCTGCATCTGATCATCACACTGAAGTAGGCTGATTTAAAATTAACATTTATTTAAAATAAAAGTTCTTCTTTTGGCAAAATTAAATTTCCTTAATAACCTAAACAGAGGCTTTACTCCCTTCAAACTTAAATTGTCAATGTTTCATTACGTCACTGTTAGAAAACACTCTTATCAGAATACATTTTTTTTACCTTTATAAAGGGCATTTTTTTCTAATTTTATTAAATGTATGCTCCATCTTTCATTTCAAATTCTTCAATTTGATCAATACATTCAATTAGAACAAGACACTAGGCTGTTAACAATCAAAACGTAGGGAAACACGGCAAGACATTTATATTATTATCAACTATAGGCTATCAATTGCCACTTACATTAAATTAAATAAAATCAGAATCATCCTCGTATTTTCGTTGATTCCCTTGTTATTTTTTATTTTATTTTTTGATATTGGCGTTTTAATCGGGGCATTTGTCCGGTTGGGCAAGTACAATTCTCTCTCACTTGTCCCTTCAAAAAAAACACCCAAAAAAAAACCCACACGTGTCCTGGACAAGCGTTAATGTCAAGCCCTGATGTGTTTTCCTTTATTGGGTTTCCCTGAAGAGAATTACGTTGTTGAAAACGAAAGTAAAAGAGCATTGTGTTTTACCGTGATGAGAGTTCCGTGTCTTTATAAAAATCAGCACATTATAATGATTTATCTGTCATCCACCCTTGATTAATTGGAATGTTATGTTTTTATTACTGGGCCGCCCGACCCGCGGATTATGATCCGCGCTGCACTATCGGCAAACTATACGGTTTGAGAATAGACACAAGCCAGGAACCCTAACATGAACCACGAGCAATACATTTGTTACTGTATCATCTTTGTTAATCTTAGTTGAACAAACAATGAACAGCTGTATTTTTATTATGTTAATTCACACAGTGCATTAGGCTAACTAATGTTAACAAATACAACTTTTTATTTAAATAATGTAGGCTTCTAGTAAATGGTGAAATTAACATTAATAGAGATTAATAAATGCTGTAGAAGTGCAGTTTATTAATAGTTAATGTTAACTGATGTAGTTAACTAGAGTTTAATAAATGGAACCTTATTGTAAAGTGTTACTGATTTTGTTATACACCGAACCGATTCAGTGTTGGACAGATCAGTTGTTTTAACCATTCATTAAATGGAATCGGTTCAAAGGAGTCATTAGTTCGCGAATCGGACGTATCATTAGCAGACTTGTACGCGTTATGTGATTATCCCGGCAGTTAGGACATCGCACAAGATTTGTCAACACAGAAAACATTTCATCATTGGATAGTTTTTTTTGTTTATTGAAAGTGTTTTTTATGTCAGCTGAATGGGCGGAACGCTTTTACATTTTTTTGTAACGTAAACATTTTTTTTTTTTAGCACAATTCACACCCAGCGGTAATTCAGGAAAAAAATATCCGAATTCTCCACGTGAAACTTCGGTCTTCCGATCTTTTACCATCGTGTCAATTCTCAATTTGACGTTTGTTTAAAGACGGTGAGGGTGAGGGTGCGCGTGCGCGACCGGGCCTCTCTTTCAGTAATATGCATCATGGGAGGGAGGCCTTCACAGGGGAGAGACTAGTGGACACTTCAGGACTGCGCTGTCGATGCATCCAGGCGCAGGTCCTTCATCAGATCTGGATACGGCCTGGATCCGGCAGGCTGCGGGAAAACCTCGGGATAAACAGAGAGACTAATATTAGCATAGACGCCATTCTTCTTATGATGTAACGAATACATCAGGATTTATGGGAAGTGTTCCCGGTTCCAGTTGACCTAATCTATGCAGCCTAACATTGAATTATAGAAGTCTATAATGTATTATGTGAAAGCTAGGTCAAAGAGATGTGTTTTTAATCTAGCTTTGAACTGACAGAGTGTGTCTGCTTCCCGGACAATGGTAGGAAGACTGTTCCAGAGTTTTGGTGCTGAATAGGAAAAGGATCTACCGCCAGCAGACAATTTTGATATTCTAGGTATTATCAACTGGCCAGAATTTTGAGATCACAATAGACGTGAAGGACTATAATGCGTTAAGAGCTCGCTCAAGCACTGCGGAGCTAAACCATTTAATCAGCTTTGTAAGTAATCAGCAATATTTTAAAATGTATACAATGTTTAATAGGGAGCCAGTGCAGTTTTGACAGAACCGGGCTAATATGGTCATACTTTCCTGGTTCTGGTAAGAACTCGAGCTGCTGCGTTTTGGACCGAGCTGCTGCGTTTTGGCTGTAGTTTGTTTATTAAGCGTGCAGGGCAACCACCCATGATAGAGCATTACAATAATCTAGCCTTGAGGTCATGAACGCATGAACTAATTGTTCCGCATTTGTCAATGAGAGCATATGGCGTAATTTAGATATATTTTTAAGATGGAAAAATGCGGTTTTACAGATACTAGACACGTGACTTTCAAATGAAAGGTTGGTATCAAAGAGCACACCCAGGTTCCTAACCGACGGCGAAGACTTGACAGCAAGATACAACCACGATCGGATGATAAGAGCAAATCATTTGTGACTCTAACGAGAGCAGTCTTGGTACTATGGTACGGTCTAAATCCGGACTGGAAATCATCGCAGATATCATTTCTTTCAAGAAAGGAACACAGTTGTGAGGATACTGCCTTTTCTAATATCTTTGACAGAAAAGGTAGATTCGAGATCGGCCTGTAATTGACTAATTCTGTAGGATCAAGTTGCGTTTTTTTAACAAGCAGTTTAATCATAGCCAGCTTAAAGGTTTTTGGTACGTATCCTAGAGAAAAAGACGAATAGGGTCTAACACACATGTCGATTTAGATGATTTAATGAGTTTAACGAATTCTTCCTCTCCTATAGCAATGAATGAATCAAATTTTTCCTCAGGGAGACTACAATGCACTGCCTGATGCGATACTGTAGTAGACGGTTGCATAGTTATAATTTTCTCCCTGATATTATCAATCTTATAAGTGAAGAAGTTCATAAAGTCATTACTGCTGTGTTGCTTGGAAACTTCTGGGCTTGAAGCTTTCTTTTTCATTAGTTTAGCCACTGTTTCAAATAAATACCTAGGATTATGTTTATTTTCTTCTACTAGGGTTGTAAAATAAGCAGATCTAGCAGTTTTTAAAGCCTCTCTGTAAGTAATTGAGCTCTCCTTCCATGAAATGCGAAAGACCTCTAGTTTTGTTTTCTTCCAGTTGCGCTCCATTTTTCTGGTTGCTCTCTTAAGGGCCCGAGTGTGCTCGTTGTACCACGGCGTTGGACTATTTTCTTTAATCTTCTTTAAGCGCTACGGAGCAACTGTGTCTAAAGTGCTGGAAAAGAGAGAGTTAAAAGTTTCTGTTGCAATATTGAGTTCTTCTAAGCTATCTGGGATGCTGAGTTGATGAAACTGATCAGGAAGATTATTAATAAAGCAATCCTTAGTGACAGAAGTGATAGGTCTCACATATTTATAACACGGAGTCGGCTTTGCAGCCTTGGCTAAAATAAGTTTACACGAGACTAGATAATGATCTGAGATGTCATCGCTCTGCTGCAGAATTTCAACGGCATCAACATCTATTACATGTGATAATATTAGATCTAGAGTATGATTACGACGATGAGTAGGTCCTGACACGTGTTGTCTAACTCCAATAGAGTTAATAATGTCTTTAAATGCCAATCCTAATGCATCTTTTTGTTATCTAAATGTATATTAAAATCACCAACAATTATGACTTTATCTCCAACCAATACTAACTCTCGAAAATTAGCAAATTCTTTGATAAAGTCTGTATGGTGCCCTGGTGGCCTGTAAACAGTAGCCAGCACAAATCTCAAACGTGATTTATCATTTATACTATATATTTTTACATTAAGTACTAACACTTCAAAAGAGGTATATTTAAAACCTGATTTCTTAGTGGTTTTGAAAATATTACTATAAATTACAGCAACACCCCTCCCCCTTTGCGTTTCAGACGAGGCTCATGTTTATAACAGTAATCTTGCGGGGTGGACTCATTTAAAGTAATGTAATCGTTTGTTTTTAGCCAGGTTTCTGTCAAACACAGCACATCTAGGTTATTATCTGAAATCATATCATTAACAATGAGTGCTTTTGAAGTAAGGGATCTAATATTCAGCAACCCAAGCTTTAGCATTTGTTCATCCGTATTATAGCTGTTTTTTATTTGTTGAACATCAATTAAATTTTTACCCTTGAATGGGTTTAGGAGTTTTTTGTATGTCCTAATTCGGGGAACAGACACAGTCTCTATATGGTGATAGCTAGGTGTAAGAGGCTCTATGTGATGGGATTTATCTGACCTTGGTGACGCGAGGCCGCTAGCAGACGGTCGGTTTAGCCAGTCTGTCTGCTTCCTGACCTGAGCCCCAGATTGTCATGTTTGAGCTCTAAGACTATGTGCCATATTACTAGAGAGAAGAGCAGCACCATCCCAGGAGGGATGAATACCATCTCTTTTCAACAGGTCAGGTTTGCCCCAAAAACTTTTCCAATTGTCTATGAATTCTATATTATTAAGCGGACACCACCGAGACAGCCAGCCATTGAGTGAACACAATCTACTACAGGGATGGGCAACTTCGGTCCTGGAGGGCCACTGTCCTACAGAGTTTAGCTCCAACCCTGAAAAAATCACCTGCCTGTAACTTTCTAGTAATCCTGAGGACCTTGATTAGCTTGTTCAGGTGTGTTTGATTAGGGTTGGAGCTAAACTCTGTAGGACATTGGCCCTCCAGGACCAAAGTTGCCCATCCCTGATCTACTAACTATCTCATCACTCCTGCGAACAGGAAGGGGGCCAGAGCAAATTACAGTGCTTGACATCGTACTTGCAAGTTCACACACCTCTTTAATATTAATTTTGGTGATCTCCGACTGGCGGAGTCTAACATCATTAGTGCCGACATGAATAATAATAAACTTAGAGAATTTACGATAAGCATTAGCCAGCACTTTTAAATTTGCTTTGATGTCAGGCGCTCTGGCTCCCGGCAAACATTTGACTATGGTGGCTGGTGTCTCTATTTTCACGTTCCGTGTAATAGAATCGCCAATAACTAGGGCACATTCAACAGGATTCTCAGTGGGTGTTTCACTGAGTAGGGAGAACCTGTTTGTTATGATAATCGGATTGGAGGAGCAGTGTTTTGTCCCGCGACTACAGCGTCTCACGGTCACCCAGTTGCCCTGCTGCACGGGCTCTACTTCAGCCGGAACCGAACAATGTACAGAGTTCAGTAAGCTAGTCGCATCCAAAGCAGTATCTAAAGCCCTTGCTCTCTTACTGTCCTTGATTAAAGTTTGGATGCGTGTCTCTAGTTCTGAAATCTTCCCCGTCAGCTTGACTATCTCCCTGCATTTTTCACATGTAAATCCTGTGCTGACAGAGAAGGCTATGCTAAACATGTTACATGAAGTGCAAGTGACAATAAGAGGAGAAGATGACATGACTCACCGTGTTTGTTGACTGATCTTACTCACCTAAGTTGTTTGATGAACTCGTAAAAGGCGCGAGCGCGCGCGAGAAAAAATGAATAAATAAATAGAGCGGACGGATGGATGGCACGCTAACAGGCTAGCGAATTTCTAGCGTGTTGTGCTAGCAATAACGGTTTAGATTGAAGCTAGCGATGTCAGGTTAATGTGTTATGTTGAGTAAGCTATATTTAGCAATATAAACGACAAGGAATATAGTAAATAATGATTCAAACCAGAAAGATATTCGAAGCTTACAGACATAAACCAACACAGCAGCAGCAGCGGGAACAAGGCAGAGAGGAGCAATCGATCAACAAGCAATCGAGCACAATCGAGTCTCCAAGTTGCAGTAGACCCAGCCCTTGCATTGCTGTGTCCCATTCGCACACAAAGCTCTTATCAGCTCTTTGTATGCTTTGGAGGCCAGCAGAAGGGAAATGTTGTCTCCAAGCAGAGGATGGCCCACTGGATAGTGGATGCCACCATCTTGGCATACCAGTCCCAAGGCGAGCCATGCCCCCTCAGAGTGAGGGCTTACTCCACTCGAAGTTTTGCCTCTTCCCTGGTGTTGTCGCAGCGCCTCTCCGGAAGACATCGACACCTGACACATTTTGTGAGATTCCACAATCTCTTGGTTGAGCCGGTTTCTTCCAATGTGTTTGTTAATTTGTGGGTAGGCTGGCTCTGTGTCTCGCTTGCAGCACCATTCCCTTCTAAGGGGGGGATACGAGCCCCTTCTTTAATCTCCAGGTGAGTTCCCCACTTGTTGAACCCTGGATTAAGTTTCCTCTGAGCATCCTCTGGCAGTCAGATGCGGCGGAGGCGTCCCATGGCAGTTCCAGTACTCGAGTGAATGCCCGCTCGGTCAGACCCAGTACTGGGCTAGATGTGCTCCATGTGTTGTGATTCCCCCTTGGTTATCCCATATGTGTATTCTTACATGGTATGGTTTCCCATTTGGTAAACCTGTGTCTCCCTAGGGAGATTATGTGCTGCCGCGTCTCTGCATCTGTATTAGTTTCATCCCTGTCTAGGCCTACCGCAGATCTTTCCATATGATGCACTGCCCCACGGGTGAGTCCATATGTGTATTTCCTCATGTTCCTCCCTGCGGGTAGGATGTGGCCTCCTTAACAACCCTCTCCATTGGACTAGGTATGCTACCCCAGTGTTAAAAACATTGGTCATGGCTGAGAAATGGGTATTGAGAACCAAAGCTCTCTTCCCGTTAAACAGGATTTGCACCTGCGACCGTCTCCATGGTAATCACGTTGGCATGGAGGACTATCATCTGGGCTTACGTGGGGTGCTGGGTAGGTTACAACTAAACTGGAGTAGTTGCCAAAATGACACGCTATGACTTGCCAGCATCTGCAACGCTCATAACACAGTAAAGTGGTTCTGGTGCTTTCCATAGGGACCCCATTTGTCAGTCAACACAGCGTTTGTAGTGACTGACAGATGGGGAATGTCTTGGTTACTGATCTAACCCTTGTTCCCTGATGGAGGGAACGGAGGCGTTATGTCCCCCTGGCACAACCCTGAATCACCACTGAATGGCCGGGGCCCTCGTCTCTTTGGATAAAAGCGTCTGCTAAATGACTAAATGTCTCGGCTCCTCAGCATAAAACCTGAATGTGTGGATGCGTTCTTCTATACCCGTACGTACGAGGGAGTGGCTCGGCATGCAAATTCCACTTGCCAGTTCCATTGGCCGTTTTTCTAAAACTCAGGTGATTGGGGCTCCCAAGTGAGACCCCATTTGTCAGTCAACATAACATCACCATTTCCTCCATCAGGGAACGAGGGTTACCTCAGTAACCAAAATGCTCTGGAAGTCATTTGTGCTTTATATGTAGAGCCTTTGCCTTATTTTGAGCTCCATTTTAGATGCACTGATGTCCCAAGGAGAGAGAAGTGGAGGGAACTGCCTGTATAATGAGTCTCTGTGATGAGAGAGAGGAGGAGGATGCTGTTCAGACCCAGACATCAGCTTCTCCAGGCTCTAGCTGTGTGTCTATGAAGAGTAACAGCTCCATGATCAAACCTCCTTTCTTTAGTGATGGAGTGGGAACCTCTAAATATAGGTAAAATATTTCTTTATATCCTGATGCTTTCCCCTTTATATTAACAAAATCAGCCTTCAAATGTAAAATAAGCCGATAAATAAACCAGAGAGCTCTAGATTTGAAGGTTTAGTTTTTTACGTTTAATGATGAAATGGTGACCTCTGACCTCTAAGTTATATTACTTTCTTAACATAATATTTCCAGACACAACATCCAGAGAGCAGCATCTCCAGTCTCTAGCTGTGTGTCTATGAAGAGTAACAGCTCCATGATCAAACCTCCTTTCTTTAGTGATGGAGTGGGAACCTCTAAATATAGGTAAAATATTTCTTTATATCCTGATGCTTTCCCCTTTATATTGACAAAATCAGCCTTCAAATGTAAAATAAGCCGATAAATAAACCAGAGAGCTCTAGATTTGAAAGTTTAGTTTTTTACGTTTAATGATGAAATGGTGACCTCTGACCTCTGAGTTATATTACTTTCTTAACATAATATTTCCAGACACAACATCCAGAGAGCAGCATCTCCAGTCTCTAGCTGTGTGTCTATGAAGAGTAACAGCTCCATGATCAAACCTCCTTTCTTTAGTGATGGAGCGGGAACCTCGAGGTAAGGCTAGAGCTGTGAAAATAGTAGTAATAATAATATTAATGGCAGATTGTTCTGTGATTTAATCATGTTAGGTGCAATTAATCATGATTATTATATCATTCAATTTTTAAAAAGGTAACTGAGATAGCTGCTCTTTTTACTGCTTTAGACAAAATAAAAAGCTAGTTAGCATGCTTTTTTTTTGTTTAGCATGTTTTTTTTTTTTGTTTTTTTTTTGTCAGTGTTTCATCACTCTAGCGTGTGTGCGAGTTAGTGTGGTTGAGAAATAAAGTGAGTGGGGTTGTATTTCTTTGTCGGTTCTGCTCACAGCTCCACTGCAGCGGCCGATATGCTCTGTGCTGCTGGCTGTGAGAGGAAGCCCAGAGCTGTGAAGTCCTGTATGACCTGCGATGCATTCTACTCCCAGACCCACATCAGGCAGCACTACGCAGACCCAGCCCTGCACACACTGGTGCTGGAGACTGGAGATCTGGAGCAGGATTCACACCAACTAGTGGATGATGTCTTGCAGAGAGTCAAAGAGAAACACAAAACCAATATGAAAAGGAAGTATGAGAACTTATTTGAAGGAATCAAACTCCAAGAAAATGAAACCCTCCTGAACAGTATTTACACACAGCTCTACATCATCGAGGGAGAGAGAGAAGGAGTGAATGAAGAGCATGAGGTTTTACAAATAGAGAAAACAGCCAGAACACAACACTCACAAGACACTCCAATCTACTGCAATGACATCTTTAAAGCCTCACCTGAACCAGGATGTGAGGAGAAAGATCAAATCAAGACTGTTCTCACTAAAGGCATCGCTGGAATTGGAAAAACCGTCTCTGTGCAGAAGTTCATTCTGGACTGGGCCGAGGGAAAAGCAAATCAGGATGTAGATTTCATGTTTGTGCTTCCATTTCGAGAGCTGAACTT
Organism: Scardinius erythrophthalmus; assembly: GCF_964197995.2. Lineage (NCBI taxonomy): Eukaryota > Metazoa > Chordata > Actinopteri > Cypriniformes > Leuciscidae > Scardinius > Scardinius erythrophthalmus. The sequence continues at coordinate 50,328,686 of NC_138226.1, forward strand.
GATCCGAGATCATCAGTACAGTCTTCACAGACTTCTGCTGGACTTTCATCCTGAACTTCAAGATCTGGACTCAAAGATTTATGAGTGTAAAGTTGTGTTCATCTTTGATGGTCTGGATGAAAGCAAAATTAAACTTAAGTTTCCAGACAGTAGGAAAGTTTCTGATGTGACTGAGACTTCATCAGTGGATGTGTTGATATCAAACCTCATGAAAGGAGATCTGCTTCCCTCTGCTCTCATCTGGATCACCTCCAGACCAGCAGCAGCCAATCAGATCCCCTCCAAATACATCAACCGTCTGACAGAAATTCAGGGATTCAATGAACCTCAAAAGGAGGAATATTTCAGGAAGAGAATCAGTGACGAGCATCAAGCCAGCAGAATCATCTCACACATTAAAGCAGCAAGAAGCCTCCACATCATGTGTTACATACCTGTCTTCTGCTGGATCTCATCCACTGTGCTTCAAAACATCATGAAACAAGATCACTGTGCAGAAATACCCAAAACTCTGACTGAAATGTACATCCACTTCTTGATTATTCAGACAAATATAAGAAATCAGAAGTATGATGAGAGAGATGAGAGTGATCCACAGAAACTCCTGCAGTCAAACAGAGAAGTGATTGTGAAACTTGCTGAACTGGCTTTCAAACAGCTGATGCGTGGAAATATCATGTTCTATGAGGAGGACCTGAGAGAGTGTAGCATAGACGTCACTGACGCCTCAGTGTATTCTGGGATTTGCACTGAGATCTTTAAGGAAGAATATGTGATTTATCAGAAGAAAGTCTACAGCTTCATTCATCTGAGCTTTCAGGAGTTTCTTGCTGCCTTTTATGTCTTTTACTGCTATGTAAATGACACTTCTGATGCCTTGAAAGTTTTTGATTTACTTCATAATTTACATAAAGGAGTACTGGATAAAACACTAAAGAGTGAGAATGGACGCATGGATCTTTTCCTCCGATTTCTCCTGGGCATCTCACTGGAGTCCAATCAGAAACTCTTACAGGGGCTACTGACACACACAGAGAACAGCTCAGAGAGCATCAAGGAAACAATTAACTACATTAAAGACAGAATCAAAGAATGGAAAAACACTTTTTCTGCTGAAAGATCCATCAATCTGTTCCTCTGTCTGCTTGAAATGGATGATCTGACTCTGCACAGAGAGATTCAGGAGTTTCTGAAATCAGACAAACACTCAGAAAATGAACTCTCTGCTGCACACTGCTCAGCAATAGCCTACATGCTTCAGATGTCAGAGGAGGTGCTGGATGAGCTGGACCTCAAGAAATACAACACATCAGATGAGGGTAGAAGAAGACTGATACCAGCTGTGAGAAACTGCAGAAAAGCTATGTGAGTACAAATTTATTTGAGTCAGTGCAATTAATAATGTGACACTTTAGTCTTGAGATATTGTATTGATTAACATAACTTTTGGTGAAATTAATTTGCTTTTTAGTAACATAAGTGCTGCTGAATTCACTTAGATAAGTACAAGCTAAGACAGGGACAGAGTTAAGACAAACAGTGAAAAAGTGTTTTTGTATGAGAAGTGGATTAACAGGTAAGTTAAGTGTTCATGGAAAAGTTGTGTCGGCTTTTCTTGAAGATATGCCATTATCACTGTTTTAAACTTGATGCGGGCAACAATTGGCAGCCATTGGAGCGAGAAAAGGAGTGGTGTAACATGGCCTGTCTTGGGTTCACTGAAGACCAGTCATGCTGATCCCTGTAGTCCCATTTGATCAGAAAATCTATTAAATTTTTTAAATATCTTTCAGTCTTGCTGACTGCAAAGTCACTGATCAGGCCTGTGAGATTGTGGCCTCAGCTCTACAATCATCAGACTCTCCCTTGAGAGAGCTGGATCTGAGTAACAATGACCTGCATGATTCAGGAGTGAAGCTGCTCTCTGATGGACTAAAGAGTTCGAACTGTCAGCTGCAGATTCTGAGGTATTTAAGAATATTTGTATTAAATGAAGATTAAAATAAAGCCTTAACTAAAAATATTCCCATGATTGGTCTCTAATTATTTAGGTCTTGCCTTTAAACGTGTACTGTCATTATAACTCGTGTTCATTTATTTCTAAATTCACATGAAATGAAACAACACTTCTTGTTGAGCTGTAACCTTGGGTATTAGGAGTATCATCATGCCCAACTCCTGCCTTTCTCCATCAGTCCATTAGAGGTCACTTTATTTCCCACAATACTAATTATGAGCTGTCACTTCTGAAATCAGCAACGTTTCTAAAGAGAATTACATCTGCACTAAACGATCATGATTGCGAATAGAAATTAAATGTACTTTTTAACCACACGTTCAGTGAAATTCTGAAGGAAACGCAAACAAATCTGTACTGAAAGGCATTTGTATTTAATTGATACCAGAATAAAAAAAATATAAAAACACTAAAACTTTTGTCTCTTTGTAGACTGTCTATTCTAATCTCAACTTGTTTTCTGTTTGTAAAGATTATCTGGCTGTATGGTGACAGAAGAAGGCTGTAGTTATCTGTCTTCAGCTCTGAGTTCAAACCCCTCACACCTGAGAGAGCTGGATCTGAGCTACAATCACCCAGGAGATTCAGGAAAGCTGCTCTCAGAGAGACTGAAGGATCCAAACTGCAAACTGGAGATACTCAAGTATGTAGCATAGCAGTGATAGTGTTTTATGGCAATAATTATGTAAAATAATGAATTTTTTTTAAACTATTTGCACATGGAACTAGAATTATTTTTATTGAGGTAAAAATAACTATATATTATATTTGCATGCACTGACACATTTACCTGTAAATGTGTAATGCTATCTATTGTAAATGAGGACCCTACCCTTTTTTGCAATTTTAGAATAAAAACAAACTTTATCAGTTTGTTTTACCAAAAAGACATCCACAATGTCCCCAAAGGAATGTTTTGTCAGAAATAACTAGTTTGTCCTCAAACTATAGTTAAGTATACACACACGCACCTAGGGCGTGTTAAACTGACTCCCACTTTTCACATTTGTTTTTTTATTAGAAAATATTCTAAACAAAAAAAAAAAAAAACAGTTTGCATTTTTTTTGTGCAAATGTATGGCACAAATGTAATATTGTGTGTTTGTGTTCTTTCTAGTTTGGACCATGGAGAACATTTCAGAATCACACCAGGACTACAAAAATGTAGGTCCTTTTGTTGCTTTACACGTGCAAACACACACACACACACACACATACACACAAAGTTGTCAATCTCTCTCCTTGTTTGCAGATACCTGTGATCTTACACTGGATGCAAACACGGCAAACAATCATCTCTCTCTGTCTGAGGGGAACAGAAGGGTGACACGGGTGGAAGAGGAGCTGCCTTATCCTGATCATCCAGAGAGATTTGACTGCTTTGAACAAGTTTTGTGTAGAGAGAGTCTATCTGGACGCTATTACTGGGAGGCTGAATGGAGTGCCAGGGGAGCTGGATTGTCAGTGACGTATAAGGGAATCAGAAGAACAGGAAGTGACTGTAGGTTTGGGCTCAATGAAATGTCCTGGAGTCTGGTCTGCTTTGATAACAAATACTCTGCCTGGCACAGTAATAAGAGAACCAACTTAACTACCCCTTCTCCCCCCTCTAATAGAGTAGGATTGTATCTGGACTGGTTAGCCGGCAAGCTGTCCTTCTACAGTGTCTCTGACACACACACACTTATTCACTTGCACACATTCAACACCACATTTACTGAACCCCTATATGCTGGATTTAGGCTTTATCCAGATTCTTCAGTTTCTCTCTGTTAGAATGAAGCTTCATGAGAAAAAAAATATTTAACGCAGTTAACGCAGCATACGTTTTTTTCTTTCATCCTTTGACTAGCGTTACATTATATAATCACGCTCTTATTCATGCAAATGCTTTTAAACCATTCAAACACAACAAAAGAGAACTCGCTGTCTATTAATGTCCTGTTTATGTAACAGACTCGGCGCACAGAAAGACGCACACCAGTATCGTGCGCACAGACAGCGTACCAGAATCAAGTTCTTTCACGCTTGAACAACCAATAACATACACAGTTATGCCCAACTGTCCGTTTTGTTGAGTATCCTCATAAGACCAGTCCTAAATTAGTTAACCAAAGTCTTAAATGAAAGTAAATAGCTGTGAGAAACTGGGACGTGTGTGAGATCCACGTCATGTGTGGCAGCATCGGAATCTTAAAGTGGCAGCAGCCACTAATTCTCTCTGTCATTAATGTTAATCAAAAAACAAAGGACAAACAGATAAAATTGCTCACTGCTCTTGACTAAAGAACTTTTGTAGTTTTATTAAGGATTAATCTATATGTAAGTTATAATTTATGCAGTGCAGACTGTTTGATAACTTTATTTAATTTCTGTATATTTCACAGGGCACAGGTAAATATTAAATTTTATTATGTATTTATGTGAGGATTGTTTTAAGTTCACTTAAATTATTATTATTCTTTTTTTCTTTAATTGATAGCTTTCAATTACACTGTAATGTTAAATGGATATAATTAATGTTTATGTATTAGTACCAGTGATACTGGCCTTCATTTAATAAAAATATGTCATTAAACAAGTAATTAAATTATAAGCTACTGTCTTGTTATGGCCTACTGTTACTGTTAATTGTATATTAACTCTGAAATTATTACATTATAAAATATTAAAACTTATAAGAACTCAATCTTATATATATATATAAAGATTACGAAAAGATTATAAAGCCCTTATGAAAAAGTATACTTCAAGTTCATTTTTTTCCAAGTATACATAAAGCATACTTGAAAATTAGTATGCTTGTAGTAAGTATACTAATATCAATGTAGAATTATACTTGTAAGTGTACTATTTCAATACTGCTTGGGACTAAATTGGCCAACTTTTTTAGTAAAGTATACATTTAAGTGTACTTTATGTGCACAACTAGTTCACAACTGTGTTTATCATTTGTACTGCATCTGTGCTACAAGTGAACTTAAGTATACTAGTAGTTTGCTATTTTAATATTTGTAGCACATTTTTTAGTTTATGAAAGTACACTTTAAAGTATTTTCTCAGTAAACTACTAGTTTAGTAGTTTTATACTGAACTTAAAGGGATAGTTAACCCAAAAATGTAAATTTACTCACCCTGAAGTCATCCTAGGTGTATATGACATTCTTCTTTCAGACGAATACAATCGGAGTTATATTAAAAAATGTCCTGGCTCTTCCAAGCTTTATAATGGCAGTGAATGGGTGTATGTCTTCGGAAGTCCAACAAAGTGCATCATACTAAGGGCCAGATTTACTAACAGCTTGCACCAGCGCAAACCCTCTTTTGGCGTTAATAAACTACTGTCAGGATTTACTAAAGAGAAAAATGTATGCTGAAAAGGCGGCTGACCTTATTGCATAAGCATTTGTAGAGGTTTCCCTTTCAGATGCAGTATTTATGGGAGGAGAGTATTTAAATGAATCACGCAAGGTGATTTACTAAGGTTTGTGCTCGTCAATGTACTGGTGTTTGCGCCATTATTTAACGCCCAAAAAAAGCACGCCTTAAACCAGATGCTACCTGGTAGATTGCGTTGGTCATTATGGAAATAATCCAGCTGTGTTCTTTAATTTGCATGTCGTCTGTAAATCACAAGCTGTTTTGGAATTGTGCTCTCATGCTAAATTGCCCTGTTTAGTAAATCTGACCCTTATAGTTTACTATTTATATATTATTAGGGGCCAAGCACTGAAAGTGCGTTGGCATCTATTGAAATCGTTGGCGTTCTTATGGCGTTCTTTGGCGTTCAACTCGAGATGATTCGATTGCACCCTATGACGTAATTTTCCGTCATAAAAATGTATCTGCCATTTTGAATTCTCAGAAAAATCTACTTTTTCGAACTACTCCTACGCCATTGTTTTGATTTTCACGAAAATGAACCAGATCATCACAAGAATTACCTGAGGCTACATATCCAATTTATATCCAATTTTTCCACATCGACCATTTTAGGCGTCGGCCATTTAAAAATTTGTACCAAATTGCTGTATTTTATGAACACATGAACGTATCGTTACGAAACTCGGTATGGGTCATCAGCACGATGCCCTGAAGGAGCCTGAGAAGTTTCAAACCAGTACCACCTAGTGGTAAAGTAAAATTTTTAAATGCTTATAACTCTGGGTGTGGTTGACTTATTTTCACGGAAAAATAATTATTTTCATCTCCTTAGGTTCCTGAATCCTTACCGAGTCCAACGATACCAAACATGCTAGGTTTCGCCAATATCTTCAAAACCGTTAGACCGATCGAGACGAAACCACTGTAGGAAATTTGGAAACATAGGTCGGTGGCTAAATGCTAATGCCCAAATGACAAAATATTAATAGTAAGTGGCAAAAAAATGCAAACAAAGTCATGTGTCAGTCATTTTTTGCGTCATAAATGTCTATAACTCCAAAACTAAATGAGATATTTTCACCAAATTTGACACACATGTATTGACTCACTCTGAGGACACATAAAAAATAGTGGGATTGTGCCTCTTGTTGGTGCTATAATAGTACAAAACATGAGATTGCCATAGACTTCAATACAGGATTGTGAAATAAAATGCTATAGTATCGTTACGAGTCATCGGCACCAAGCCTTGAAGGTACTCAAAAAGTTTCAGGGCAGCGCCACCTTGTGGTAAAAAAGTTATAACAAAAATTCCAAAAATGCTAATAATAACTTTTGAAGAAATGTGCCTATTGTAATGACACTAGTCTTAATAGATTCCTTGGGTTATTCCTTGGGCTATGTAACGAAAACATAGATACCAAGTTTGCCATAGTCAGCCAAACTTCCCGTCCGTCATCTTTGTTCTTTTAAAACCTACTTTTTCGAACTTCTAGACTGTTTGTCCGATTTTCACCAAAATCGAATCGTATCATCTCCAGACTGTGCCGACTAAAAGTTATGGATTTCGTGTCGATAGGCGAAACCGTTTTCGTATAGCGCAGCACCAAAGTTGAGGCATGATGCTAAAAGCACTATTCAGGCTTTATCTCTGCAATGCCTTGACATATTGACACCAAACTTTATATGTGTCATTGTCACTTCACTCTGACCACATCACATCAGTTTTGTAACTGCGCCACCTATTTGTCAAAAGTGACAAACCACCAAATCATAATATTAGTGACTGTATATATGATTTTTTCATCCATTTTGCCTAAAATCATCTTAATGCATTTAATTGCTCATTGTTGCAGTTGGTCTGACACTCTCAGACATGTTGGCATGGTTTGTTGTCTTGTTTGCACTTGGCCCCGATAATGGCTGCTTGCAGCTATATTTTTACTACTTTGTTCCTATTTAGGTGTGAATTTTTTATACTTAAAATATATCTTTCACTGTATTTTAACTCTTTCCATTTTAAAAACATTTTAATGTAGCTTCATGCATCCTTTTTATCAACACTTGATTGTGGGTAAGTTTTATTAAAAAACAACAATATTTTAAACAAAAAGCTGAGAAGTTCATAAAAAGTAGACAAAGTATACTTTCTTATTTTTAGTTAAAAAGAAGTATATTAATAGCACACTTGAATAAACAAATTTTTTGTAAGTCCTGGATTTCCAGAGGCAAATTGTCAGGCAAAGAGAGCAGTACAAACAATATAAAATCTGCTGAAAAAAGCACAGGACAGTAACAGACATTAGTCTCCTGGAGTACAGAAACAGCACAGTTACTCATGCGAATAAGAATCAAACATTCCAGTGTCAAAGAAACTGCTGATGTCCAAGGTTTTCAGACAGGTGCATAACAGACTGAGAAACAGGCAAATAATAAAAAGCAGTACTTTGATCATGTGATAAGAAAGCTACCTGAAATGAAGAAAGGTGAAAGAGTGAGAATTAGACAGAATAGCAAATGGCTACCTGCAGTAGTTCTTGATAAACCTGAACAGCCAAGGTCTTACATTGTTCAAACACCAGACAGTCACATCTTCAGAAGGAATAGAAGAGACTTGCTGAAAAGAGACAGTGTATCCTTAAACTCAATTTGAAGCTGTGGAAGACTTACCTGTTGTTTTGCGTGAACGCTTTGAGGCGCTATTGCTATCTTTATTATAGGCAGACAAAAGTAAAGCCAGTTGTGTTCAACCATGTGCGGTCTCCTGTCATCTGTAGGCTACATTAGACATATGGAGATTACATGCAGATGAGGATATGCATATGTAACCGGGTTGAAATGATATCTTTACTTTTACGGTTGAAATGTCACCAAATCCTGATGAACATTGTTTTCTATATGTTTAAGATCTGTATTATTGCCAGTATTTATGCCTGAATGTTGTATTCAGACCATGGTGTTAATACCTGTACTGTCGCAGGCCTTGTGTCGTCATTTATGCGCTTCTTTCAGTCTGCGCTAGGCCAGCTGAGAGGAGGTAATAGGCTTGTATTATTTATTTATTTTATGATAGTCCGGTATAAAGAGAGAGACGTAGGCTACTGACAGATAAAATAAAAACATGATTGTGATAGCCTTTATGATTGGTCTGATTTCTTCAAGCGTTCACTGTTTTTTTTACTATGCGTATCTTCAAGCGTTTACTATGTTTACTATGGTAATGGTTAGCGCGCATAGTCTTTTGCATCACAAACAGAAGGCATTCAAACATGAACGCGAGTTAAATTATTTTAGAAGTCTTTAATGCTGACAGAATCATCCGGCGCTGCCGTCTCCCGACTCAGGTGAACTCCGCCTCTGTTTGTAACCACTTCTTTAGCCCGAGCTGGCCCGCTTTGGCCCAAGGTATTCGACGGGCCAGAAATCCTGGCCGTTGGCCCCGAGTAAGCCCCGATCAAGCCCCGGAAGTGACAGTGGAAACGCGACTGGCCCTGGCACGCACTAGCACGGCCCGGCCCTGGCCCTACAATGGAAACGCGGCTATTGTCTTCAATGCAGCCCGACATGAACTGGCAATGGTGTCGATGGGATGAAGGTGGCAGTTAAGCTCATTAAGAGCTTTGCCCCACGACTCTGAAATTCTCTGGATTGCAGCGTGGTTTACAACTGCGCGGTCTGTCATAACATTTGAAATGTTGCTGATAATAGATTTACGGCAGTCTTGGTAATCACAGAAATAAAAAACTGAATAAACTTTAGCCAGTTCATCAATAGAACTTGTCACATGTTCAGCATAGTCTTCCGCAGTGCCACCGGGTAACTGATCGATGGCTATTACAAAGCACTTTGTTTTAGTTGTAAGATGTATGCTATATTAACACCTTCCTGTGTTGTTGCGTCAAATCCTAATGTAAGGTTCTCGGTAGTCATTGCCACTTCAGCGGTTTGTAGGTCCGATATCGCACCAAGCTCCCGGGCCATCTGCTCGACAGTATTTTTGTGGGGAACAGCAGTAATCTTTTCTCCAAATCGCATAGCAAACCTTCTGATGAGTACTGGTATATTCTTAGTAGGAACTTGGTTGATTATTGAATCATACACCATCTGTCTCATATCTAATAAGAAGGTTTTCTCATCTTTCTTAGTATTTTTCTCCACAACAGACGCTTCATTAGTAATGGATTCTTTAAGACAGAGTGTTTCATTCTCTAAGTACCTTATCTCGTCATCTTTTTCAGTTAACAAGTTTGAGAGTCTAGTATGGTCATTCTCATCAAGTTTTTTACTAACAGTAGTAAGACGCCTGTTCTTGTTGGACTGCTTCAATCTGCGGTGCTTCTTTATCAGTCTGGCCAACTTAAATTTAGTTTCCTCTAGTTCAGTATCCCATTTTGTGGTTTTCAGTTCATGTCGAAGAATCCTAATTGTAGATTTTTTCCTCTCTATGATTTCATCTTTCCTTTTAAGACACTGGTTCAGGTACTTCACACTCTTATGCTGTCTCAGCTGCTTCCTTAACAACTTCATCTCCACAGCATGCTTTTGCTTCATTTCACTTCTAGATTTTGCCATGAATTCCAGTCTTCGAGACATCTCCCCTTAGCTGTGGAAGGGTGATCGATTCAGGGGTCAAGGCTGAGGGTGAAGGTGTATTCTCAACTGATGATGTAGGTTCTAACTGTGGAGAGGTGGGTACATCACTCATAGATGTAGGAGGATCAGTCCTGGAACTAGGGGAGTGATGTACAGGGAAAACTTCATTGCAGATCTCCTTAAATTTTGCCATCTCTGCATCACGAGAGAGGTTCTTAAATCTGTGTAATGATCTGGACACAAGGGATACCACTTGATGCTGTAGAATTGAGATTCCAGGAATTTTGTTACTTATATCCCGGACAACATTCGTCCAAGAATAGTCATTAGAGATGAATGAGAGTAACACGTGACCATTCTTTAACTCCTCATGATTAGCTGGTACAGCAGTGAAATGTTCCATCAAATACTAACGAGACAGGCCTGGCTGAGGAGAAAACGATCCCGCTTCGACTTTTTCTTTGGTGGCATGATGGTATAACCTAGGGGAAAAAAATAAGTTTTTCTGTAATTTATATCCAATTTAATTCATGAATATTGAATGCAGTTCCAAAATTGCTCATCTAGAAGAAATTTCTATTTTGTTGTTGTGGAAATATAAATATGTAAACACCACAGGACCTACTCCAGTTTTTCAGTATAATTTAAAATAAATATATACATATTAAGACTACTACTCCATAATTCTATTTATTTCAGTTAGGATGAAAAACGACTCACCTTGAATGATATGGAAGTCAAGTTATTTTCCCACCACTGGCATCGCTTCATCAAGAAGGGCCGCCCATTAGTAAAAATACCTACAAAATAGACAATTATTTATTTCTCAGAAGTAATATTAATTGATGATTATGTTATTTATCATTTAGAAATCAATAAATGCATGTATGTTGAATTTTGTTTAAGAATAAACATCAGTAGGCCAAAGAAATTCATTCTCACAACACACAGCCTACAAGTACTACAGACATTTGGTTGTTTTTGCTGCTTTAATTTACTTTTGAAAAAAAAGACATTTCAGTAATTGTGAACATAATTCAATTTTACCAACTCTGTGCAGAATAATACAGCACACATGGGCTGAAATGTTTGTAAGATTCGGCCAATCAGCTTGCTAGAAACGGGTCACATGTAGTGATGGGAAGTCCGGTTCTTTTCCGCGAACCGGTTCTTTCGGACAGTTCGTTTCAATGAACCGGTTCAAAAAACCGGTTCACCAGTTCTTTTACGTCATCACGTAATGACGTCAATTCTATCATCCCGGCGTATAAATATACATTCAAATAAAGGCATTTGTAATTATAACTTCAGTTAAATAATAGTACTCATCGTCATAATCATCTTGGATAGGTTTCTTACATTTACGTTTTGAAAATGAACCCAGTAGGCCTAAGGCAATGCGCAAACGCGGATGTTTTACATATCTTAAAGTGAATAAACTGGTCTTCATCATTTTTATTTTATTTGTAATTAAATAAACTTACATTTCGCCGCTTAAACTTACATTCGGCCCCTCATTCAAGTCCTTGGTTCACCCGTGCTCATGTAACAGCACAGCACGCAGTATATAAACACAGCATCAGTTGGCCAAAAGAAAGTTCGGTTCAGAGACGGTGCGATCACGCATGCGCAGTCTCTCCAGCTCATCGATTCTCCGTATCGAACGCGTCCGAAAGAAACAGTTCTCGGTTCTGTACTGGTGATCCGAGAACTGCTGCAACAACCAGTTCTTGACTCGAGAACCGAACCGTAGCATATGCCTGTGTGTGAGCTGGGAACTACTGAAACCTTACTAGGCTAATTCAGTCGACAAAACTAAAAACTCGATGCATGTCTGACTCCAGTATGTTTAATACGTTATGTTTTGATTAACACATTATAAACATTTAATTTGCACCCTTTAAAACCTTGGGAAGAGTTTACGTCAAAAATGTATATCACCTTACTTAGAAATTAAATTATCTGTTCCTGAAAATAATGTTTTAGTATAATAATAAATGTTTAGTTTTATAATCCATTCATTGTTTCCAATCTTTAAAATAATACAGTGAAAAGGCAGTAGCCTATGTGATAAACATGTTTCTAACATTTTTTATTTTGTTACACTTATTGATGTTCAATAAAATACTTAAGAAACATGCATTTCGTCCCTCTGAAAAAATTCCACGCATGCTCAGCTCATCAGCTCGTCGGTTCTCTGTATCGAACGTGTCCGAAAGAAACAGTTCTCGGTTCTGTACTGGTGATCCGAGAACCGCTGTATACCTGTACGTTCGGTAAGTGCGCGCATGCTCAGTATCAACTGCTCGTGCTCATCACTTCTCTCAGCACAACATGTCTCAGTTCAGTGAACTGTTGGATTTACTGGAGTAACATATATGCCTATTTCGGGATATTGGTTTATTTTGAGTCGAAGGGACTGTCAGGACTCAGGCATGTCCGAAAGTGAGTAACTTAACTTGTGGATCAGCGCTGACGCAAGACGCGAACTGTTTCGAACGATTCAGTCCGATTTAGTGTACTGGTTCGACCAGTTCACTAAAAAGAACCGGTTCAAAAGAACGATTCGTTCACGAACCGGCCATCACTAGTCACATGACCTAGCAGGCAGCCAGAAGCACAGTTGTTCCTACACAAATCCATAACCATCCATGGTATTTATTTATATGTTTGACAAAATCATGCCAATAATGTAATCTAGAGATTCTAAACCTTCGTTCTGTATGATTACTTTGAAAAATACTGCACGGATTGATGAAAACTGGGAGAAGTTTTGGAAGCCAATATGATTGAATGGCCGATTCTGCTTTTGACAACAACGTCACTTGCGGATCGTAAAAAAACACATGCGAATGTTACAATCAATGCCAAACTTCACCTAATTCAAGTTAAATGTATATTCTATCAAAAGTTTTGGGTTTGAAACAAAAAAATACTCACCTTCATAGTGGATTTTGATGCCAAACACGAGAGAAATTTTGTTTCGCTTATAACTTTCTTCTTTCGGCAGCCATCTTGGAAATTCGAACGTGAGAATCAACGTGATGACGTAATTTACGTCACTAGTATATGGGCTTTAGAGGTATTCACAAAGCAAAGATATGACAGATTTCCTAAGTCACCAACGCGTCTGGCGCTGATTACCTGCTGGGAACACAGCCGCGGGAACAAAGCACTTGTGCGTATATAGGTCAGTTTGTCACTACATGTTTCCACGTGCTAGTCTACAGGGTTTCTGTATGTTTATCTGCTAACAGGAGCTTGAGATCTGTGTGCTGTGTAGAGGAGACTGCATGTAACAGAGCCTGATGTATATTTTTTGTTGATTTGTACAGACAAATCCACTGTTCTGCCTTCATTAAAAGAGCAACCAGCAGTTAGTAAGTGGATCCAAACTAACGTCCGATGCATGACGGGGCGGAGGAAGAACACTTCTGGGGATTTGAACTGTCACAGATGTGAACTGAATCGGAAAAGTACTTGGGCCAGGGCCGGAGTGGGGCCACTTTTCAGCCCGGGAGTTTCAGGCCAAGACCGGCCCACTTTTTCCATGGTGGAATTCCAAATTAGCACTTTTTCTAAATTGGATAAATGAAGCAACAGTTCGGCTCTTACTATTGTGTAGTTTGTATTAATACCATGGGTTAACAAATAATGTAAAGGTTAAATAATAATTCACTTAGACTTTATAAGAAGCAATTGCGACTTTATTTCACACAATTCTGACTTTATATCTGGCAATTCTGACTTTATAACACACAATTGCGACTTTATATCACACAATTCTGACTATATATCTTGCAGTTCTGATTTTATAAGCAATTGCTACTTTATTTCACGCAGTTCTGACTTTATAAGAAGCAATTGCGACTTTATTTCATACAATTCTGAATTTATATCTCGCAATTCTGACTGAGATAAAAAGTCGCAATTATCATTTAAAATGTTTTATTCTGTGGCGGAAACAAAGCTTCCATACCTCCTGGCCTCTTCCTCCCATCCATCCTCCCTGACGTGTACCGTTACGGTAGGGCCGGCCCAGCTTTCGGTAGGCGCCGGTGGTGCCGCGGTAGCCTACCTGACAAAACGTTTTGGAAAAGACGGACTAACCCAACCAACTCTATCGGAGGGGAGGGGAGAACTCCCTCACATGGTACAACCCATGCTGAGGCTGCGCGCTGCGGTGTCAGAATGCGAAACGTGTGTAGCCCATGTAACTAACGTGACATTGAAATGTGACAAAACAAAACAAAACAAAAATTCCTCGACCGGCCCAAAAGTGAAGCGGCCCACCGGGAATTCTCCTGATTCTCCCGATTACCCACTCCGGGCCTGACTTGGGCAGAGACTGATGACGTTTCACAAGAACAGACAGGAACGCATTATAGCTGTGTCCCAGTTCAGAGGCTGCTTCTTTCGAAGGCTGTGAAGGTCAAACATATTGTTGATAAATGGGACGGTCCAGCCAACGGAGGTCCAGCCTACAGCTGCCGTTGAGGAGAGGTAGTAATGTTTGTACTGAACTTTTTATATCCAGTTCCCCGAAAACAAAACAGGTTTCAAAAAAGATATGTCAACATTTGAACTGCTTTATATATATATTATTTTTACATTTCTATACATTAGATTTGAAGGAGCCTTCGTACCCTGCCTTTTCATTAGAAACTTCAGACAACAAGATCGAATTATTAAACAAGATTAAAAAAGAAATTTCTACTTTATTTGGAAGGATAAATGCCATTATGTCAGAAAAGCTGACATGATTTAGGCCCGGTTTCACAGACAGGGCTTAGATTAAGTCAGTCATTTTCACAGATCCGTGTGAATGGGGATCGCTTGACAACATTTTCCTTCATTGTGAATTTGTACATGAATTGAGTCTTTCATTTCAAAGTAGGATACAATCTAAAGATATATCGTTACACCCTTTGAATGTGATCTCAATTAAAGTTGGAGTGTTTTTGAATGGCTGCTGTTGAAAAGTACAGTGCAGGCCGGTCCAGCAGAGGGCGCTAAAAGACTATTATCATTACTGCCTGAAAAACTATTGTGTTCTTACACGGAAGTCTTTTCATTGTAGTGCTTTTCAATGCTTTTTGTTTACCGTCTGTTTGCAACACATACAGTTACCGTATTTTCCGAACTATAAGTCGCTCTGGAGTATAAGTGGCATTTATTTAGAAATTTATTTCACAAAATCCAAGACCAAGAACAGACATTTAATCTGAAAAGGGAAGTTATTTAACTACACAGTAGCACACAGAACAACAGGCTGAGTAGGTGTCCGGTGTGTTAACGCACCCCACATTAACAGTTATTCAGCTACACAATACATAAAGAACATACACCTGGGAGGCTGAGTAGGCTAAATTAAAGGGGGGGTGAAATGCTCATTTTCACTCAATCTCCTGTTAATCTTGAGTACCTATAGAGTTGTATTGCATCCTTCATATCTCCAAAAAGTCTTTTAGTTTTATTATATTTATAAGAGAAAATAGGCTGTACCGAGTCTTTCCGGAAAAACCGAGCGTCTGGAGGCGGGCCGTGTGGGCGGAGCCAGAGCCATAGAGAGAATCCGTCGATCTGGGCTTTGTTTATAAAACATTCATCGTCGAAATGCAGGGAACAAACAGTCTACACAACTCGTTTCTGCATCCACTGTTCCTAACGCTGGGTTCTTTGGTAAGCTTTCCCTCACCAAAAACACTTTGGAGACACTATGCAGCGCTGCCGATGATTTCCTGTTGAAGCGCGTTGATGTGCGCGGTCTCGTTCTCCTCTGGGCGACGTGTGCGCGGGCGAGCTTTTCCGGGAGAAATGCTCATATAAGGAGTTCCACTCTGGTCCACGTCATTAGATCCACGGTCAAAAAAAAAACAGCCGAAACTTGTACCAACCCGGAAGTAAGATTTTCGGCACAGAAATTCTCCGTTATTCGTCCAAAATAATTTAAAAAAACTTTGGCCATGTTAAGCATGAGAATCCATCTCTTTAACACTGTAAACAACTCTGAATACATGAAACACCATTGTACCCCCCCCCCCCCCTTTAACATAAGCCAGCGAGTCCAACAAGCAAGTTACCAGTAAACAAGTTCACCAAGCTCCCGCGATCTCATTCCACATCACTGAATCCATTGAGTTTTCTTCATCCTTGGTGAAGAAGGCTCGTAATTTGGATTTTCCCCACAACCGTTGATGGAGATAACGTCTGAGCGCCTCTCAAAGTCGGACCCCTGCCCTGTGCTCTCGGGGGACATCGCTCACCCCGACCTCAGCGAGACGCCTCATTTCACATCACTTACAATGAGCATAAAACAAACTGTAACATTAAACACACAGTTTATGCAATAATACCTCAGATTTTCGTCAGCTGTTTTCAAAGCGATTTTATTCAGTTTTTGCCATAATTGACACAAAAACATGATATGCTCTCGGACATGTGAACGTGACGTCTGATTGGCTGGAGCTCACTGAGGTTTATATTTATTATATACATTTATATTCATATACATTTATAGAAATCTGGAATCAACACATCCGACACGGTATCCGATTCTGTGCCGCTATCGGCAGTCGAACAGCTTAGCAAGAAGAGGCATTGGTAAAACTGCTTTCAGTCTTGTGTAGTAAATCCATGAAAAGGGCCATGTATTAGAGACACACTGTTGTGTAACGACGAAAGCTCTCTCTGTCTGCCGTGACTCCAGCTCGTCAGGTGGGGGCGCTATATCACTGACAGAGGACTTCAACAGGACCGATTATGGAGACGCTTTCTTCAGTGGATTATCTCAGTTAATATGCATGATCTTTATAACATAGTGAAAACAATGGTTACCCTGTGAATTTATTAAAGTCTTCTGGGACTCTGTGAAGCATCTTCTTCACGAAGCCCTTATTGAGTGTGTGATGAAAGATGAATTGGCAGAATCAATGACACAAGGTCTCATCTCTCTTATACACAAGCCTCACGAGGACCACAGATGATCACATGACTGCAGGCGCCCGAGCGATCACGTTCTGAACTCTGATTATAAGTTATTGGCTTCTGTATGCTGAAAAGCTCTACACAATTTCTAATTTCTAACACTCAGTCTGGGTTTTTAAAAAGTAGACATATCTCAACATTATATTAATTGTAGATATTCTAGATTATTCTGTAATTTAGTTCAACCTCCCTAAAGCACAATCTGTTATCCAAACTAATCCAACAACGTATGGTCTTTTTCCTCACAAACTTTTTATCCCTAGTAAAATTAAAGAAGCTGTTCATATAGATATTACCCATGTCATTTATTTTGAGCAGGTTTTATGAGATGTGTCGTGAGTGTAATTGAAGAAGAATCACGTCTACATCTCTGTTATCAGAGGTCAGAGGTTACCATGTTAGTGTTAATTCTGTTGTAACAGCTGGTACAAATTACAGAATCTCTCTTTTTTTGGCTGATTTTCATTCTAAGGATGTTAATCTTGTCACTGGATTATTACTTTGTCAATCTTGGTTATACTGAATTATTACTTCAATTAATAAAGTAAATTCCATCTTCACAAAGACAGAACCATTCACTGTATTCGAGCATAAAAACACATTTCTATGGGAGAGTGTGTTGCTGATGTGAAATATGTTGTTTAGTTGTGAGTTCTTTGAGCAGTTGTTGATATCTCAGGCTCGAGAGACTCTGGGTGCTTCTCAATATCCCTCCTCGTCTCCTCTCTCCTCCGTCCTCCATCCTATGACCCGGAAACCGATCGAGCTCAGCCATCTTGAAGGACATCTCAATTCTCTAATTGCACCGTGAGGAGTCGAGGATCGAGGAGAGAGGAGGCTTCCTGAGGAGTCATGAGCGAGGATACACAGGTGTATCCTATGCGGAAGAGTTTTATCGACTAAAACGTGACGCACGTCTAAATTCTCCTCCCCCTTCACATCGGTCACAATCATTTTGATTTATACTTTACTTTTGCAGTTTATATAAACCACACACCTCACATATTTCAACAGGGTATCTTTCTTTATTATTATTTATTATGAATTTCTTAAATAAACAAACTTCAACAACATAAGGGCAGATCCTCTGAGCGCTGCTGATAACGCGATGAAGTGACGCTGGAGTGATCAAGTATTCCAATGTATACAAAAAGCTTTCATTCGATCCCTCCGTCCTCGCGTCTTTTCCTTGCAGCCTTCCCTCGCATCCTACAGAGGGCGGAGCTGAGACGCGAGGAAAGGAAGCGAGGAGAGGAAACGAGGATGCACAAATAAGAATTGAGAAGCACCCTGTGTGGTGACGCCGAGGAAACACTGCGCATGCGCCACAACACGCCCTGGTGTTTGCTCGTTCATAGAGCACCTCCTGCTGTTCGTCACTTCCGCCTCATGTGTGCGTGTGAGAGAGAGCTCGTCCTCGAGACTGAGCGGAACTGAAACAAACTTTTTCTCAAACTCAGAGAAAGAGAATCATCGCGATGCGGATTCAGATGCGCAAACATGAAGCTCCGCGGCTCTGAAGTGTGTGTTTCACTCCTGGTGTGTGTTTCACTGGGTGAGTCCATCATTACTGTGTGTTAGTGACGATTAAGTGTGTGTTTCACTGGGTGAGTCCATCATTACTGTGTGTTAGTGACGATAAGTGACGATAAAGTGTGTGTTTCACTGGGTGAGTCCATCATTACTGTGTGTTGGTGACGATAAGTGACGATAAAATGTGTGTTTCACTGGGTGAGTCCATCATTACTGTGTGTTGGTGACGATAAAGTGTGTGTTTCACTGGGTGAGTCCATCATTACTGTGTGTTAGTGACGATTAAGTGTGTGTTTCACTGGGTGAGTCCATCATTACTGTGTGTTAGTGACGATAAAGTGTAAAGTATTTGTCCATCTGCTGTAACACTGGCTTTAACCGTATAGGGCAGTGTGTGTGTGTGTGTGTAGATACTGTTTACGCCCCTCTCGCTCTCTTTCTCTGTGGGGGAGAGAGAGAGAGAGTGTGTGTGTGTGTGTGTGTGTGTGTGTGTGTGTGTTTAGTCAGTGGAGGTGCGTCTCAGTTCGCTTGTACTCTACTGTAAGTCATGTAGTAGTGTCAGTAGTGTGTGAGCTCTCCGCTGTCACAGCTTTTATGAAGGGTTAGTTCACGCGAAAGTGGACGTTATTCTGTCGGTAACTCGCTCTCATGTCGGCTCTGGTCACGTGTGTAAACAGTGCAGCGCCTCCGGGTTGTGCGCCAGGCTCAGACACTGACGGAAGAGAAGAAATGGTTGAATAAAAAATGTTTTGCGCACAAAAAGTATTCTCGTCGCTTCATAACATTAAGGTTGAACCACTGTAGTCGCATGGACTATTTTAACGATGTATTTACTAATTTGCTGGGTCTTGAAAGTGGTCCTCGCAGTCTGTGGAGGAACAGAGAGCTCTCGGGTTTCATCAAACATGTCTGGAGTTCCGAAGATGAACGAAGGTCTCACAGCCTAACCTAACTAAACACTAACTTATTTTAAAAACAGACATTTGATCCTACATCAGCGTGATAAAAACGACAGCAAATGACAGAAACCATCTTTAGATAAAGATATACCTAGCGTTAAAGGTAGTGTATAGGAAGGATTTTTCAAAAAAAAAAACATTCCAAATTTGTTTAAACTGTCTTTATATACCAATACATAATTAAAATGTAAGTACTCTGAAAAAGAGAGTATAAAAATCGAGTGACTGTAGACCTTTTAATCTGCAATAAACACAGCTCATTATTTCCATTCACTCCACCCCCTCCCTTCTGAGCTCCTTCCAAAGCCACGCCCCCAAAACACATGAACGCGCGACGCCAAACGCTCAGGCTCAGCTGGAAGACGCATTTATTTACCTGAGAGGAAGGAGCGCAGTGCATGCAGTGACATCATGTCAGAATCACATGTAATAAAATGCCTAACTTTATCACTATGAATATAAACATAAGATTTCTTTTAGTACTCACTATCAAGCTAGCATATCGATACTGGTAAAGAAGTTTGATTCGGTAACAAGCTATATTTATAGGTAACGTTAACGAGCTATATTTATAAGGCAAAGCTAAAAACAGGTTGCATTGATACACGTTTTTCCATTACCATCAGTTACACTGTGATGAAGGTGAATTTCGTGTAAGATTCATAACATATACGGTGTTTTGCATGTAAGAGTTTCCATAATGAAAACATTGTTGAATCTAATGAAGACTAACATACACTCCGGAGACAAGTACCGCTTCGTCGGTTCGAGGACAGGTCCGGGGTCGAGGGCGAAGCAGAGGAGGTCGCTCAAGAGTGCGGGCAGGGTCCGAGGAAGTAGTTTTTGCCTTGTTTGCCTTCGCTGACTGCATATGCAGATGCTTTGAATTTTCAATGCTCTTTCTCTGCCATAATTTTTCTCTTCGTAGGTTCCGCGCCTCTCAAATCAAACGGGTGCGCGCGCATATGGGCAGATCTAGCAACAGGGGTGGTAGCCATTGGTTGCGAGAGTGAGTGACAGTTGCCCAAACCAATCAATTGTTTCGTCCCGGATGGAAATAATGAGCTGTGTTTATTGCAGATTAAAAGGTCTACAGTCACTCGATTTTTATACTCTCTTTTTCAGAGCACTTACATTTTAATTATGTATTGGTATAAGACAGTTTAAACAAATTTGAAAAAAGTTTTTTATAAAAATCCTATCCTACCCTACCTTTAATGCCGTCTCTGCGCGTCTCCGTCTCTGAGCCAAACAGCTCTAATAGCCTATAATCAAGATCCATAGGGTAAACGTACCTATTAAGCTCACCAAAATCTACATTGAGACATTTTTAGTGCACAAGATATTGGTTTTAGTACAAGAAGTTATTTTAAAATAAAATATTAATCTCTCACACTATAATATTTCATTTTATTTTAAATGACAAAAGTATTTCAATTAAGATGTACATCATTAAATATAAAAAGTCTGGCTGTGCTTAATGGGTACGTTTTGTACCCTTTAAGCACACCCCTGTTCCCAATAAGCTCACAACAAGTTATATTAAAAATTCTTGTTTATTTTAAACAACCTTTTTAAGGAATAATTGAAAAAAGTTTTATTTGAAGGTACAGAGTCAATCACAAAAAAACAGAACACTAAAATCAAGCAACAAGGCATTCAATTTGATCAGGTAGCCTATCCTATT
The DNA here is from genome assembly GCF_964197995.2 of Scardinius erythrophthalmus. Taxonomy (NCBI): domain Eukaryota; kingdom Metazoa; phylum Chordata; class Actinopteri; order Cypriniformes; family Leuciscidae; genus Scardinius; species Scardinius erythrophthalmus. Next base: position 50,349,846 of record NC_138226.1, read on the forward strand.
CATAGTGACGTGTCATTCAAACTCATTGCAACATCTAGACTAGTCCACGTTCAGCTATGTAACCCATATTGAAAAATCAAATAACAAAACAAACCAATGTGCTCCTTAAAGGGATACTCCACTTTTTTTGGAAATAAGCTCATTTTACAACTCCCCCAGAGTTAAACAGTTGAGTTTTACCGTTTTCGAATCCTTTCAGCCGATCTCCGGGTCTGGGGGTCCCACTTTTAGCATAGCTTAGCATAATGAATTGAACCGGACAAGACCATTAGCATCTCTCTCAAAAAAATGACCAAAGAGTTTCGATATTTTTCCTATTTAAAACTCGACTCTTCTGTAGTTACATCGTGTAATAAGACCGACGGAAAATGTAAAGTTTAAATTTTCTAGGCTGATATGGCTAGGAACTATACTCTCAAAATCGCACCTTTTCATTTTCAGTCCGTCTTAGTACACGAGGTAAAACGGTAAAACTGTTTATCTCTGGGGGAGTTGTAAAATGAGCTTATTTCCAAAAAAAGTGGAGTATCCCTTTAACTCTCTGGGTCAGAGCTTTCCTGTCTACTCCAAACTTCTTGGACAGATACGACAGGTTTCTGATGGCTCCTTCTTTGTATGACATGCCTCTTTCATCTTTGGGCATACACTATAGTTTCGTCTAGCTTTTGTCATCTTAAGACTGTGAAAATAAGTTTATTAATCATTTTTTTGAAGATTAACATAGTGACAACCATCAGTTAATATTTAAATTCTGATTATTAAGTATTTACATAGACGTTTAATGTGGGTGAGCTTAAAGGGAGCACACACTGTGCTTAATTGGAGCAAAAACATTTTTTAATTAATAAATATTAAATTAAAATTTAAAGGAAAATATTTAGCTAAATTAATAATCTAGGTAATGTATTAAGTTTATACCAATTTTAATATGAACAACTATTATAGACAATATCTATGAAATTATGCTTTTTCTAATTGATGTCACACTGAAGCTGTGTGATTGTCATAGTCGTGCACCCTTTAAGCTCACCTAACAATAATATGAATTCTTTAAAAATTACAGCAGTTTAAAACCACAGACTATCAATAAAATGTAAAATTATAATATTATGGATTTAAAAGTACAAGCCATTAATTCCTGTGAAGTAATATATTAATGTAGCACACAATCTTATACAGCTAGTAAGCTAGCTATGTTCGTAGCATCTGGGCTATGTTGCTAAAACTATCTTTTAGATCTAACTGTAATTATTTCCCACATCCAGGTTCCAGGTTATAATATTCAACAGTCTAAACATTAATCTCTTAATTTTGCAATTAGATGATGTACTTCTTCAAAATAAAGGCTTAAACATATAAAAAATGCACATCTGAGGGGCTCCTCTTCTGGTGAAAGTTTTCAGACAGCTTTGAAAATAGCCGCCAGACAGTGTGAACACATGGACACACATATCTCAGTGTGCAATGGTCTGATTGGTTTAAAATTACAGGAGGTATATAGTAACAAACACATCAATTGGTTAATACATCAAATAGGATAATACATTGCTGTTTCTTTTTATAATCTGAGTTCCAAGATGGTAGTGTGCTTAATGGGTACTTGAGCTTAATAGGTACGTTTACCCTATACATTAACTAGAAAAAAAAGTTTGTTGAGACAAATTTTAAGTTGGCTTGAGAAAGCCAGACCAGAGAGTTTGAAGAAGTTTATAACACCGCCGCTGACCGGTTACATTACTCAGCCTAATATTCTTACTGTACAAACTACATTGTAAAAAAGACATAGCAATAGGATCTATGGCCTAAACATGTGTGAAGCAGCCTATGCACCATTAATCATTAGCAGACTGGACACGACCTTATTCCTAAATGATTCCGCTGTCTATTAAACCTTTTAATCACAATCACATCTTTTCTAAATCATATTTAAACATGCTTTCGCGCACTGCCGGAGAAAACAGCGCTCATGTAAACTATAGGTCTGAAACAACTTGGCAAACAGTGTTTTCAACCTCAGTGTATAGCAATTTCTGACTTACAAACATCAAATAATAACAGGAGCACTGGGGTAGAAGTGTGCAGTCGGGTATGAGCGCTGATATTGCGGCATTTATCATTTATGCAGCTGAAGAAGTACACAAGACTGCAGCCGACACAAGACTAATAGAGTCATGATCAGAATTAGAATTAGCCTTTATTGTCATTGCATCTGGACACAACAAAACTTCAGCGACTGCTCAGCGGTGTCACACACACACACACACACACACACACAGAGAGAGAGCAGCAGAAAGAGCCAGTGAAGGGATTCTAACAGATGTTGTACAGTAAGTGTTCATATATTACTGGTGGAAGATAACCCTCAGTTTAGACACTGGAGGTCTTCTGGTAAACTGTTGAAGAGTGTGTGTGTGTGTGTGTGTGTGTGTGTGTGTGTGTGTGTGTGTGTGTGTGTGTGTGTGTGTGTGTGTGTGTGTGTGTGTGTGAAATATGATACTCAGCTAAAACACATGCAAACTTGTATGCATATGTGTTGTTTGTTGATTATCATATTTCCTACATCAGGCTTTTATTGCTCATATATGCAGTTCAGTGATGAGGCCGTTCCTCTTCCCCGGGCTAGATCACCATTTTGCCTGTTTATTTGACATTTACAGTAACGTGAACAAATTATTTTGAATACAAATAATGTATGAATAATCAAGTAGCCTAAGTGAAAGCAAATCTGCAAATGCATCCTATTGTTTGCCCGCGATGAAGACCTTTATTAGTTGAACATCTTCGTAAGCTGTCTGTGAATGAATGATACTTTCCATTTCATTTCATTCAGGGAATATTTTACAACCAAAGAGATTATTAGTCTACGCCACGATAGCACTACTGCAGAGAATGACATCACCAGTGTCTTGGACATATACATTAATTTAAACATTAAATAAGCCATTGTCCACAGTTTTTGCAATGAACACGCAGTGATGTGTGTGTGTGTGTGTGTGTTGCGCAGTGGCGTGCGAACTCGTCTTGAAAACGAATGACTTTGCCTGTCTTAGACACAGTTAACCAGTTTAAACACGCTGGCAGAAATATACATTTGATATCATGTTGGAGAACAGACAGAAGACGACCCGTGATGTGCGTTTGATGGTAGTGTGTGTTCAGATGTTCAGTAGCGGTCATGAGTGCGAGCACATGAAGAGTTTAACTCTTTCTTCTCCGTGTCAGTGGTTCCCTTTACATGCCTGTGAATGCAGAACTCTGCAGATTCACTTTATTTCCACATTGTTTAATAATCCAAATGTAGTTGTTGTTATTATACAAACCAAAGGACAGCCAATGATTTCCGGGCTGAAAAAAAAATGCTTGTCTCTGTGTTTGTTGCAAAGATAGTCTATCTAATTATGATAATAATAATCATTTAAATAAAAAATATCTAAATAATAACACACACACACACATATATATAGACATATGATCCGAAGTAACTAGTACTAATAGCTACTTGAGTAGTTTTTTCATTGGATATTTTTTTTACTCCAGTAACTATTAAGATTATTACTTTGAGTAAATATTTCTACAAGTAGCCTACTTGTGCTTTACTTCAGTATAGTGTTGGGATACTCGCTACAAGAGCTACTGCGCTCATCTCCGGCACAGCCATGGCTGCTTCATCTGTCGTGCGTCTCCTAGCAACGAGGAGTGTGTTTCTGCGCGAGGTTGTTGTGTTCGGAATGACTTGCGAGTCTGGTAGTGTGTGATTCTCAGGCATGTAGTGGATGACGCATAGTTTTTCTCTGTAATAATTCACAGTCGGCGAGTGTATGATGCCAGCAGTTTAAAAATCTATTCAGATTTTAAAAGTAGTGTAGTGTATTCCAGCCTTAAAGGTCCCATGACATGCTACTTTTTGTAGGCTTTAATATAGTCCTTAGTGGTCCCTAGTACTGTATCTGAAATCTCTTTCCAAAAATTCAGCCTCGGTGCAGAATTATAGCCACTACAAGCAAGTCCCAGAATGAGCTTCCTTCAGACGGGCCGTTTCGGTGTCTGTAGCTTTAAATGATAATGAGGAGGAGAAAGGCGGCGCAAGGTGGAGGGTGGGTGTGGCCATGACCATCTTGTGCAACGGTACCGTGCATGTTTACATTGGATATATTGCAATGGCACGAAGACACGCAGTCGTTCAAGCATTTCAGTTTGACAAAGAATCTGATCCGGATGGAGAAGCAACGGATGAAGAAGTTGCAACTCAGCGGCTCCAGCAGGACGTTTCCGAATGGTTAGTTTAAAATATTATGTCTGGATACGGTACTTTATTCGGACGGTTTATAGTTATTATCATGTAGCTAACGCTAACCTACTGTTGCCTTTTCATGAGAGATCTGTAACGTCTGTAATTTATCATGCGGATATCGCGCGCGCCATATAACCAACAGGAAAACGGTTATCTAAATAACAAAGAAATGTACAACACTCGCGTTACAGTATATGTAACTTGATGCTGTCTACCTTTACATTAGCGCAAGTAACTGCATTGCTGCATAGCTAATGTGACAGCCACATTCTACGTGTAACAAGCTAGGTAACCAAAAACAGTAAAGCAACACACTTATATATAATTTGTTGACTTACTTGTCCGACGTTCAGCAAGCCCAGCTCTGTATTGACCATTCGATGTTCATTTGTACATCCAATTATTGAGCAATTATTGTGCTTCGCTCGCTCAAAAGCCATGATATCTCTCGTGGACAAACTAAAATCGCGCGTGCGCGTTCCTACTTCCTAGCTCATTTCTCATGGGTGAGAAATATTCTCTGTGCGGGCAAAGCAGAGACAGGGGAGGTAACATTCCTCCTTATAACGTCATAAGGAGGAGATTCAAGATCAGCCCGGTTGAGCTTCCATTTTCTCAAAGGCAGAGAATGATAGCAAAAGCTCAATTTACACTGATTGAAATTTCTAGAAACTTTGGGACCATATACAGGCTAGGGGAACTCATATTAATGTTAAAAAACCTCAGAAAGTGGAAATTTCATGTCATGGGACCTTTAAGAAGTAGAAGTTAAACAAGTGTCTTCTATACAGTATGAATGCAGTCTGGACATCATGATGTCATTGTCACGTGACCTACAACAGTTGTTCTGATGTTTATTAGCTGCTAGTGCTGGGCGGTTTGACCAAAAATCAACATCACGTTTTTTTTCTAAATTAAACCGGTTTCACCGTTTTTACCGGGTTTTTTTTTTTTTTTTAAGCATGATGGGTGTTAACCACATTTTCTACTGAGTGAGAGAGGACATACTGCAGTAGATTTACTTATAATGCCCTATTTTATTGTCATGAGTGAATATTATAGAAAAAATCCACACTAATATTAATAATACAGGTTTGCAAGGCTGTTTACAAAGAGGTGCCAGCAGGACGCGCTTTAGGAGCGGCAGAAACAGTGGTTTCCCCGGTAACGGCTGTACACAAAGCAGCAACGCTCATAAACACTGATTTATCAAGATAGATAAAGAAAGATTCAATCGTAATAACAAAGAAACTTTTCTAAAGACCGTCAGTTCACTTCAGATACGTTAATACAGTATAAAAACACGCGCGCCGCGAGAAAAAAGACACTCTCACCCCCACACGTCTCGTGCCCATTCTAGTCAATGCTTGTGTTTCAGATCGAAGCTTCCCAGAAGCGGCTCTCCGCGCCGCTTCGCTAAATATAGGCGCCTAGTCTATTTTGACGCACCGCGTGGAGGACGGAATAAAACCTTGTCGCAGCTGTAATGCGCCGCAGACGTGTGTTGTAAATGAGGAGTGAGACTGTGTCGCGCAGCGCCGCGTTCCGATTAAAGCGACATACACCGGTATTGCGGTATATTAAAAATTCATATCGTAACAAAAATAAACACCGGTATTCGGTATGAACCGGTAAACCGCCCAGCACTATTAGCTGCAGTAAAGAGGAAGAGATGATCAGATCACGTGTGCACGCCACATTAAAGAGCGCTGAAACAGTATTCATCGTTTGGGAACATGAGCCTATGTTTCATATCAGAAATAACCTGCTCTGTCAGTGTGTGTGTGTGTGTGTGTGTGTGTGTGTGTGTGTGTGTGTGTGTGTGTGAGTTGAAAATAAATCCTTCTTTCAATAAGTTGAGATGAAAGATGAAATTGCCAGTAGCAAATTAAATTTCGGGGTGGCCCCCTAGACCGGCCTCTGACTCCGCCCCTAGACCCACCTCTACCTCTGCCCCTAGACCGGCCTCTGACTCTGCCCCTAGACCCACCTCTACCTCTGCCCCTAGACCGGCCTCTGACTCCGCCCCTAGACCCACCTCTACCTCCGCCCCTAGAGCAGCCCCTGGTTCCACCCCTAGACCCGCCTCTGCATCCACCCCTAAACCCCTCCTCTGGCTGCGCCCCTATATGGCTCCACCCCAGAACCGCCCTGGCTCCACTCCATATGGCTCCACCCCTAGACCCGTCCTGGCTCCACCCCATATGGCTCCACCCTTAGACCCACCTCTGGCTCCGCTCCTAGACCCGCCACTGGCTCCACCCCTAGACCCCACCTTGGTCCACCCCATATGGCTCCACCCCTAGACCCGCCCTGGCTCCTCTCTTTCCTCTGCCCCTAGACCTCCTTGGCTCCAGCCCTATACCGCCTCAGGCTCCACCCCTAGACCGCCTCTGGCTCCACCCCTAGATCCGCCCTGGCTCCACTGCAATATGGCTCCCCCCTAGAACCACCTCTGGCTCCTCCGCTAGAACCACCTCTGGCTCCGCCCCCAGACCGCCTCTGGCTCTACCCCCTAGACCCGCCCTTGCTCCACCCCATATGGCTCCACCCCCTAGACCCGCCCTTGCTCCACCCCATATGGCCCCACCCCTAGACCCGCCTCTGGCTCCATCCCTATATGGCTCCACCCCTAGACCCACCCTTGCTCCACCCCCTAGACCCGCCCTTGGTCCACCCCATATGGCCCCACCCCTAGACCCGCCTCTGGCTCCACCCCTATATGGCTCCACCCCTAGACCCACCCTGGCTCCACCCCATATGGCTCCACCCCTAGATCCGCCCTGGTGCCTCTCTTTCCTCCGCCCCTAGACCCGCCCTGGCTCCACCTCTTCTCACACATTCCATCCAATCCTTCCCATTACAAGATAAACCCATTACGGATAAACTCGGGAACGAGTCTAAGAAGCAAGAGCATGTAGAAAGTTTCTAGATGTTCATCTGACGAGACAGTTAGGCAGTGCCTCCTAAAACAACTGAATGAGAAATGAGGCAAACACTAAGAAATATGACATTAATAACTGCATAAATGATTGGCTTTTCTAAGTGCCTGTACAGTGACACCAGCGCCTCTCTTTCCTCTGAGTGCATTGTGGGTAATTGAGAAGGAATGGGGGAAAGTCACATGATCAGAGGCACTGCGCTATGATTGGATGTTCACGCATAAGTCCCTCATATATAATGGATAATAATGGAGTAAATGGGAAGTTCATAAAAGTAAAAACTCTTTGCTGTGTGACACTGAGATTACAGGCAGATCTGTGTGTCTGTGTCCATCAGTGTTTCTGAGCAACTGATGAGCCCAACATAAAGAACACACTAAAGATATATCTGGCTTTATGAGTGAACTCTGAACTCTTTCTGTAGTGGATTGCTGTGTTTCAGAGGATATTCTGGCCACTGTTTCAGATGCTCATTTCATCTCATGAGAATCTACTATGCAGAAAAACACTGAGAGTTTACACACATCTGGCAGAATCGGCTAAATATTAATCATTTTAGGAGTGTGTATTTGAGCTCTTCACAGCACTGACTGTGTGTGTGTGTGTGTATTGTGTATGTTTGAGCTCTTCACAGCACTGACTGTATGTGTGTGTGTGCCATCAGGGCAGAATGGAGGAAAAAACCTTGGGAGAAACCAGACTCAGTCGCTCAGTTCTCCTCTGGCCAATGAACGAACAGTGTGTGAATATTATTCAGGCAGCATTACAGGTCAGGGGTCAGATTGGATCAGAATATTCAGAATATTATCCAGTTCCATCTGGTTGAAGATCGGAGTCACGCCGGTATGGAGACGGGTTTGTTGAGGATCAGTGCCGATGGCTGTCGTGTCGATGAGGCCTTCACAGGGAGAGTCTGGTTGACACAATCTCTGCTGACACTTCAGGCATGAGTTGTGGTCGTGTCTAGGTGCAGGTCCTCCATCTGATCTGGATACGGCCTGGATCCGGCTGACTACATCATGAGTTGTGGTCGTGTCTAGACGAATGTCCTGCATCTGATCTGGATACGGCCCGGATCCGGCTGACTACATCATGCATTACGAGTGCACAGCCAATGTGAGTGATTCCTTCGGAGTGAACGCGTGTGAATCGGACTGCAGTAGATTCAGAAGATTCAGTAGATTCAATTCAGCCAGCGCTCATACCTGTATTTACATCCTGTTTTCGGTCGAAGTCCATAGTAGTCGATTGTCGAGTTTACCCGCATAGGTTTAGTTACCTATGATCACACGCGTGAACTCGACAATCGATTACTATGGACTTCGACCGAAAACAGGAAGAAAATACAGGTATGTGCGCTGGCTGAATTATTATCATTTTTATTCATATCTTTCACATCTACTGCAGTCAGATTCACACGCGTTCACTCTGAAGGAATCACTCACAAGACCTGTGCACTTGTAATGACACTTAAAGGATGTTAAGAGGCTAAAAGCAGGTTTAAAACTTGCCCCATTGAAGTCAACAGGGTGCAGATTTTAAAAAGAGGATAACACGGTGTAGGCAACACCGATTTTTGTCGTTGTTCTCTGTATTGACAGCCCTCCAAATGTACAAAAAAATGAACTCAATGTTAAAATTGACCGGAGTTCTCCTTTAACTAAACGTGTTTGATTATGTGTGTGTGTGTGTGTGTCTCCCAGCTCTTGCAGATTGGAGCCCTCCTCAGAATCTCTCTGTTCAGAGTCTCAACACACAGTATGTTCTCAGCTGGGACTGGGCTGACGATCAGAAGAGCGCCATCAACGGGACGATCACCTTCACTGCACAGTATCTCTCGTAAGAACACTGTATCTCTGCTTTCATCCATAACATCATGTTTATTTAGATTATTGAGCCAATCTTCTAATTACAGATAACAAAATGAAAAATAATTACACAGGCTGGACAGGTCATAATAGATTCTTGTGAGAGATTTGAGGTTCATGTCCTGTAGTATGAACATATTTCAATATATTGACGTTATTTTCCTCCAAATTTCTCATTATTGTAATCTGTCCAGATGTTTTGTTTTATTCTTGCTCTTCTCGATGTGACTTATTTCTGTAACGCAGAAATGAATATCTGCTTAAAGGCAGTACAACAAATACTACCTTGATGTGTAATATAGAATTGCATTATAATAGTAAGAATTAAGTGAGAAATGTGCTGAATTGTGCTTGGGCTTTATTGAAGCTCATAATCTTCATTGCCTACAGACACTCAATCCATGAAGCCAGTCCTCTTCAGACTGACAAATGTTTCGCCAAATTTATGCAAAGCATAGGCAAAAGTTCATGGAAACAGACGTCATCCAGCCAATGATAATGAATTCTAAAGCATTATACTGTATATTGTAAGTAAATATATAGACAAATACAGACAGACACAGAAGCAAGTAAACCTTGGAATGCACGTCCAAACCATGACATGTTAATGCTTTAATAAATAAACTCCAAATGGGAGACATCCAGCAGTTTCCCTCAGGCATTATGTAGAAACCCTCTGTCCAGGGTCAGTGACTGCTGTATTTCACATGATGAATCGAGTCACTCATGTGGTCTTTCCTCCAACAGGGCAGTTTATTCCCGTAAGCCGCCTCACAAGCAGAAATGGAGGACCGTGTGCGCAGATGTTCTGGAGCGGCACTGTGATTTCACTGATGCTGGACTGAGTTACTGGGGCATATATCTCCTGCGTGTGCGGGGCAACACAGCACAGCAGTTCTCCAACTGGACCAACATCTCCTTCTGTCCAGATAAAGAGGGTGATTAAAATGGTCTGTTGTAATCTGGCCTCGGCTCTTGATTCTGCTGTGTGACCACAGGTCTGTCCCTCTCCTCTGTAGCTGATCTAGGTCCTCCGTCCAGTGTGAAGCTGACCTCTGTTAAAGGAGATCTGGAGATCGTCATTGCTGACCCTCTGAGCAGCACCAACGAGTCCATGAAGACGCTGGTCCAGGACATGCAGTACCTCATCCACTACTGGAAGCAGCTTGAAGGCTATCAGGTATCTGTGCGCTAATGACCAGCAGTTGCACTGCATAGATCAGCGGTCCTCAACTCTGCCCCTCGGGGGCCACTGTCCTGCAGGTGATCAAACACACCGGCCTGGGGTTCTCTAGTGGCCCTGCAGGTGATCAAACACACCGGCCTGGGGTTCTCTAGTGGCCCTGCAGGTGATCAAACACACCGGCCTGGGGTTCTCTAGTGGCCCTGCAGGTGATCAAACACACCGGCCTGGGGTTCTCTAGTGGCCCTGCAGGTGATCAAACACACCGGCCTGGGGTTCTCTAGTGGCCCTGCAGGTGATCAAACACACCTGCCTGGGGTTCTCTAGTGGTCCTGCAGAGATCAGCCCTGATCAAACACACCTGCCTGGGGTTCTCTAGTGGTCCTGCAGAGATCAGCCCTGATCGAACACACTGGCCTGGGGTTCTCTAGTGGTCCTGCAGAGATCAGCCCTGATCAAACACACCTGCCTGGGGTTCTCTAGTGGTCCTGCAGAGATCAGCCCTGATCAAACACACCTGGGGTTCTCTAGTGGCCCTGCAGAGATCAGCCCTGATCAAACACACCTGCCTGGGGTTCTCTAGTGGTCCTGCAGAGATAAGCCCTGATCAAACACACCTGCCTGGGGTTCTCTAGTGGTCCTGCAGAGATCAGCCCTGATCAAACACACCTGCCTGGGGTTCTCTAGTGGTCCTGCAGAGATCAGCCCTGATCAAACACACCTGCCTGGGGTTCTCTAGTGGCCCTGCAGAGATCAGCCCTGATCAAACACACCTGCCTGGGGTTCTCTAGTGGCCCTGCAGAGATCAGCCCTGATCAAACACACCTGCCTGGGGTTCTCTAGTGGTCCTGCAGAGATCAGCCCTGATCAAACACACCTGCCTGGGGTTCTCTAGTGGCCCTGCAGAGATCAGCCCTGATCAAACACACCTGCCTGGGGTTCTCTAGTGGTCCTGCAGAGATCAGCCCTGATCAAACACACCGGCCTGGGGTTCTCTAGTGGCCCTGCAGAGATCAGCCCTGATCAAACACACCTGCCTGGGGTTCTCTAGTGGCCCTGCAGAGATCAGCCCTGATCAAACACACCTGCCTGGGGTTCTCTAGTGGTCCTGCAGAGATCAGCCCTGATCAAACACACCTGCCTGGGGTTCTCTAGTGGCCCTGCAGAGATCAGCCCTGATCAAACACACCTGCCTGGGGTTCTCTAGTGGCCCTGCAGAGATCAGCCCTGATCAAACACACCGGCCTGGGGTTCTCTAGTGGTCCTGCAGAGATCAGCCCTCATCAAACACACCTGCCTGGGGTTCTCTAGTGGTCCTGCAGAGATCAGCCCTGATCAAACACACCTGCCTGGGGTTCTCTAGTGGCCCTGCAGGTGATCAAACACACCTGCCTGGGGTTCTCTAGTGGTCCTGCAGAGATCAGCCCTGATCAAACACACCGGCCTGGGGTTCTCTAGTGGCCCTGCAGGTGATCAAACACACCTGCCTGGGGTTCTCTAGTGGTCCTGCAGAGATCAGCCCTGATCAAACACACCTGCCTGGGGTTCTCTAGTGGTCCTGCAGAGATCAGCCCTGATCAAACACACCGGTCGGGGGTTCTCTAGTGGTCCTGCAGAGATCAGCCCTGATCAAACACACATGCTTGGGGTTCTCTAGTGGTCCTGCAGAGATCAGCCCTGATCAAACACACCGGCCTGGGGTTCTCTAGTGGTCCTGCAGAGATCAGCCCTGATCAAACACACCTGGGGTTCTCTAGTGGTCCTGAAGAGATCAGCCCTGATCAAACACACCGGCCTGGGGTTCTCTTGTGGTCCTGCAGAGATCAGCCCTGATCAAACACACCTGCCTGGGGTTCTCTAGTGGTCCTGCAGAGATCAGCCCTGATCAAACACACCTGCCTGGGGTTCTCTAGTGGTCCTGCAGAGATCAGCCCTGATCAAACACACCTGCCTGGGGTTCTCTAGTGGTCCTGCAGAGATCAGCCCTGATCAAACACACCGGTCTGGGGTTCTCTAGTGGTCCTGCAGAGATCAGCCCTCATCAAACACACCTGCCTGGGGTTCTCTAGTGGCCCTGCAGAGATCAGCCCTGATCAAACACACCGGCCTGGGGTTCTCTAGTGGGCCTGCAGAGATCAGCCCTGATCAAACACACCAGCCTGGGGTTCTCTAGTGGGCCTGCAGAGATCAGCCCTGATCAAACACACCGGCCTGTGGTTCTCTAGTGATCCTGCAGAGATCAGCCCTCATCAAACACACTTGGGGTTCTCTAGTGGTCCTGAAGAGATCAGCCCTGATCAAACACACCGGCCTTGGGTTCTCTAGTGGTCCTGCAGAGATCAGCCCTCATCAAACACACCTGCCTGGGGTTCTCTAGTGGTCCTGCAGAGATCAGCCCTGATCAAACACACCGGCCTGGGGTTCTCTAGTGGACCTGCAGAGATCAGCCCTGATCAAACACACCTGCCTGGGGTTCTCTAGTGGTCCTGCAGAGATCAGCTCTGATCAAACACACCTGCCTGGGGTTCTCTAGTGGTCCTGCAGAGATCAGCCCTCATCAAACACACCTGGGGTTCTCTAGTGGTCCTGCAGAGATCAGCCCTGATCAAACACACCTGCCTGGGGTTCTCTAGTGGACCTGCAGAGATCAGCCCTGATCAAACACACCGGCCTGGGGTTCTCTAGTGGTCCTGCAGAGATCAGCCCTCATCAAACACACCTGCCTGGGGTTCTCTAGTGGTCCTGCAGAGATCAGCCCTGATCAAACACACCTGCCTGGGGTTCTCTAGTGGCCCTGCAGGTGATCAAACACACCTGCCTGGGGTTCTCTAGTGGTCCTGCAGAGATCAGCCCTGATCAAACACACCGGCCTGGGGTTCTCTAGTGGCCCTGCAGGTGATCAAACACACCTGCCTGGGGTTCTCTAGTGGTCCTGCAGAGATCAGCCCTGATCAAACACACCTGCCTGGGGTTCTCTAGTGGTCCTGCAGAGATCAGCCCTGATCAAACACACCGGTCGGGGGTTCTCTAGTGGTCCTGCAGAGATCAGCCCTGATCAAACACACATGCTTGGGGTTCTCTAGTGGTCCTGCAGAGATCAGCCCTGATCAAACACACCGGCCTGGGGTTCTCTAGTGGTCCTGCAGAGATCAGCCCTGATCAAACACACCTGGGGTTCTCTAGTGGTCCTGAAGAGATCAGCCCTGATCAAACACACCGGCCTGGGGTTCTCTTGTGGTTCTGCAGAGATCAGCCCTGATCAAACACACCTGCCTGGGGTTCTCTAGTGGTCCTGAAGAGATCAGCCCTGATCAAACACACTGGCCTGGGGTTCTATAGTGGTCCTGCAGAGATCAGCCCTCATCAAACATACCTGCCTGGGGTTCTCTAGTGGTCCTGCAGAGATCAGCCCTGATCAAACACACCTGCCTGGGGTTCTCTAGTGGTCCTGCAGAGATCAGCCCTCATCAAACACACCTGCCTGGGGTTCTCTAGTGGCCCTGCAGAGATCAGCCCTGATCAAACACACCGGCCTGGGGTTCTCTAGTGGGCCTGCAGAGATCAGCCCTGATCAAACACACCGGCCTGGGGTTCTCTAGTGATCCTGCAGAGATCAGCCCTCATCAAACACACTTGGGGTTCTCTAGTGGACCTGCAGAGATCAGCCCTGATCAAACACACCGGCCTGGGGTTCTCTAGTGGTCCTGCAGAGATCAGCCCTCATCAAACACACCTGCCTGGGGTTCTCTAGTGGTCCTGCAGAGATCAGCCCTGATCAAACACACCGGCCTGGGGTTCTCTAGTGGACCTGCAGAGATCAGCCCTGATCAAACACACCTGCCTGGGGTTCTCTAGTGGTCCTGCAGAGATCAGCCCTGATCAAACACACCTGCCTGGGGTTGTCTAGTGGTCCTGCAGAGATCAGCCCTCATCAAACACACCTGGGGTTCTCTAGTGGTCCTGCAGAGATCAGCCCTGATCAAACACACCTGCCTGGGGTTCTCTAGTGGACCTGCAGAGATCAGCCCTGATCAAACACACCGGCCTGGGGTTCTCTAGTGGTCCTGAAGACCTTGATTAACTGGTGCAGGTGTGTTTGAGCAGGGATGGCGCTGAACTCTGCAGGACAGTTCTGCTGCGTCCCAAATTGCCTACTTATACTACACCCTAAAAGGATGTACTCTTTTTGTGAAGAAAAGGTACATATTTTTGAGTGTTTTGCAAAAGAACAATCTTTTGGACAAACTACTTCACCATCTTTAACGGACAGCTTTGTTATGTGGATCCTGTCACCATAAACTGCCCAGTCAATCATCTTGTCACAGTTAAAATCCTCCATTCAATCTAAATTTAATTTCCTACCATTTCGGAGAGAAATGTTGCAGCACGTTGATCTGCTAGGCCTGGGTCTTTCATGCGGAGACTCTCATGTGTTTGCAATTTGAATATAATGATGCATTTAAAAGTTAATGGCTAAACATATCTTTACAAAAGTTCACAATGCTGCTGCAGATGAAATATAATGTGGACAACACTGAATAAATACATTTTTGTCAGGTTAGATACTGATAATTAATCACTCAAACCGCTTTATCTAAACCTCTGCTTAACCGCCGGACTCGCGTGTCCTCCATGTTTGAGATTTTTTTTTAACACTTTTCACTCGTGTTTGTACTTCTAATCAAATCCTCGCCCTGCGTGCTATTGGTTGTTGGTAATATTAACCGTTAAAGTGTGCATCAGTCGGCCAATTCTGACCAGAAATAGTAGACCATCAGTGTATCTTTGGAATACTCATTTCAACATACTACGATTTGGGATGTACTTATTCTATTTTCAAGTACTATTTAGGATGGATAGTAAGCGAATTGGGAAGCACCGATAGTGTCTGAAAGTGACATCTAATGTGGACTAGTAGAAACTCTGATGTCAGCATCATGTCTGAGACTGAAGGAATACAGAAGTGCTTATAAGAGCATGATGACCACGTTCTTTAGAAAGATGTTGGTGTCTAATCTGTATCCCGATTCTTCTCTCTTAAAGTATTTCCACAAACACTGAGGTCCAGAAGTCTGAATATGTGGATGTCACTGGATTTGTGGACCATTAATCCCCAATAATGATAATATTAAAAATGATAATAAAGGTACTGATGAGGGAAGTATAGTGTTCCCGCTATAGCTAATCCATTCCCTCTCTCCTTGTGCCTGTGCAGAAGGCTGATGTCTTGAAGACGGAGAATAATGTGGTGACGCTGTCTGAGCTGGACCGATGGACGGGGTACTGTGTCAGAGTTCAGAGTCGCTATGACTTCTACAACAAGACAAGTGTCTTCAGTGACATACACTGCACACGCACTGAAGGTCAGCAGATCCATCACACACACACACACACACACACACACACACACACACACTCACTCACTCACTCACACATACACGCTGAGTTCAATCTGCTTTCCAGTGAAATCAACAAGAGTCATATGTTGTTGTTAACTCTTCATGTCTGATAACACATTTCATGTGTCATTTATGAGTCACGTGTCATGTTAACCTCATAGTTCAATAAAAGGTTAATGAACAACCCACACTCAAATGTTTCTTAAACATACAGCCATAGAAGTGAAAACTAAATATGGTGCTCCAGTGACACAACTTACCCCTCACTGCACCTTTACCCAGTAAAGGCTGCCATTCTGAGAAACATGATTCATTTAATAAATGTAATTCTCTTAAGCTACATCATTTATATGGTCATTCAGCAATATCTATGATATTTATAACCTACCATTTATGAATCATGTTACATAAGGCAGAATCTATGCCTCAGATGTCATGGCTAGTCCAGCCCAGATGAAAGAGTGTGAGACGTGTAGAGACTTCAATGCTGTGTGTGATTTCAGGACTGATTCCGTACTGGCAGAAATTTCTGTACTTCCTGTTGTCGCTGGGGCTGTGCTTCCTGTTGGGGCTGCTTGTGTGGTTTAGCTTTTACAAGGTGTTTAAGTCCTTCAAGAGCATCTTCTACCCAAATGTTCAACTCCCGCCTCACATTCAGGAGGTAAAAACATTTATACTCTTTGTTACATGCTATGATATCACAAGGTTTCAATGACCTTTGATTAAAGATGTGTCAGTTAGTTGTTATGCATTGATTAACTGTTTGTCAAAATACATCGGATTTCTCCAGGAAATAAGACAAAAAACAGTGTTTGCAGAGAAGCATTTCTGTTGAATCATAATTAAATTAAGCACATTTTTACTACAGTTACCTGTTCTAACTTGTCAATATGACAAACAAGTAATAAAAACTCAGTGAGTGTTTTAGCGCAATTTTCTGACGTCATGGGATCACAACACTAAGAGATAGTAAATCTTTTTTTTTTTTTTTTTTTTGTGCGTTCCCGAGATTAGACCTTCCTTAACATAATGCCGAAAACCCGAAGTCTCTAGGTGGTCTGGTTGAGGAGGAGATAGAAGTGCAAGATTGGTGCGCACAGACAGAACAGAAATCATGAGTTAACAATCGCAATTTTGTCCGTTGGAAAATTGCGCTAAAAATACATAATACGAGAGTTATGCGAGAGATATAGCCTAAGGGTTGTCTATATGGGACATCTTTCGAGGGCCATCTATACAGGCCATCTTTCGGGGTTGTCTATACAGGCAATCTATAGGGGTTGTCTATACAGGCCATCTATAGGGGTTGTCTATATGGGTCATCTACAGGGGTTGTCTATACAGGCCATCTATAGGGGTTGTCTTTACAGGCCATCTATAGGGGTTGTCTATACGGGTCATCTATAGGGGTTGTCTATATGGGCCATCTATAGGGGTTGTCTTTACAGGCCATCTATACAGGCCATCTATAGGGGTTGTCTATATTGGTCATCTAAAGGGGTTGTCTATATGGGCCATCTATAGGGGTTGTCTATACGGGTCATCTATAGGGGTTGTCTATACGGGTCATCTATAGGGGTTGTCTATACAGGCCATCTATGGGGATTGTCTATACGGGACATCTTAATGGGTCATCTATGGGGTTGTTTATATGCGCCATCAATAGGGGTTGTCTATATGGGCCATCTATGGGGATTGTCTGTACGGGACATCTTTATGGGTTGTCTATTTGGGTCATCTGTATGTGACATCTATAGGGGAAATCTATAGGGGGTCGTCTATGTGGGCCATACTTAGGGGGCCAGATATAGGGGTTGTCTATGCAGGACATCTTAATAGGTCGTCTATAGGGGTTGTCTATATGGGACATATATAGGGCTCATCTGTATGTGACATCTTTAGCAGATGTCTATACAGGACATTTATAGGGGTCGTTTATATGGGAAATCTATAGGCAACATCTTTAGGGTAGATGTCTCTGCAATTCCTGCTCTAGACTAGAGAAAAATCTGAGATTGATTCCTGCGATTTCCTAAAATAAACTTAATATAGCGAAACAATAAACTGGAAATAATGTATTATTTTACATAATTTTAAAAAATATCTATCATTGCTTTTCCTGCATCAACACCCCTCACTCACTTGATTTGATTATTTGATATTTAAGAGGCCCTTAATCTATGCCATTTGGTTATCAGAATCTGTGGAGATAAGTAGATTTGATTAATCAAATCCAGTTGTGTGCTGTTGTCCTAATTAACAGAGTCTTGCACCGATTCTAAAACACAGTTGATGACAGACAGTGGTGAAGTATTCCATTTTCAACTGGCATTTATTTGTATAGCGCTTTTCACAATACCTATGCATGTATTTACATTACAATTTAGTTATTTTACTTTGTGTACAAGTAACGTCCATATGCCAGAAATGTACAGTTTGAAGATGATACAAATCAAATCAATACAAATAGTTAGTTGTTATTATGTATTAATTTTTTGCAGAAACAAAGAGCTACACAATATAACAGCTGTGTACACACACAGATCCAGAACACAGACTGTGCTGTTTCATACTCGGATGTCCTGAGGAAAGTTATCTCTGAGCCTGCTTTAATACTACTGCACCTTCTCCCAAACATGCTTGGCCAAGCCTTTTCTCAGCATCACTCAGTATTAATGTCCTGAAGGGAAGGCAGGTCGGTTCCCTAACCAGGCTGTGTTAGCTGTGTTGTTAGGATGCTTCCGATATCGTTGTGATAGAAGGTCCTGAGATTCCGAAGAGTTGAGGCTGTGCTTTCTTCATCAGTGAATGAGTTCTGTAACTTTACAGTCTGGAAATTAAAAATTGTTATCCACACTACAGCCTTCTAAATCAAAACAGGATGATAAAACTTCTGAATTGTTAGCAATGAATTCAGACCCCTAAGAGTAACCATTAGAAACTCGCTCAGCTCTCACACCCGGCTAAAGGCCCGTTCAGACCAAGAATGATATCGATAACTATATTAGCATCCACACTGGCGGATGATCACATTGTTTATTATAAGTGTGCTGCAGTTTTGTCTTCTGCTGTTTAAATGCTTTGAAGAAGGATGGATTCTGACTGTCAGTGATGTTATCATTCATCGGCTGGAAAAAACTGTTCTGGCAGTGATTCTCTGTGCTGTTACTGTTACAGTTGTGCTGGGGACTCACTGTTCTCTTAGAATTAGAACGATTATGAAAGCTTTGTAGTAGCATGTCATTTGGTTTGTGATGGCATGTGGTTTGGTGGTCTGATCTAAATGCGAGAGCAAAGCTGTGTGACGCGAGCCGTCTCTCACCGCTCGCCTGCAGCTGCAGATGTTGTGTTTCCGGTCGAGCAGGTGCGTAACCACTTCCAGTTCCCTCACGCCGTGCAGAAACCAGACATATCTGAAGCATTCAATTGATCAATAAACAAAAGATTCTCATTCAAATAAAAGCTGTTCTTTTCAACTTTCTATTCAAAGAATCCAGAAGAATAAAATGTATCACAGTTTCCATAAAAATATGAACTGTTTTCAACAATGATAGTCATCATAAATGTTTCTTGAGCATCAAATCATCATATTAGAATGATTTCAGAAGGATAAAGGTAAACCAGGGTCTAAAAACTTATCATGAAGTCAGTGATCCTGAATTCTACCAACTCAAACAACAGGAATCAGATCTTATGTGTCTGAGCAAGACTTGGAGAAGAGCATTCATGCAGTCATTACCAGCAGGGTAGATTACAGCAGTGGACTTCTTACTGTTAGCCCATCTAATGAAGGACTATTAGCCCATCTAATGAAGGACTGTTAGCCCATCTAATGAAGGACTGTTAGACCATCTAATGAAGGACTATTAGCCCATCTAATGAAGGACTGTTAGCCCATCCAATGAAGGACTGTTAGCCCATCTAATGAAGGACTGTTAGCCCATCCAATGAAGGACTGTTAGCCCATCTAATGAAGGACTGTTAGCCCATCTAATGAAGGACTGTTAGCCCATCTAATGAAGGACTGTTAGCCCATCTAATGAAGGACTGTTAGCCCATCTAATGAAGGACTGTTAGCCCATCTAATGAAGGACTGTTAGCCCATCCAATGAAGGACTGTTAGCCCATCCAATGAAGGACTGTTAGCCCATCCAATGAAGGACTGTTAGCCCATCCAATGAAGGACTGTTAGCCCATCTAATGAAGGACTGTTGGCCCATCCAATGAAGGACTGTTAGCCCATCTAATGAAGGACTGTTAGCCCATCTAATGAAGGACTGTTGGCCCATCTAATGAAGGACTGTTAGCCCATCCAATGAAGGACTGTTAGCCCATCTAATGAAGGACTGTTAGCCCATCTAATGAAGGACTGTTAGCCCATCTAATGAAGGACTGTTAGCCCATCTAATGAAGGACTGTTAGCCCATCTAATGAAGGACTGTTAGCCCATCTAATGAAGGACTGTTAGCCCATCTAATGAAGGACTGTTAGCCCATCTAATGAAGGACTGTTAGCCCATCTAATGAAGGACTGTTAGACCATCCAATGAAGGACTGTTAGCCCATCTAATGAAGGACTGTTAGGCCATCTAATGAAGGACTGTTAGCCCATTCAATGAAGGACTGTTAGCCCATCTAATGAAGGACTGTTAGGCCATCTAATGAAGGACTGTTAGCCCATTCAATGAAGGACTGTTAGCCCATCTAATGAAGGACTGTTAGCCCATCTAATGAAGGACTGTTAGCCCATCTAATGAAGGACTGTTAGCCCATCTAATGAAGGACTGTTAGCCCATCCAATGAAGGACTGTTAGCCCATCTAATGAAGGACTGTTAGGCCATCTAATGAAGGACTGTTAGCCCATTCAATGAAGGACTGTTAGCCCATCTAATGAAGGACTGTTAGCCCATCTAATGAAGGACTGTTAGACCATCCAATGAAGGACTGTTAGACCATCCAATGAAGGACTGTTAGACCATCCAATGAAGGACTGTTAGCCCATCTAATGAAGGACTGTTAGCCCATCCAATGAAGGACTGTTAGCCCATCTAATGAAGGACTGTTAGCCCATCTAATGAAGGACTGTTAGCCCATCTAATGAAGGACTGTTAGCCCATCTAATGAAGGACTGTTAGCCCATCTAATGAAGGACTGTTAGCCCATCTAATGAAGGACTGTTAGCCCATCTAATGAAGGACTGTTAGCCCATCTAATGAAGGACTGTTAGCCCATCTAATGAAGGACTGTTAGCCCATCCAATGAAGGACTGTTAGCCCATCTAATGAAGGACTGTTAGCCCATCTAATGAAGGACTGTTAGCCCATCTAATGAAGGACTGTTAGCCCATCCAATGAAGGACTGTTAGCCCATCCAATGAAGGACTGTTAGCCCATCCAATGAAGGACTGTTAGCCCATCCAATGAAGGACTGTTAGCCCATCTAATGAAGGACTGTTAGCCCATCTAATGAAGGACTGTTAGCCCATCTAATGAAGGACTGTTGGCCCATCTAATGAAGGACTGTTGGCCCATCTAATGAAGGACTGTTGGCCCATCCAATGAAGGACTGTTGGCCCATCCAATGAAGGACTGTTGGCCCATCCAATGAAGGACTGTTGGCCCATCCAATGAAGGACTGTTGGCCCATCCAATGAAGGACTGTTGGCCCATCCAATGAAGGACTGTTGGCCCATCCAATGAAGGACTGTTGGCCCATCCAATGAAGGACTGTTGGCCCATCCAATGAAGGACTGTTGGCCCATCCAATGAAGGACTGTTGGCCCATCCAATGAAGGACTGTTGGCCCATCCAATGAAGGACTGTTGGCCCATCCAATGAAGGACTGTTGGCCCATCCAATGAAGGACTGTTGGCCCATCCAATGAAGGACTGTTGGCCCATCCAATGAAGGACTGTTGGCCCATCCAATGAAGGACTGTTGGCCCATCCAATGAAGGACTGTTGGCCCATCCAATGAAGGACTGTTGGCCCATCCAATGAAGGACTGTTGGCCCATCCAATGAAGGACTGTTGGCCCATCCAATGAAGGACTGTTGGCCCATCCAATGAAGGACTGTTGGCCCATCCAATGAAGGACTGTTGGCCCATCCAATGAAGGACTGTTAGCCCATCCAATGAAGGACTGTTAGGCCATCCAATGAAGGACTGTTAGACCATCCAATGAAGGACTGTTAGCCCATCCAATGAAGGACTGTTAGACCATCTAATGAAGGACTGTTAGGCCATCTAATGAAGGACTGTTAGCCCATCCAATGAAGGACTGTTAGCCCATCTAATGAAGGACTGTTAGCCCATCCAATGAAGGACTGTTAGACCATCCAATGAAGGACTGTTAGCCCATCTAATGAAGGACTGTTAAGCCTGGAACACACCAAGCCAATGGTAGGCCGTCTGGCAGTTTCTCTGGCAGTGATCTGCACCGTCGGCAGAAATTGGTCCTCCTCGGCTTTTTTACGGCCGATTTGACGTTGAATCAGCATCGGCCATCGGTGAGAGAGAGAACTTTGATTGGCTGTTCAGCTTAGTGAACAAATCAGTGCACGAGAATAATAGCAAAACAAATAGACATTCGTCTCGTTTACACGCCGGCGCAGAACGCGCTTTCTATCTGACAGTCGGCTGTAGTTCTCTCGTGTGTTCAAGTGCAGCTTTTTACCCCAACGCGAGGCGACAACACAGTCGGCTTTCATCATTTTGCTCTGGAATAAAACATGTTCTCTCTGTGTGTCTGCAGCTTTGGTTGTCGGACTCGGAGACGCCACATCTTCTGCCTCCTCCATGTTCCGGCTCTGTGTGGGATCAGTTGGACACGATCAGCGCTGAGACGGACACAGTCCCGGACATCCAGATCTCCATCCCTGAGGATCAGGACACCAGCGTTCCCAGCCGGCACAGCAGCGGAGACTCCGGCTTCAACTCAACAGAGGAGGACTCCAGTCTCGACACACACACCGACACACACACTAGCCACAGGTGCAAGACAGACACGCAGCACAGGGAAGAGATGCATGATGGGACGCTGGAGATCTGCGCTTCACAACACAAACACATGGCAGTCAAACAGACATGACTTAGACTTGTTTTTCTCCATTCAAATCATCTTATTGTACATGTGAAACCTTTGTGTGTTTGTCATTTCAGCCATATTTTCATTTCTGTATTTAAGCATGCAGATTCTTTATGATTCTTATAGAATCTTTATTCATTCATTCGTTAGCTTCACACTCATCTCCACCCAATGTCAGATTAAAATAAACTCTATCATGTGCAGTCTCCTTGTTCTTCTTCAGATTCTGTCACTAGGAAGTGTTTGTTAAAACCCTGTTCCTGTTGTTTGTTTTTTTTTGTTTTTTTTTTTATTAAGGACCATGTACAATTTCTAACATAAATGTTGCCATTTGATGCATTGTACCAGAGTTAGCCGCAGGCTAATTTACATCTGCAGTCCATACAAATAACACTCCCCCACCTCCAGTACAAAAAAAATAAATAAAGATAAAATATGAAAAACACGCACACAAGATACAAAAAACACAATTTGACAGTAGCACATCAATGTAAGTGAGTACAAATTTGATTGTTTTTCAGAGAACATGCATATTTGACATGCATATTTGCTCCAGGAAGGGTTTATTCATTCAACTGTTTGTCTATTTTTACTCTTACTGCATTTGTTTGTAATTATAATAACAGCTTGAGGCTCTACAGCATGTGGAGAACCTCACAACAATAGTCATTAATAAAGCTGAGGTTATCGCAAGCCTTGGTAAACTGAGGTTAAACAAGACCTGATGGGTTAAAGCCCGTCGTCTTCAAGACTTCAAGTTTTCCAGTTTCTTCTGGACACATGTACAGTGCAAAACTATGGAAATACCTGTGGCATAAAAAGCAAGGCGCGGTTATGCTAAATGATTTCCAGCCTATTGCAATAACTTCTATGTTTTGCAAAACTAAGAAGCAAGTTTTGGCTGATCATGTAATTTCAACTGTGCCCTCGAGGTCAGATCCACTTCAGTTTGATGATAAGAGTAACAGATGATGCTGTACTGACCCTGCCTAATACAGTTACTTCAATGAAGACACGTATTCTCATGAAAAGACTTGTTGATCTTGATGTTAATACAGGTTTAGTCCTCTGGATTAGAAACTCTTGCCATTCGCAGATGGTCTGTGTTCGAGGGATCCTGTCAGAAGTGCTCACCTTAAGCACAGGCTCTTTCCCCTGTGCCTTTCTCTCTGTTTACTAATGAGTTTATGATTAAGGAGGAACATTTCAGACTATTTAAATACGCTGATGATATGGTCTTAGTTGGCCTACTGGACAAAACTAACTCTAACTAAGGCCCTTGAAACTTGGTGTCACTTCAGCCAATTAGAAGTTAATGTTGCAAAGACAAAATAATTATGTGCACAAAACTAGACATGATAATCCAGCCTATTAATTGAAATTGTGGAGAATTTTAAATAGCATGGCTCAATTCTGGACTCACATGTGAGCTTTGCTGAGAATCCAGAGTAAATAAAAAAAAATACTTGCTGCGTTTATTTCTTCTGAGACAATCTAGTGGCCTTGGAATTAGTCAACATATTTTATAACCTGTGTACAAATCAATTGTAGAGAGTCTACAAACGTTTCATCTCTGATCACTTAAACTGCAGATCTAAGAACAAACTCACCAGAATTGTGTCAATGGCCAGCAAAATAGTCGGCAGACCTCAGAGCTTTTTATGCTGAAAGGGCAAAGAAGGCGTTGAGGATTATTCTAGAGTTCTCACCCTCTCTTTAGTCAGTCTGAGCCCTTGAATTTAGTCCAGCGCTATTGAATCCCTCTGGCGAATTAACTGTGTTTAAGAGGTCTTTTATTCCAAACGCTATTAAAAACATCAACTCCGCAAGTGGACGATAAACCAAATGACAGTGACATGAACTGTATTTTTATATCTATGTAATGTGAAGCTGTTCTGTGTGTTTGTTTTGTTTTTGTTCTTGTTTTTCTTACTATGCCTGTATTGTTATTTTATGTGCTAGTGAGCCAAAGATCATTTTCCACCTTGGTAGACAATAAAGACATGCATACATAAACAGAATGAGGCGTCAGTTTGCCACATCTGAATGTGAAATATAACAGTTGTTTAAGAAGGAACCGTGTAATATCTGAAGACAAGAACAGGGGCGTAGCACAAGATCTTGGGCCCTATGCATAGGCAGTCCTGATGTTCCTCAACAGGTGCCCTGATTTGTCTTTCTTTGAGAAAGACATTTCTACATTTTCAGACATTTATCAGCTAAGATAACTAACATAAACAACATGCGTGCACATGGACTAAACCATTTGGCGCATTAGCAAGGGGTGGGACCAGTCAATCAATCAACCAACTTATTTAGCCAATTCACTAACTTTACATTTCATCTGACATTCATTAGGAAATTTAATTAGGAAATAAAAATATCCAGGTAAAATAAAATATATTCCAGACTTTTCAAGGGCCCTCTCTCCCCTTGGGGCGCTGGTAATCAAAACTGGTTTTACCCCCAATCCGACGCCCCTGGGCAAGAAGAACCTGTTTGTATTTCTCATTACATCTGTTGCGCTTGTACACCGATCTCTCCTGCAGTAATTTCAGTTTGAGCCGTTCACAAGCTTTAGGCTTTTGGTTTGCTGCTGTATTCACTCAAGCTTTGATCAGCCAGATATTCACCTCTTTGTCACCATTGACAGGATTTCCCAGCAGTCCATGTTTTCACTCTTATATGGCAGGGGGCGCTATTACACATCTTCTGAAAGAGTGCATAATCTCTGGATCAAATTGTGAAAATTATCAATAATGCATGCTAGGGTTCCCGCGTTGTCTTAAAAAGTCTTATTTTTATTTATTAGAGGTCTTAAATTTTAGATGACACTTTGACTTGGATATATCTTAATACTTTACCAAATTAAAACTATCTAATTACTTTACCAAATTAAAACTGTCTAATTAGCTTTATATGATTTTTAGTATCTTTCTTTGTTGATTTGCTTGTTCGCGTGACAGTTCGCTGTATTTCCGTCGGCAGCGTATTACGTCTGTCTCCTGCTGGCGAAAGGAAGACTGGAGAAGAAATGGGTAAATGCAAGTTCAGTGCGATTTAGCTCCAAGATCATGTGAAGTATAGAGAACGATTAGCTGGTGCAAGAAACGAGTTTGAGGCGACTTGCAACGTGCCAAAAACCCTTTAAACTTGGGACGATGGGAATTAAAGCAGTGAAGTCCAATATAAAATCGGAAAAGCACCGAGGCCACATCAGTATTCGGAAAAGTACGGCTTCAATGGAGTCGTTCCTGTCTGCTCTCCATCAACTCCTGCTGGATCACAGACTGGTGATGTTGGACTGGATCGTGGTGTTCAGGAGTTTCACAGGCTGGTACTCATTAGGCTGAAGTCAGTTCTGCACACGGTGAGCCGACGCCATTCACACAGTTCAAACAACACCATACACACACTTGCCGATTCGGAACATGCAAAGCAACAATAAACAATCAACTCGACCTCCATGTCCGGCCCTGGACCACGAATGAAAAGGGAACGTTTGCTCCCAGTTCTCAGTTCCTGTTTAGTGGACAAATTCAAGTTAAGCCAGAAATACATATATTTTACAGCAAGTTGTGGTCAAAATATTATGTTGATATCTCAAAAAGTGAGCTTTTAGTAAGATTTTGTTTGGGCGCAGTATCAATTCAGGCTCTATCGGTGAATACATAAGGACTCTTCCGTTTTCAGATATGGTATGAGTTATCTTAACAAAATATTTCCATAAACTTCTTACAATTTATGAAGTAGATTGAGACGTGGTATGGCAGTATTTGATATGAAGTCAACCTCTAACTAACACTCAAAAGACATGCAGACAGAAAACAGGCATGTCACAAATGGAGAACGTTTTTTCTTTATATTTAAAAACCCTTTTTTCTCAAATTAGGATGGATGTTATTTTTTGAACTCTTGACATCAAAACAAACAGGTTTCTAACAATCTTTCATGATTTATCATGTTCATTATTTCAAAATAAAGGTCTGATCATGCCTTATGATTCTGAAAATACTCTTGTTGCAAATTGTTACATTATTGTTCCTATGTAAATCGTATTGAATATAGAATAGACACCAAATATGAAAACTAGAGTTTGTAAACATTCAAATATGTTTTGTTGTTGTTGTTGTTTGGTGTTTCCTGTTGTATCTTCATCCTCGTATGACACGAGCAGAGGCCAGAACAGACCTAACTGTACCAAAGCTGCACGTCTTCATGTCCATCTCAATAAACTTTCCAAACAGATGTTCTCATGATCCCCTTCCTGAGCAAATACTTGGAAGATCTTGTCAGGGTCAGTAGGTCAGTTGTGTAGAAATCCTTTCTGTATGGAATTTCGTTTTGTATAAATTGTA
Organism: Scardinius erythrophthalmus; assembly: GCF_964197995.2. Lineage (NCBI taxonomy): Eukaryota > Metazoa > Chordata > Actinopteri > Cypriniformes > Leuciscidae > Scardinius > Scardinius erythrophthalmus. Next base: position 50,376,972 of record NC_138226.1, read on the forward strand.
TTATGTATTATTGTCTTATTTTTCATCAACCAATTGCCTGTATTTAATAAATGAGAACCAAATATATAGCAGACAATATAATCATGGAGGCGCCGGCGCGGTCACTTACATTGCACGTGAACTGGAGCGCATCTCATCATAAATTAACCGAAACTCAGTGTATGCCTCACACAGACATGAGAAATACATCTGAAGAAAGCTTGAAATGTCTTTAAACGAAACAATTCAAAACGAAAAGAAATAGGCTACTCTCTGATTATGTAATCCATGATGTGGGACCTGATATTCATTTATGTGATATTCATGCTTTTTTTCTTACAGTAAAGCACAGTCCACAAACAATCTCAAATGCAAACTCCCTATAATAACACAAATCTCTGAAGGCATGCTCCAAGCACACGCTCATCTCATCCCTATTCCCACATTTGTAGTAATGACACTATAACCAAACCGGAAATTGTAACGCGTGAGCACGCGAAAGTCCATATTATATTTTTTTTAGCAAAGGTCCCCTCATGTGCTCCGTACCTTCTAGACTGAGAAAAGCCAGAAAATGTATTTTTGGCGGATGAAAGACAACAACTCCCAGAATGCACTTGTTTCGCTGCCCTACGAGGCCGAGCCCAAGCCACGCCTACCGGTTACAGAGGGCAGTATCGGAAGACATTATACAACTAAGCTATTATTTGACTCAAAACTGAAAAGAAGCCGTTTTATCGTGAGTCTCCGTGACGATAAATTAATTTAAATACTAGCATTTTTTTCCATCGAAATGGTGCTAAATTGCTTTGTACCGAGATGTACAGCCCAACCTATGGGCGGGTTAAAGACATGCGGAAAAGCTCCTCCTACTGGCTGGAGTCTCTCGCCTCTGGACACAAGAGCCTCTGATGAGCTAAATGGCGATTTTTGTGTCATCAGAGGTTTTTTTCCAGACACACAACACAGAAATCTCTGGTCTCAGGGGGACATGAGGGAGGGAAGCACGGTCACTCCAGAATACTGCCGGGTTTCTACTGATACAAAGCCATCCCACCTCCTTCTTCCCATAACAACGAACTGTGTTACATGCTTACGTGTTGCTTCATGAATGTATCCACAGGCATGTTGAGGGGATCTGGGGCATGTGGCATCTCTGGTGATGGTATTCTGCTGGTCAAGTCATCTTCATTTATACAGCGCTTTAACAATGTAGAGTGTTTCACAGCAGCTTTACTGTGATAATAGGAGATTACAGTAACAGAGATTGTTTTAGCTTTACAGCAGATCTAGAATAAAGTTATTGTCCAGCTAAAGTTAGTTTTGATTGATTCACTTCCGTCGCAACGATCATTAGTTATTAACTTAGGGGCCGCTAACACACACCGTTCTACAGAAAATTCTGAAGTTCTGAAGAAGGCTCCGAAGATTATAGTGGAAATGTATGCAATAATGACAGAGAACGAGTCCAGGTATTGAGTTATTTTTCAAGGCACTGGATTTCAAGATAATTTAAACACAATGACACTTATCACAGTTAATGCTGACATGTTTTATTCACAGTATAATCTCACATGTTGTTTTTCAGCATCGGTATGTGAAGTGGACCTCAGTGTCGGGAGCTTTGATTACAACAACAACCACTATACACACACCGGAGACATATTGATATGAGATTGACGTCAAACTGCCTGACATTAACATACACATTACAGCTGTGTGTGCATGTGAAAGCTAACACACACACACACACATACATTACAGCTGTGTGCGTGTGAAAGATAAAAGAAACAGACTCAACATGGACCTCATGCTGTGAAGCCTGAAACTATCAGATGAATACATCATACAGATCCACATTTTTGCTGAAACACTCAACACATTGACAGACCTTACACACTCTCTCTCTCTCACACACACACACACACACACAGTAATGTGACTTTATGACCAAAGAGAGTAACTACAGCACATATAATGCACATAACACCACACAACAGCAGCACAGGACATCTTTTGCAGTGTTTCTCAAGAGGTTCTACATCTATATCTGTAGGTGAGCCTCAGATACAGGCTGGACAGTGTGGCCGTCTATAGAAACAAACATCATTTCCGATCACACGTTCCTCAGTCCCAGAACAGCCTGACCTGCAGACCATCTCTATGAAGACAGAAGTGATGCCGACAGCAGATCCATGGACCTCTACTTTATGAACAGCACTGAAACCTTTCAGGAATGGCTTTGAATAAAAGTGTCTTCAAAATACAACACCGATCGCCCACATATATATTATGTTGCATTTGGACTGAATGATCAGACAGTACAGTATTTTACATTATTCACACACAGTTAACCAAGAAATATCACAATTTATGTTGAAGTTCATGGACTCATTACTGCTGAAACCCGCTAGTCTCTACAAGAAGGAAACATTCTCTGATTTTGGTCAAAATTTGTATAAGTTGTATATATCTATAGGCTGTTCTGAATGGCATAAACTAATTGTAAATGAATCAAGCTAGCAAGCAATAGTAAAAGCAACAGGTCTGTGTCATAAACATTCTTTGGAATTACATTTTATGGAAAGTATTTCAAAATACTGACATAAAAACAACTAATGAAAAATATGATCCAAATAAGAGAAAGGCTTTAGACGCTACACTAACACATTAAAATCTTTCAGATGACTATGGATAATTTATTGCTGATTGTCATCTCAGAATACGCCCTTCACGTTGGTCTGGCACTGAGAGGAACACTCAAATCTGTCTGTTCGCTGCTTTGGGTTTAAGGGATTGAGCTGCGCTCCATTTACCTCGGAAGAGGCGTGTCGGAGCTGGAAGTGAATCAGGGTTGTGCGTCCCGTTTCCCAGCTGATACTGACTCGAGTCAGCGTTCCAGTTAAAGGTTCCTACAGACAACTAAGACATTCCCACTTCCGAGGACAAACGGAACGCACCATTAGTTCAGCCAACAACAAAACATATAATTTACTCTTGAGTCATTCCAATCCTGTACGACTTTCTTCCCCTTCCAAAAAGCACCATGGAAGTATTCTTTATGTTTTGCAGCTTTGTGTGAGAAACTGCCCCAAATGTAAGCCATTTCTGACACATAACTCTCCCCTTTTCCAAAGTCATGTTTTCATGAATCATGTAGAGCTGTTCCCAGCCACATTCCTAGTTTGGACCACTTTTATGTTTCATGGAAAAAAGAAAACAGTACAGGTATGGAATATCGTGAGGCTGAGTAAATAATGAAGATTCCCATTTTTAGGATAAATTATTCTTTTGAGAATTGACAGTCAAACTAAGTTTTCAGAGATGTGGTGGAGGATCCAGTTCTACACCTGTGTGATGATCTGCATGTTGAAGCTGGGCGACCGGGAGTGTTTTGGTGAGAGCAGCTCTGTCTCGGGCAGATGTTGCTCCTGCAGGCTGAGCTTGGAGTATCTGCGCGCTTCAGCACCAGTTGAGCGCCGTTCTGCGGTGGAGCTCACATCAGGTGCGGCTGGCCTGCGGTCGAGAGCCGTGGAGCCCACATCAGGCCTGCGGTCGAGAGCCGTGGAGCCCACATCAGGCCTGCGGTCGAGAGCCGTGGAGCCCACATCAGGCCTGCGGTCGAGAGCCGTGGAGCCCACATCAGGCCTGCGGTCGAGAGCCGTGGAGCCCACATCAGGCCTGCGGTCGAGAGCCGTGGAGCCCACATCAGGCCTGCGGTCGAGAGCCGTGGAGCCCACATCAGGCCTGCGGTCGAGAGCCGTCGAGCCCACATCAAGCCTGCGGTCGAGAGCCGTGCAGGAGTTGCTGCTGCTCACCGGAGCTGGACACGGATGGGCTCTCCTGCGAGCGTCCCAGTGTTTCTCTGTGGACATGCGGCTCTTCTTACAGCTGCTCCCTCGGCCGGACACACCTGGCACCGCGTTCCCACGGAAACCGCTCGGCTGGCTGCTATTGGATGCTCCGGACGAGAAGCCCTCATCGGGATCGTTCAGGATGAAGGACTCTTCCTCTCTGCTGGGCTGGTCTGGATCTGACAGACAGAAATGATGCAGACAAAAGAACGAAGATGAAATCTCAAATCACACTCATAAGAGATCAAATTTCTTTTTGATCGGTCTCCTTCAAAATGTGTCATGAACACAATTCCACTCCATTCAGCACTGCAGACAGGAAGTAAACGCTGTTGCAAAGGAAGTAACAGAAGAGCAAGATTCTCTACATAACGATTGTAGTTGTCAGATCTGTCCTGCATGGTGAATAATCTGACAATCAGTATACAAACAAACTATGATGCGCTTAAATATACGATCAGATCTGTGAGACTGTATGATTTCATTGGCTGTGTATTAATAGCTTCGACCAAGGAGCCAGGGCTAGACCAGATTGACACAGATTGATAAACACATAGAACTTTCACACACACATACATACATACATACATACATATACTTTGCTGATGAGTTGTTCAAACTTTCGGAAGGACGGGGAACATGCACATGTGACCAGTACACTTGCAAACATGCTCCCTGATCCCTCTCAGGAGTGCAAACATCTCCTGATCAACAAACTGCCCTCGAACCACAGATACATGATGTGTGTGTTGGGTGTTCATTATTTGAACTGCACAGGTGATGCATTTTGCCATGTGGGTTTGAGATGAATGTGCTGGGAAAGATACCCGGACTGCAGCCTGTGTTCCCTCAGTAAACATAACAGGAGAGATGAACGTCTCACAGCCTCAGTCTGACTACAGGTGGGATGCAAAAAGAAATATAGCCGTTACAGTAAAGGGAGCTTTCTGATCCTCTGGCTTTGAGCTATAGTATGGAGCAACAGCAAAGTGAAATGAAAGCAAGCAGGAATCAAAATGAACTCTCTGCTATTGCTGCCAACAGTGCTGGGTAGTTTCTGATGACATGTATTCTGGATTATGTCATCAGATTCCAAAAATGAAGAACTTAAATCAGTAACTGTCTACAAATTGTAAGTAATCTACCCAGCACTGTCTGCCAATGACTAAATTACACAATGAGGAAACAGAGAAAGGTAAATTACAGCTAAACTTGCATCATTTGCAGCATTATATTCAAGTTAGTAATATCTGTAAATCCACAGCTTTAATAAAAACATCACATTGAGTATGTGATGTATTAGAGTACCTCCTACTGCTGTTTTTCAGAGTTATTGTGATAGATGTTTTTTTTTAGTTCACCCACATAGTCATCTTAATGTGTTTCTGTTAAACAGTTGACAGATGTAGTGGTTATTTTTGAATGAGATAAGTGTAACCAATCAAAGTGTAGAAACGCCTCGGTTAAGTAGGTAACCCTCGTTCCCTGAAGGAGGGAACGGAGACGCCACGCCGGACAGAACCAACTAATGGGAATCTCGCTAGAGAGGCCAGTCTTCTTAGAGTGTAACTAAACGAGCCAATAAACATTGGCATGCAATGATTTGCAGCAGGTGCTCTGCCTCGCAGCCCGTGTATATAATGAGCAGCAGGTGCATTGCATCTTCAGTTTTTCGCCGAGGAGCCGAGCAGGTGACCTGGCTGCGCAGTGGGGTACAGGAGGTGTGGCGATGGGACTGAACCGACTAATTGGAATCCCTACCAAAGCGCCACAGCTGCTGACCCCATCCAGAGACCTGTAAAAGTCTCCTGCCCCTTCTTGCCTGGAAGGACGACAGGAGAGTGCTTACACAGAGAGCGTCTATCACTGCTGTTCCGTGGTAACCCATATAGTGAGACTATTGGATAACACTGGGAAAGCGTGCCCTTTCCGCTAGGAAGAACATATATCACCCAGCCTAGACCCAGTCCTCAAGAATTCAACAGATAAAAGGCCTGGCGCTAAACGTTCAGGTTTTTCACTCAGGAGCAATATAAGAGCACAGTAGGGCACAGCAACCTGACAGAGACGGGCCTCTCGGTGCTTCTACCCGTTTAGGGTGAGAACATAGGAGGAGACCGGCTCTAAACGTAGTCTATAAAACCTAGCGAACGTGCACTGGCTGCCAATGTTTAAATTACTGCTGCTGCCATATGCCCCAGGAGCCTCTGAAAGAATTTCAGTGTGACCGCCATCCTGCCTTTGAACGTATTCAAGCAGTTCAGCACCGACCAAGTTCGTTCCTCTGTGAGGCGTGCTGTCTGTGCGACTGAATCCAGCTCCATACCGAGAAAAGAGATCCTCTGCATGGAGGAGAGTTTGCTCTTTTCCCAGTTGACCTGAAGACCAAACTGGCCAAGGTAACTGAGTACCATGTCCCTGTGTTTGCATAGCTGATCTCGAGAGTCTGCCAGTATGAGACAATCATCGAGATAGTTGAGGATGTTCTCTGATGGGAACAAGGGCCCCCTCCGTGACTTTCGTGAAGATGCGAGGAGACAGGGACAGCCCAAAGAGAAGGACCTTGTAATAGTATGCTCGACCATCAAACACAAGGTGCAGAAATGGCATGTGTCGAGGGAGAATCGAGACATGAAAGTACTTATTCAACATAAGCACACACACACTATTACAGTGGGAACTCAGCATCATCCTCATTTCCAGCGATCTACATCTGATCCTCAACTGGAGCCCTGAATAAAATGCTAGGTTCCCCCATATTTTTTTTTTTGAAGGTCTAGCTATCCCATCCAGAAGCTGCACAGCTTGTGATGCGCTAGAGGGGGAGGGGCCCTAGGGGGTTGGTTCCCCGAAGGAGAAGCCCTCACCTCTCAGGTCACCCAAGCTATTCTACTGAAGTAGACCTCTCCTGGTGGCCACCAGGCAAGGCGCTACAACAGAGAATAGGCAAGGGGACTGCGCACCTAGAGCGCCGAGTGAGCGCTGGGTTGCTGTGACAACCCGCGCTGCAGCCCGGCAGCTCGACGGCACACGATACGCTGAGGAGCGAGAGACCCGTCCAGGTCCAGAAAGAAGAGTTGTACCCACGTGGTCACGTGCCATTACCAATTACCATTCAATCGTTTAAGAAGCGTGCCTACATGGTCATGTTCTCATGTGAAAACATGAACCACCAACGAACACAGTCTCACATGTTTTGCGCGAGACCGTGATTGTGGCCGTCAGTGAGGACAGGAAACGACTGCATCCAGAAACACACGGGTGGAATGTCATCTTGAGAAAGACGCAACTCACACCCATGTAAGCTCTTTTAGGAGACTCGCTCTCTTGGTGCTGAAGCACACAGGGGAAAAGATCGTGGCAACACTGACTTTATTTTATTTGCTTGCAGTCTGTAGACAATGTGCACCCACTCTCATTGAAGGCGCAGCTTTTACCAGCTGTGATAACAGCATTTTAGCACTCTCAGACAGCACACCAAAAGCAGCTGTAAAAACAGCGTTTCAGTACTCTGAACAGTTACCAGCTGAGAGAGCAGCCTTTTCTTGCTCAATGAAAGGCAAATAATAAGAAATAGAAAAGTAGAAATCGACCCCGCTGCCATGCCATGACACCAACACCGATGAAATCGAGAGGTTCTCCTTGACGAGCTTGCTCGTTCAGAAGACACTGCTTGCAGACAAGAGCATACATGAAATGCTCAGCTCTTAAGCGAAAAGCTGAAGATGCAATGCAGCTGCGCTCATTATATACCCGCACTGCGAGGCAGAGCAGCTGCTGCAATCATTGCATGCCAATGTTCATTGGCTCGTGTAGTTACACTCGAAGTAGACTGGCCTCTCTAGCCAGATTCCTATTAGTTGGTTCAGTCCGACGTGGTGTTGAACGTGACCAACTGAAAGGAAACTGTTCAGCTTGAGCAAACCTTGTGTAATTTGCTGATTTTGGAGCATGATCATCAAGGTAGGAATGTGCGTCAATTCACTCTGCTGTGTCCAACATGGCCGAACGCTAATAAACCTTATCACTGCAAAGAGTATTGTGGGAGTGTGTCGTGATGCTGCACAGCTCAGGAAGAAGAAGCACTAAAGGATCTACACACTCTTCTGAAGTGTTGAGGTATTGATAGTGTCTTCTTGGACGGGACGCCGTTGCCCTGGTTAGGTGAAGTCCACCAGAGGAAATGGTGGTTAGAGTCCACCATAGGCACCTTCAGTCAGATAAATGTAGTTTAAAGAATTCGACACAAGATAATCAGACACATTGAGCATGCTTAGTAAGAACGGTCAAGATGAAATGACAAGCTCAGGGATGAAACGGGTGTCCATGCAGCTGAATGCAAAGCAGAATAAGAAGGGCTGTTTGGCTCTTAATTGTTGAAAAGTCTCTTTAAAAAACACTAAGTGAAATTAAGACACTGATATAAACTAGGGCTGTAAATTGATTCAAATCTTCAACAAATAATTGCACAGATTTCTGCACTTAATTGCAATTAATATAAAGATAATACTAACATAAGGAAGTTGAAATATATTTTTTTAAATGGCTTTTTTTTTTACAAAGTACTATCAAGGCTAATATTGCCAATACCTTTGTGAAATGGATTTTTTTATTTTAATTTGAACGTTTCAATAAACTTCAATCACCCCATTCAACAATAACAAACGTCTCATTTAGCTTTGCTTTTTTTATGAGAAAGAACCTCAGATGCGTCTCTGTCATCACTCTATCCACTCTCTAGTTTAAATTTGATTTGAATTTTGGTATTATGACAACACTTTTGTGAAAAAAAAAAAACTGGGGGAACAAGCTGCACTGAGAATAATTTTGTAATCTAATCATTACCCTTTGAATCAATATCAATTAGAATTGTGAGAAATAATTAGAAATAATGTCTCAACTACTAATTTATTAAACACTTTCATTTATGAACACTATATGAATGTAAGACAATTTCATGTCTGCATGAAAGGGATTTCAGTTGACAAACTATTTGAGATAAGCCAAAGTTATGATTGTAATACACTTTCAGCAAATTGTGGAAATTTAGTGTCAGTGATGCAAGTAAACAGAAGACTTTTTTGTAAGAAGCTTTTCGACAATGTATATGAATGAATTTTACTAACATTAACATCAATGTTTTAATTGCACTTAGTGTTTTGCAGGAGACATGTCAATAAATGACAGCCTTCACGGCCCCATGCCACGGCCTGATGCTTCACTCACGTATGTCCTACTAGGGCTTGGCATGACTTTGAGGTTTTTTGGGGAGGTACATTCCAGGAAAGCTGAGGTGCCCTAAAGGAGTCTATTGGGTGAGTCTAAGGGGGAAAGCCCGCCTTCATGATCTGACTCCACCCCCTGCCTACCCTCATGTGTGACTGTGAGAGAGCCCCTCCCTCCTGGCTCATGATTGGCGGCAGGATCCCAGGGGGCGTGTCGGCTGGGGTAGATGGTGAGGCTGAATTCTGCATCACTTGAGAAGTCAAAACAATCTGGGATGTAACAGAACAGGAGGAAATGTGCTTCTTAGTGTCTGTGCCCAACGGGAACACGGTAAACAACATGATCAGAGTGCAACAATTTCCCACAGTGTGCTGTGAACCACACAAGAACACAAAGACAGAAAAAGAACAGACACAAATACATCACTGGCACGTTCCATCACAGGGAACAAGACTTTTCACATGTAGTCTGGACAGATGATGGAAGTTTATATTAAATGTTTTTGTATTTTTTATGTTGGCTTGAGAAAGCCAATATACTGATCTGGTATCTATACAAAATCTGTATTATTATTATTATTATTGTTAATAGTAATAATAATAATAATAATAATAATAATAATAATAATAATAATAATATGATACTAAAATTTCTATCACTAACTCATTCTCAGACATGCTCAGACATTCTGATCAGATTTAAGGCTGGAACACACTACTCGACTTATCATACACTATCTATCTATCTATCTATCTATCTATCTATCTATCTATCTATCTATCTATCTATCTATCTATCTATCTATCTATCTATCTATCTATCTATCTATCTTCCACTTCCTGCTCAGCTACTGTTCGGACGCTCTTGCTTACTGCTCCGTGCTTTGCTCTATCGCTTTTACATTTTATCTCCTATTTTTTTATATTTTATTTCCTTTATTTTATTTCCTTTTATCACCTAATTTTAACTTCAGAAAATCAGTACAGTGCTCATACGACAAAGTTTGGATTACTACAAAAACTGAGAATTCTTTTACCCGACCAGCTTACATTCCAGGAAAGGAAAACACAACTGCCTACAAGAATAAGAGAAAATGCCTCTTTTGGAATCTTCTTGCTGCACTAACTGCCACAGACTTTTACAAAGGATTGCAGTTCTTGAAACAAAGTTACTTACGGGACCACCAAACCAGACGAAGCACACAACAGAGCTTCTTCATTGACACCCTCAGCATACCGGTGAGTCCCATGAAACTAGTGCTCCTCGACAGATAGAGAAACAAGCCGATTGACTTACTAATCGTTGGCACAAACAGGGAGCGAGACCCAAAGGCACTCGAGACATCAGATTGTCACGAGCATCACATATTGCCGCAGTAGCATCCTCTACCCCAGATACAGCTCTGACAAGGATTGCAAACACTGGTCTCCAACCACCGCCTATACATCTTGAGAACAGATTTGAAGTACTAATGAATGTTAATGAGGAATCCCCAAATGTGATTAATATGATCGAACACAGACTGAATGGGCCAGTAGCTAACACTGATGCTAACTGGTGCTCAAGGTCGAGCAGATAGCGGCACTCAGCTCAGAGCGCAGCCGAGCCCAGGACTCTGATAGTGGGGGACTCCATAATCAGAAACATTAGCAGCAGGGATATAACTACGTGCTGCCTTCCACAAGCAACAACTTCTGATGTAAACAGGGAACTTCAGAACATTCTGATGAAACATAAGACTGCAAATCGACTCATCATACATGTGGGGAAGAATGATATTCATAAAGAGCAGTCAGAACTCCTTAAGAAGGATTTCCATGAACTTTTTGAAACACTTAAAAGACTGAAAGTTCAAACATTCATCAGTGGACCTCTCCCAGCAAGAGGAACAAACAGGTTCTCACGGTTACTTGGGCTTAATACATGGCTGCAAAAAACCTGCAATTTAAAAGGAGTGAACTTCATTGACAATTTCAATCTTTTCTGGAGTCAGAGACAACTTTTTCATCGGGATGGCCATCACCCAAACAAACTTGGTTCAAGATTGTTAAAGGACAATATCTACTTCTCCCTCAATCATCCTTCTGCAGTGTGTGCCAATCCACTCAATCTGAACGGCACACACACACCTGGACACAGTATGAATGACCACGGGACTTCACTACAGCAAAATGGACATGATAACACCACTCCGCCACAACAACCTGTGCTCACGGACACAATCTCAGCTGAGCCCTGCCCACAGAGCTCACCACAGACAGACATATCAGAACTGCTCGAAGATTCAGCACCCAAGGACGACTTCCTGGAAAACAGCCAGGGAAGCCAGGACAGCATATTACAGCCTCCGATAACACCAGAGCAACAGCCCCTTTCACCAGACACGTTATCCCTCTCTCCAGCGACTCCACTCCTGTGCTTCTCACAGAAAATGGAAGAACTGGTGTATGCTGGAACCAGACTATCCCACTCTTTTGCTGCAAGCCCCCAGATACCAACCAAAAAAAGACAGGCACCATTACCACCCAAGCCTGTGGGCCCAGCTTGCCCTCCCCCTCCTATGAGAGCTCTTCGGCCTCTGCCACAACGCCAGGGCCCACACCCCCCTCCATCTGCTCGAGGTGAACCGAAAACAACTGATACCAGCTCTCAGTGATATGTGTCGGGTCCCCGTTTTGATAACAGTAACTTTCTAAAATGTTTACAGAACAAACGGGAACCCAGTGTGCCTGTATCTTTCTCTATTGCTGTTCTATTACAAGATAGAAAGTCTAAGGCCTTCAATAGCCGTACAGCAAACCTAACTAATCTGGAGCCTATTACACGTCAAACTAATATTGCTGTGGGGAAAAGTAAGACTGTTAAGTTAGCACTCTTTAACATCCGCTCACTTAAAAATAAATCACTTCTTGTCAATGACTTAATAACCACAAACAATCTGGATTTTATGCTTCTGAATGAAACCTGGCTAGAAAACAGCTGCAGTGCAACAATCCTCAATGAAGCAGCCCCTCCTAACTTTACTTTTATGAGTTTCTGCAGAGCTGTTAAGAGAGGTGGGGGTCTAGCTGCTCTTTTTAAAGATATCTATCAATGTAAGCAAATATCATTTGGGAATTACCTTTCTTTCGAATATCTGGGTATTGTGTTAAAAGGTGCTCCACGCATTTTACTTATCATTATTTACAGGCCTCCAAAATACTCTCCAGCCTTTGCTGAGGACTTTACAGAACTGTTATCAACAGTTACATCAGAGTTTGACTGTTTTGCCATTGCTGGAGATTGTAACATCCACATAGATAGTGCAGAGAATAATATGGCGAAAGAAATCAAAAGTGTTTTAAAAACTTTTGATCTGACTCAACATATACATGGACCCACACACAATCGTGGACACACTCTAGATTTACTTATCAGTAAGGGTCTAAACATTTCATCGATTGTTATTAAGGGTGTAGCACTGTCTGATCATATCTGTATTTTCTTTGATATATTGATCTCTCCTGCCACTGAAGCTAGATCTGTGTCTGTCAAGAAGAGATGCTTAAATGAGAACACTAGTGTACTATTTATGAAGGCTATATCCTTAACACCAAGCATATCTGCAGACTCTGTTGATTTTCTCCTTGATTCTTTTAACTCAAAAGTTAAAAGTGTAATTGATGATATTGCTCCTGTGAAAGTCAGGAAGAAGAGTGGCAGACAAAAGGCACCTTGGAGAAACTCAACAGCAGTGCAAAATATGAAAAGACAATGCAGAAAATCAGAGCGCATGTGGCGAAAGACAAAACTTGTAATCCACTGACAAACCCCCCAAGCCAGATTCCCAGTGAAATGCTCTCAGACAACAAGTGCAGTGAGTTTGCTTCTTTCTTCTCTGAGAAAATCAATAATATCAGAAAGGTGATCAGCACATCCTTGAGTTGCTCTGGGGTCAGTCAGATCAGACCACCTGAGAAAGTAGTTACTATGTCTGATTTCAAAGAAATTGATGGCAAAATTTTGGAAGAAACTGTACAGCACCTTAAAACATCAACCTGCGCTCTTGACACACTTCCCACATCATTTTTAAAAAGTGTGTTAAACAGTTTAGAAGCAGATCTTCTAGAAGTGGTAAATGCCTCACTTCTCTCTGGGAGTTTTCCAAACTCCCTGAAAACTGCAGTTGTCAAGCCCCTCCTGAAAAAGAACAATCTGGATAAGACCATATTAAGCAACTATAGGCCAATCTCAAATCTTCCTTTCATAGGCAAGATCATTGAAAAAGTTGTCTTCAATCAGCTGAACAAATTCTTATGCTCAAATGGATACTTTGACAATTTTCAATCTGGTTTCCGACCGCACCACAGCACAGAGACAGCGCTCATAAAGATAATAAACGATATTCGCTTAAATACTGATTCAGGCAAATTATTAGTGCTGGTACTACTCGACCTCAGTGCTGCATTTGACACTGTCGATCATAACATACTTCTGGACAGGCTGGAAAACTGGGTGGGGCTTTCTGGGATAGTCCTACAATGGTTCAGGTCATACTTAGATGGGAGAGGTTATTATGTGAGTATAGGAGATCATAAGTCTGAGTGGACATCCATGACATGCGGAGTCCCTCAAGGCTCAATTCTTGCGCCACTCCTGTTCAACCTGTATATGCTCCCAATGAGCCAAATAATGAGAAAGAACCAAATTGCTAACCACAGCTATGCAGACGACACACAGCTCTACTTAGCCCTATCGCCTAACGATTACAGCCCCATTGACTCCCTGTGCCAATGCATCGATGAAGTCAACAGTTGGATGTGTCAAAACTTTCTTCAGTTAAACAAAGACAAAACTGAAGTCATTGCGTTTGGAAACAAAGATGAAGTTCTCAAGGTGAATGCATACCTTCACTCTAGGGGTCAAACAACTAAACATCAAGTCAGGAATCTTGGTGTGACACTAGAGTCAGACCTTAGTTTCAGTAGTCATGTCAAAGCAATAACTAAATCAGCATACTATCATCTGAAAAATATTGCAAGAATTAGATGCTTTGTTTCCAGACAAGACTTAGAGAAACTTGTGCATGCTTTCATCACCAGCAGGGTGGATTATTGTAATGGACTCCTCACTGGCCTTCCCAAAAAGACCATAAGACAGTTGCAGCTCATACAGAACGCTGAGCAGAACCAGAACATATGAACACATCACACCAGTCCTCAGGTCTTTACACTGGCTCCCAGTTAGATTTAGGATTGATTTTAAAGTATTATTGCTGGTATATAAATAATTCAATGGCCTAGGACCTCAATACATTGCAGATATGCTCACTGAATATAAACCCAACAGATCACTCAGATCCCTAGGATCATATCAGCTAGAAATACCAAGGGTTCACTCAAAGCATGGTGAGTCCGCTTTTAGCTATTATGCCAGCCGCAGCTGGAACCAGCTTCCAGAGGAGATCAGACGTGCTCCTACAATAGTCACTTTCAAATCCAGACTCAAAACACATCTGTTTAGCTATGCATTTAATGAATGAGCACTGTCTATCTATCTAGATCTATCTATCTATCTATCTATCTATCTATCTATCTGCTAGAACTGTCACACACCGGAGCAGACAAACAGCAATGATCAAGGTGAGAAACATCACAGTAACTTGCAGGAAGATGGATGAATATTAACACAGTCCCTTTGATCACAGGAAACTTTTTTCGGATTAGGAGGCACCACACAATGTAGTTATTTCTTACAAATTCATGACAAGACAAGACAATGGTGTTAAGGTAAAAGTGAGTTTAGATATTGGCCATGACAAGAGAGGTAATAGTGAACAGGTGAGGGTGATCAGTTTTCCGGCAAAATGAGAAGGGATTGGGGTGGGAGAACCAGGGGAATGCATGGCAGAACCCCCCCATGGACCACTCCAAGGGTACAAGACCCTCAACGCAGTGGTAGGCCTCTTCCACGCGGTGCCGGACACTCTGGATAAGCCACGTGGTAGGAGGTAACTAAGGCCGATCTAGGATGTCGTTTCGAACCACCCATTTTTCTTCTGGTCCATAATCACACAGACACTTGAGATGACCCCCTCTGTACTGAAAGTCTAGAATGCTCTTGACAGTATAGAAAGGATCTCCATCAATCAGCAAAGGAGGAAGGAGTTCACAACCACCACCTGGTTCTGTGGAGGAAGAAGGAGGTTTGTGTAATGGTTTGAAGAGTGAGACATTGAATCTAGGATGAATCTGGGTTAATCTGGGGGTTGATGAAAAAGAGCCCGGTGAAATGTAGACTTTTTGGTAAATGTAGATGGGAGCTGTCCTCAAATTTAATGGTTTGAGAGCCAGGCATTCTGCCCGGACTAGTAGTTGAGTGGAGATGACCCCTGGGCATCACCCTAGCTCTGATTACGGCATGTGGCTCACTGAATGTGAACATGGGAACTCTCCAGGTGAAGGTGTACTTCCAGACCCTTCCAGACCCTCTTGCTCTGACAGAATCAGAGGACAGTTCTGAGATGGGAACACAGACCTGACTTGGGGGACATCCCACCTGAGCAGGCCCCTGAAGGACGGCTTTGGCGATTCTCTCATCCACTGGATGGGGCAGACAAAGACAGAAGATGGCAGGACGGGCTCAACCGATTGGCAGAAAACTCTAGAAACCACTGCAGTTCCTAGACTGTGTGGGGCTGAGGCCAGGAACGGTCCACATCCATTTTTCATGTGTCCATCTGCACACCATTGGGGCTAATAATATAACCTAGAAATTGCACAAAAGGATGTGGAATGAGCACTTTTGGGGCTCGGGGAACAACCTGTGTTCACGCAGATGATGAAGGACCAAACATGCTTAAAGTGTTCCAGGAGAGAGAAAAAAAATGATAATGTCATCAATGTATACAATAACAAATTGAGAGAGATAATCTCAAAACACCTTGTTGATAACCCCCAGGAACACTGATGGAGAGTTAGTCGGGCCTTTTCATTCGGAATTTATTGGCCATAAAGAAGCTTGAGACCATCAGAGAAGTGGATGGGCAAATGTACTCCTGATGTACGACCTTATAATACTCCTCTATGGCCCTCTGCTCCAGTCACAAAAGGGAGTACACATGGCAGCAGGGCAATTTGGCATTCAGAAGGATGTCAATGGCACAGTCCCAGAGTCGGTTAGGAGGAAAGGCTGAGGCGGTGACAGCAAAGACTCCAGTTCAGGATTTCCCTGGTTTTCCATGAAAGCTGGGAGGCATGGACGATTAACCAAGGTGTCCCTAGGATGATAAAATTAGTGAACTCTGATAAGATGAAGAAAACAATTCTCTCTTTGTGTGTTCTCTAATTGAAGGGTGGTGGTTTGCTGTTTGATGTGTCCAGAAACCAGAGGCTATCCCATGAAAGACTGAATGGACAGTAGGGTTTTTAGATTAAAGAACTAGAGTCAAAATCTCTTGCTGAGGCACTGGTAGATGAAGTTCCCTGCCGACTCCAAGTCAACAAGGGCATCTGTAACAAAAGACATAGTGGCAGTGGGGACAGTCACTGGCATTCTGAGTGTTGAGGAAACTGAAGAGTACTGTTGAATGGAACTCACCATGACTGATGAAAACGAACATTCCACTAGGAAGTGATTGGACAAGTCGCAGTACAGGCAGAGCTGTGACCATCTCCAATACTGTCTCTAAGATGCATAAATATGCAAGGAATCCACTTGGATGGACTCCTAAGCCGCACAAACCGATGGTACTTGAGAGGTGGAAACAGTCGAGGATGATGGTTTCTAGCCGCAGCTCGCCAGTTGGTTTAAAACTCTGTAATGAATATTGCATAAATCTCTCCAACCCCATGGTTTCATCAACACCAGACAGTTGAATATTTAGCCTGGGATTCAAACCATGACAATAAGCAGAAAGAAGAGCAGCCTCATTCCAACCACTTGCTGCCGCTAGGGTTCTGAAGGAAATAGAATAATCCATCATACTCGGTTTCCCACACTTGTGGTAAACACTTCCTTGAAGTGATAAATCTTGGAATAAACTACTTCCATATCCAACTCCCATTTGCAAGCACGATCAGAGAGACAAGAAATAATAAATACCACCTTCGCTTTCTCATCCATCTCCAAGTCTATGGAACACTAAAAGACCCTTGCAGACTTCTGTTGAGCTGGAGTAAGGCACTGGCAAAGAAAAACCGAGAAGTGATGCCTGTGGGAAGTAGCGAAGAAGAATGGGAGGCGGAAGTATGTGGAGGAGCTCTGGCTGATTGAGACAAAACAGATGGTGGATTACAGGTGCCATCTGTGCCACTGGCCGGTGAGGTTAGAGAGGTTAGTAGAGCTTGTAGCAGATCTTGCACCAAGGTCTTGATGGTAGCAATAAACAATCCCGGTCACTGTGTTAGCTCCATGTTGCAGTGTTGGATTTGTCTTCTGTCACAATGTCTTTGTCTTTCTGTCGAAAATGGAGGATGTTCATCGTAGAACACCAGAGTAGACAAATACAGAATCGCAATGATCAAGGTGAGAGAGAGCACAGTAACTTGAAGGAAAATGGATGAATTCTATAAATCACAGGAAACACACAGATAAGGACACAAGGTAGTGAGGTCTTACAAATTCAGGACGAGACAAGACAATGATGGTAAGGTGAGTATAAGTATTGTCCATGACAAGGAAAGTAATGGTGAACAGGTGAAGTTGATCAGTATTCCGTCAAATGAGAAGGGATTGGGTATGTCAAGAACATGCTCTTATGCTGTTTGCCTGATGTTAAAAACTTTTAACTGGCTTCCGGCAGACGGCCGTACGCATCGATTTTCAGTGGAAGACTAACCCTTGACCTGACGCACAACGTAATGACAAACGCGGAAGCACGGAGGATAGAGCAAAACAAAACACCAGTCATGAATTAGAAGTCTAAAACGACAATTTTTAAAGAAAAAAAAAAACACTGGATGGATTTTTATCCCCCAGCATATTTTTATGACCCCTTTAATATAACTTCTATTTGTATTCGTCTGAAAGAAAAATGTCATATACACCTAGGAAGACTAAAATGACTAGGATGAGTAAATGATGGGCTAATTTTCATTTTTGGGTGAACAATCCCTTTAACAACTCATGTCTGTCCATTAATCACGAGCACTATTGAGTGGGACCACTATTGGTTCTGTCCCTGAACAAACTGCTGCTCCAAAAACTGTGCATACCCTTCGAAAAGATCACACTACACTTTATAGGGGTCATGAACTGAGAAATTAAATTTTTCTAGATCTTTTCCTTGGTCATTGTACTTTAAAAATATCCTGTAAGTTTCAGAACTCAAAACTTCCTTCTTAGTCCAAAAATAGCTTTTATTGAAACCAAGCACTGAAAACGACTCGTTTCGGATTTTGTCACATTATTACATAACAGTGCGATGAGAGACCGCCTCTGCAGAATCAGATCAACGCCTACTTCCACATCATCGAATTCTGGCCCCACCCACTGGATTGTTAGTAAGATGAGATGGAGAGAAAAGACATACAGGATCAATGGACTAAAAATAAAATTACTTTCCAAAGGATCCTAATGCTAGGAATGTGGTTATTTATTTTCAACCATTTGAATGTGTCACTTATTTGTTTGTTTAGTACATTTCACTCTGGATTATATGGTAAATCAGTCGCAATTTTGGCGCAGGCTCTGCTAACAGACTTTTACTCCCCATGTAAAATATAGACCCGACAGTAATGCCACAACATGTAAAGTAACTGTGTTCATTCTAATGCCTGATCTGTGACCAGTGATTTCTGATATAAGATTAATGTACAATCAGATGTTCTTTGTCTCAAAACGATTTATTGCTGTTTATGTGTCAGTAAATCAAGCCAATGACTAAACTGTCAACTTTACATTGTTTCTCTTAGTAGCATGAAAATAATCTGTTATTTAACTTATTATTAAATTGTATACAGAAAGCAATGAAAAGAACGCTCCTGTAACAATCACCAGTGAGAGTGCCCGGGATTACCATCAGAGGGCACTCCAACCCGGACTATTACCACAC
Source organism: Scardinius erythrophthalmus (assembly GCF_964197995.2). Lineage (NCBI taxonomy): Eukaryota > Metazoa > Chordata > Actinopteri > Cypriniformes > Leuciscidae > Scardinius > Scardinius erythrophthalmus. The sequence goes on from NC_138226.1 coordinate 50,396,064, forward strand.
CTTCACAGTAGGGGTGCACGATATTGATAAAATGTGATATTGCGATATCGATAATGAATATTGCGATATCGATATTAATTTTAATATTTTTAAACACATGTAAAATTACAAAAGTTATGGGAAAATGCATCAAAATAGATTCATAATAAATAAAACAAGTTTTCTTACAACACAAGCTTTATTTTAACTGACAGTCATATTGGACTGGTACAACATGAATAAATTAATAATAACCATGTCTACAGAACAGGACATGTTTTACTGGTTGTATGTACACTACAGTATAAAAAACAATAAATAAAGAGCAAGTCTACAGAACAGGACATGTTAGAAACAATAAAAATAAATCTAAAAAACAAGTAAAAAGAAAAAGGCATGAGAAACAGGGCCCATCAACAACCGGTTAACCTTTAGAAGGCAATTGGCACTTTATCCCGGCAAATCACAGATAGAGGTTTCACCGTATGTAAGGGCTGTTTACACCTGGCCACTTCATGCGTGTTCTGTGATGGGATAGCTATCTGATCGTGAAAAGACCAGGTGTAAATGCCCTCCGAAACGCATTCGAGACGGATTTGAATCCGATCGCTCAAACCACTTCAGGAGGAGGTCTGGGCCGCATTCCAGACGAAACTGGACAAGTGTAAATGCATCTGGTTGTTGAAACCACATATGTAAATTTTACTCCTCCCAAAAACGCAAAAAAATAAATAAATGTGTGAGAGCGTGTGATAGGCTATACGTCATGTTATGGCCAGATATGACGACGCTACTGCAACACGCATCGCCACAGATGAGAAGCTGAGCATCTATTCATCAAGCCAATGTGCAAACTACCGCAAATCAAAGTGAAAGTAAGTCGCAGGCGCTTAACACACAATCATCATCATTAAAAGTAAAGAAACGAAATGATCTTACCAGGGCTGTTGCCGCTCTCTCTTATTGCGGTCTTTGATTTAGAAATTTTAGCTGATGATCAATAAATACAGCTCATATCTGTTGCTTTCGGTGACGTGCACTCCATTAAATCTGCATATAGCGCAGGAACTGAAGATCGGATTTAAATCCTAACCCTAACCCTAACCCTCTCTGTGGGACAACTGTATGAAGAGGTAACCCTCTCTGTGGGACACCTGGATGAAGAGTTAACCCTCTCTGTGGGACACCTGTATGAAGAGTTAACCCTTTCTGTGGGACACCTGTATGAAGAGGTAACCCTATCTGTGGGACACCTGTATGAAGAGGTAACCCTCTCTGTGGGACACCTGTATGAAGAGGTAACCCTCTCTGTGGGACACCAGTATGAAGAGTTAACCCTCTCTGTGGGACACCTGTATGAAGAGTTAGGGTTAGGGTTGGCCACTGTGGGACACCAGTATGAAGAGTTAACCCTCTCTGTGGGACACCTGTATGAAGAGGTAACCCTCTCTGTGGGACACCTGTATGAAGAGGTAACCCTCTCTGTGGGACACCTGTATGAAGAGGTAACCCTCTCTGTGGGACACCTGTATGAAGAGGTAACCCTCTCTGTGGGACACCAGTATGAAGAGTTAACCCTCTCTGTGGGACACCTGTATGAAGAGTTAGGGTTAGGGTTGGCCACTGTGGGACACCTGTATGAAGAGGTAACCCTCTCTGTGGGACACCTGTATGAAGAGTTAACCCTCTCTGTGGGACACCTGTATGAAGAGTTAACCCTCTCTGTGGGACACCTGTATGAAGAGTTAACCCTCTCTGTGGGACACCTGTATGAAGAGTTAGGGTTAGGGTTGGCCACTGTGGGACACCTGTATGAAGAGGTAACCCTCTCTGTGGGACACCTGTATGAAGAGTTAACCCTCTCTGTGGGACACCTGTATGAAGAGTTAACCCTCTCTGTGGGACACCTGTATGAAGAGTTAACCCTCTCTGTGGGACACCTGTATGAAGAGTTAACCCTCTCTGTGGGACACATGTATGAAGAGTTAACCCTCTCTGTGGGACACCTGTATGAAGAGTTAGGGTTAGGGTTGGCCACTGTGGGACACCTGTATGAAGAGTTAACCCTCTCTGTGGGACACCTGTATGAAGAGTTAACCCTCTCTGTGGGACACCTGTATAAAGAGTTAACCCTCTCTGTGGGACACCTGTATGAAGAGGTAACCCTCTCAGTGGGACACCTGTATGAAGAGTTAGGGTTAGGGTTGGCCACTGTGGGACACCTGTATGAAGAGTTAACCCTCTCTGTGGGACACCTGTATGAAGAGGTAACCCTCTCTGTGGGACACCTGTATGAAGAGGTAACCCTCTCTGTGGGACACCTGTATGAAGAGTTAGGGTTAGGGTTGGCCACTGTGGGACACCTGTATGAAGAGTTAACCCTCTCTGTGGGACACCTGTATGAAGAGGTAACCCTCTCTGTGGGACACCTGTATGAAGAGGTAACCCTCTCTGTGGGACACCTGTATGAAGAGTTAGGGTTAGGGTTGGCCACTGTGGGACACCTGTATGAAGAGGTAACCCTCTCCAAGCGACGGATATTTTTCGAGAGGTGTCGGACGGGATGCATCATAAACAAAATAATAAATCGCATAATTATCGCGAGACTTTCGATATAATATCGGGCAACGTGATATCGCGATAACGATATTGAGTCGATATATCCTGCACCCCTACTTCACAGACGCCATTCCCCATAATCCTTTGCCCGGACTTATCAGCCATGATTACATTCAGCTGTTAATCATTAGCCTCGTTAGCTCTGCCTATAAAAGCCTTGTTCACCCTGTCACTCAATCCGAAGTTTTGTTAGTTGATTTCACTGCATCTCTGAGCATTTCCCTGGATTCACGTCTCTTGGTTTTGGATTTCTTGCCTGTTCCGTGGATTTTTCTTTTGCCCGTTTTCCCTGCCTTGTTATGTTTGTTTGTATGGTCTTCCTGCCTGTGTTTGACCTCACCTGTACTTTGGATTACATGTTTGGATTGTCCCTATTATTAAAGCTGCGTTTGGATCTCCAACCCTTTGTGACTCGGAGCAGTTCGTAACAGCTTCCTTAATAATCTCTGGAGCTGTCAATCACACAGCACGAGTTTATCAGAGACTCATCTTATAATTAATAGCCCCTGTAATAGTCCCATTATAAGTAGATCTCATGAAAAATAATAAAATATGGTGTTTAATTTGACCCCTTTAAGGTCTTCTGAAACAAGGAAAAGTAGTGTTGCTGTGATCCAGGAGGATCCGGGCAGTGTTTGGGAGATCCGGTCAGACGTGTGTGTGTGTGTGTGTGTGTGAGCGTACCCTCTCTCTTCCAGTGCAGTCTGATGGATGGATGCCGCTGTGATGGTGCAGTGGGAGATTCGGCTGATGGTGGGAGTGTGTGTGTGAGTGTGTGTGTGGTGTGTGTGGTGTGTGTGTGTGTGTGTGTGTGTGTGTGTGTGTGTGTGTGAGTGCATACCCTCTCTCTTCCAGCGCAGTCTGCGGATGGATGCCGCTGTGATGGTGCAGTGGGAGATTCGGCTGATGGTGGGAGTCTCCTCCACCTGCAGGATCTTCTTCCCCTGGGATGCGTCTGGTTGGCTGTCCGGCAGAGAGCTCTTCATGGCAGTGCCCAGCTAAACGTCACAGTACAGACAGAGCTTCAGTCGCAGCAGAGAGAATAATCCTCAGACAGGAACAACAGGTGTGTGTGAGTCGTACCAGCAGCGGCTCAGAATACAGCTCCAGCTGAGCTCGGTACAGGATATCATCCAGAGCCTCTCTCCCAGCATCCCACTCCCCGTTATATCTGCCACACACACACGTTCATACACAAACACACCAGTGAAACACCAGAGCAAGACTGATCACACACTCTTTCCACCCAAGACAGAGGAATAAAATGGGCTGATCCGGACCGGGACACATAAAAAAGGTAAATTCATTCATGAGATTCCCTTAGAATAAATTTAGAAGAGTTTAATCTAGACAGCCTGTATATATCTGCGTAATGTCATGATGGTTGGATTTATTAGCTGCTGACATGATCACTACAGGATTGGTGCCTTGTGTGGAAAAAACCCAAAACATTCTCAGAACTGTAATGCATTGAAATACATTTATATTTAGGATGTTTCACTGATGAGTTTTTAGTAATATCTAGTACCCAATATTCTCAGTGTTCATTACATTTTCATTGTAGTCCAATATTTTTTGTCTTGTATTTAAGTACAATCATAACTATGGAGGAAAACGTCTAGGTTACGACTGTAACCTCTGTTCCCTGAGAACAGGAATGCTTTGGGGAACGCCTCCGCATGAACTGGTGTCTGAAATACTTATCTAATCACGGCAATCCTACTGGATGGCGACAGCATATGACGTCACTACTAGAGCGACCCAGAAGTATATAAGGGGCGCCTAGAGAACAAATTATCATCTGAAGGGACTGTGCAGGCATCCCCTCAGCAGGGCGAAAGACGCAGTGTCTCGTTCCCTGTTCTCCTGGAAAAAAACATTTCCCCCTTTGGGTCACATACAGGACAGTGACTGTATGCCACTGCCCAAGCTATAAGCCTCAAAGAGGCCTCCGAGACAACGAAGGCCTACCAAGGCCGCCCAAAGGCTTGGAACCAACAGCTTCCGTGGAAGGGGTTCCTTTAGGGGACTATGGCCAGGGGGTCCGAAAGGAGTCCGCTCCAGTCACTTTCTGAGGGGGACATGAAGTCAACCCCTACCTTAACTGCCACCAGGGAGGCTGACCTGCTCTATTTTACTGACCTAGTCTTGCCAACAACCCACGGGCATCGTTCTCGAACATCTCGTCAACTGGGGCATCGACACATGCCCGTGCTCGCGTATCCCCTCAATATCACCATAGTGTGTGCGCTGATGGTGAGGGATGCGCGCTGGACACGGGTTCTTCCACGCCTTTTCGATCTCATTGTGTAAACCGGGCAGGAATGGAAGGCTCACGGGGGCTGGAGCTTTATAGCAGTGACGTCATAGGCTGTCGCCGGCCAGTAGGATTGCAGTGATTGGATAAGCGTTTCAGACACCGGTTCACACGGAGGCGTTCCCCAAAGCGTCATCAATGCAGTGCAAGTTCCCCTTCGAAAGGGAACCGTTAGTGATCCAACAGCGCTAAACTGAGGCGGGAAGGAATGAGACGCGTTCACACTCACATGGCATGATAGACCGCAGTCAGCATCTGCACCATGAACTCTGGGTCCAGCAGCACACGCACGCAGGGGGCCGTCCACGCCTTCAGCTGCTGCCGAGGGAACCCGCACACGCACAGCCTGTCCATCACACACACATCACACACCCGTTACACAACACACCCGTTACACAACACACCAGCCGTCCACGCCTTCAGCTGCTGCCGAGGGAACCCGCACACGCACAGCCTGTCCATCACACACACATCACACACCCGTTACACAACACACCCGTTACACAACACACCAGTTACACAACACACCAGCCATCCACGCCTTCAGCTGCTGCCGAAGGAACCCGCACACGCACAGCCTGTCCATCACACACACACCACACACCCGTTACACAACACACCCGTTACACAACACACCCGTTACACAACACACCAGCCGTCCACACCTTCAGCTGCTGCCGAGGGAACCCGCACACGCACAGCCTGTCCATCACACACACATCACACACCCGTTACACAACACACCCGTTACACAACACACCCGTTACACAACACACCAGCCGTCCACGCCTTCAGCTGCTGCCGAGGGAACCCGCACACGCACAGCCTGTCCATCACACACACATCACACCCCTTACACAACACACCAGTTACACAACACACCAGCCGTCCACGCCTTCAGCTGCTGCCGAGGGAACCCGCACACACACAGCCTGTCGCATCACACACCCGTTACACATCACACCAGTTACACAACACACCAGCCGTCCACGCCTTCAGCTGCTGCCGAGGGAACCCGCACACACACAGCCTGTCGCATCACACACCCGTTACACAACACACCCGTTACACCACACACCAGCCGTCCACGCCTTCAGCTGCTGCCGAGGGAACCCGCACACGCACAGCCTGTCCATCACACACACATCACACACCCGTTACACAACACACCCGTTACACAACACACCAGCCGTCCACGCCTTCAGCTGCTGCCGAGGGAACCCGCACACGCACAGCCTGTCCATCACACACACATCACACACCCGTTACACAACACACCCGTTACACAACACACCAGCCGTCCACGCCTTCAGCTGCTGCCGAGGGAACCCGCACACGCACAGCCTGTCCATCACACACACATCACACACCCGTTACACAACACACCCGTTACACAACACACCAGTTACACAACACACCAGTTACACAACACACCAGCCATCCACGCCTTCAGCTGCTGCCGAAGGAACCCGCACACGCACAGCCTGTCCATCACACACACATCACACACCCGTTACACAACACACCCGTTACACAACACACCCGTTACACAACACACCAGCCGTCCACACCTTCAGCTGCTGCCGAGGGAACCCGCACACGCACAGCCTGTCCATCACACACACATCACACACCCGTTACACAACACACCCGTTACACAACACACCCGTTACACAACACACCAGCCGTCCACGCCTTCAGCTGCTGCCGAGGGAACCCGCACACGCACAGCCTGTCCATCACACACACATCACACCCCTTACACAACACACCAGTTACACAACACACCAGCCGTCCACGCCTTCAGCTGCTGCCGAGGGAACCCGCACACACACAGCCTATCGCATCACACACCCGTTACACATCACACCAGTTACACAACACACCAGCCGTCCACGCCTTCAGCTGCTGCCGAGGGAACCCGCACACGCACAGCCTGTCCATCACACACCCGTTACACACCCGTTACACAACACACCTGTTACACAACACACCCGTTACACAACACACCAGCCGTCCACACCTTCAGCTGCTGCCGAGGGAACCCGCACACACACAGCCTGTCGCATCACACACACATCACACACCCGTTACACAACACACCCGTTACACAACACACCAGCCGTCCACGCCTTCAGCTGCTGCCGAGGGAACCCGCACACACACAGCCTGTCGCATCACACACCCGTTACACATCACACCAGTTACACAACACACCAGCCGTCCACGCCTTCAGCTGCTGCCGAGGGAACCCGCACACACACAGCCTGTCGCATCACACACACATCACACACCCGTTACACAACACACCCGTTACACATCACACCAGTTACACAACACACCAGTTACACATCACACCAGTTACACAACACACCAGCCGTCCACGCCTTCAGCTGCTGCCGAGGGAACCCGCACACACACAGCCTGTCGCATCACACACACATCACACACCCGTTACACAACACACCCGTTACACATCACACCCGTTACACAACACACCCGTTACACATCACACCAGTTACACAACACACCAGCCGTCCACGCCTTCAGCTGCTGCCGAGGGAACCCGCACACGCACAGCCTGTCGCATCACACACACATCACACACCCGTTACACAACACACCCGTTACACAACACACCCGTCACACAACACACCAGCCGTCCACACCTTCAGCTGCTGCCGAGGGAACCCCACACGCACAGCCTGTCCATCACACACACATCACACCCCTTACACAACACACCCGTTACACCACACACCCGTTACACAACACACCAGTTACACACCACACCAGCCGTCCACGCCTTCAGCTGCTGCCGAGGGAACCCGCACACGCACAGCCTGTCCATCACACACACATCACACACCCGTTACACATCACACCCGTTACACACCCGTTACACAACACACCAGCCGTCCACGCCTTCAGCTGCTGCCGAGGGAACCCGCACACACACAGCCTGTCGCATCACACAACCGTTACACACCCGTTACACAACACACCCGTTACACAACACACCTGTTACACAACACACCAGTTACAAAACACACCAGTTACACACCAGTTACACAACACACCAGCCGTCCACACCTTCAGCTGCTGCCGAGGGAACCCGCACACGCACAGCCTGTCCATCACACACACATCACACACTCGTTACACAACACACCCGTTACACAACACACCCGTTACACCACACACCAGTTACAAAACACACCAGTTACACACCAGTTACACAACACACCAGCCGTCCACACCTTCAGCTGCTGCCGAGGGAACCCGCACACGCACAGCCTGTCCATCACACACACATCACACACTCGTTACACAACACACCCGTTACACAACACACCCGTTACACAACACACCAGCCGTCCACGCCTTCAGCTGCTGACGAGGGAACCCGCACACGCACAGCCTGTCCATCACACACACATCACACACCCGTTACACAACACACCCGTTACACAACACACCAGCCGTCCACGCCTTCAGCTGCTGCCGAGGGAACCCGCACACGCACAGCCTGTCCATCACACACACATCACACACCCGTTACACAACACACCCGTTACACAACACACCAGCCGTCCACGCCTTCAGCTGCTGCCGAGGGAACCCGCACACGCACAGCCTGTCCATCACACACACATCACACACCCGTTACACAACACACCCGTTACACAACACACCCGTTGCACAACACAACAGCCGTCCACGCCTTCAGCTGCTGCCGAGGGAACCCGCACACGCACAGCCTGTCCATCACACACACATCACACACCCGTTACACAACACACCCGTTACACAACACACCCGTTACACAACACACCAGCCGTCCACGCCTTCAGCTGCTGCCGAGGGAACCCGCACACGCACAGCCTGTCCATCACACACCCGTTACACACCCGTTACACAACACACCTGTTACACAACACACCCGTTACACAACACACCAGCCGTCCACACCTTCAGCTGCTGCCGAGGGAACCCGCACACACACAGCCTGTCGCATCACACACACATCACACACCCGTTACACAACACACCCGTTACACAACACACCCGTTACACAACACACCAGCCGTCCACGCCTTCAGCTGCTGCCGAGGGAACCCGCACACACACAGCCTGTCGCATCACACACCTGTTACACATCACACCAGTTACACAACACACCAGCCGTCCACGCCTTCAGCTGCTGCCGAGGGAACCCGCACACGCACAGCCTGTCCATCACACACCCGTTACACACCCGTTACACAACACACCTGTTACACAACACACCCGTTACACAACACACCAGCCGTCCACACCTTCAGCTGCTGCCGAGGGAACCCGCACACACACAGCCTGTCGCATCACACACACATCACACACCCGTTACACAACACACCCGTTACACAACACACCCGTTACACAACACACCAGCCGTCCACGCCTTCAGCTGCTGCCGAGGGAACCCGCACACGCACAGCCTGTCCATCACACACACATCACACACCCGTTACACATCACACCCGTTACACACCCGTTACACAACACACCAGCCGTCCACACCTTCAGCTGCTGCCGAGGGAACCCGCACACACACAGCCTGTCGCATCACACAACCGTTACACACCCGTTACACAACACACCCGTTACACAACATACCTGTTACACAACACACCAATTACAAAACACACCAGTTACACACCAGTTACACAACACACCAGCCGTCCACACCTTCAGCTGCTGCCGAGGGAACCCGCACACGCACAGCCTGTCCATCACACACACATCACACACTCGTTACACAACACACCCGTTCCACAACACACCCGTTACACAACACACCAGTTACAAAACACACCAGTTACACACCAGTTACACAACACACCAGCCGTCCACACCTTCAGCTGCTGCCGAGGGAACCCGCACACGCACAGCCTGTCCATCACACACACATCACACACTCGTTACACAACACACCCGTTACACAACACACCCGTTACACAACACACCAGCCGTCCACGCCTTCAGCTGCTGCCGAGGGAACCCGCACACGCACAGCCTGTCCATCACACACACATCACACACCCGTTACACATCACACACCCGTTACACATCACACCCGTTACACACCAGTTACACATCACACCAGTTACACACCCGTTACACAACACACCAGCCGTCCACGCCTTCAGCTGCTGCCGAGGGAACCCGCACACACACAGCCTGTCACATCACACACCTGTTACACACCCGTTACACAACACCACAGTTACACAACACACCAGTTACACACCACACCAGTTACACCACACCCCAGTTACACAACACACCAGTTACAGACCAGTTACACAACACACCAGCCGTCCACACCTTCAGCTGCTGCCGAGGGAACCCGCACACGCACAGTCTGTCCATCACACACACATTACACACCCGTTACACATCACACCAGTTACACCACACACCCGTTACACACTCGTTACACATCACACCCGTTACACCACACACCCGTTACACAACACACCAGTTACACACCCGTTACACAACACACCAGTTACACATCACACCAGTCACATCACACAACCGTTACACACCCGTTACACAACACACCAGTTACACAGCACACTAGTTACACACCCGTTACACAACACACCAGTTACACAACACACCAGTTACACCACACCCGTTACACAACACACCAGTTACACAACACACCAGTTACAATATCACACCAGTTACACATCACACCAGTTACACAACACACCAGTTACACACCACACAAGTTACACACCACACCAGTTACACACCACACCAGTTACACAACACACAAGTTACACACACCAGTTACACACCACACCAGTTACACACCACAACAGTTAAACAACACACCAGTTACACATCACACCAGTTACACATCACACCAGTTAAACCACACACCAGTTACACACCACACCAGTTACACATCACAATAGTTACACATCACACCAGTTAAACCACACACCAGTTACACAACACACCAGTTACACAACACACCAGTTACACACCACACCAGTTACACAACACACCAGTTACACCACACACCAGCTACACAACACACCAGTTAAACCACACACCAGTTACACAATACACCAGTTAAACAAGAATGGTAATGTTATGTATATATGTTTTGTTTCAACTGAAAATAAAACTATTAAAGAAAAGGTAACGCCGATTGCAGTGGCGTACAGAAGTCGTACAGTAAACATGCGTCAGTCTGTTATATTGATGCGTACACATGTGGTCCTGTTCGGTATCGCAACTCGACTTGTCTAAAATCTAAACAAGCTGTGTGCTGTTGCACACACATATACTATACACTGAATTCTGAAAAGTTTTTTTGTAATGTTTTTTTTTCATGGGTGCTTTGGTGTGCATAAACTTATGAATTATATGGACTCTTATAGCATTTGCTTATTCTGTGTCCTTTTGGAGTCTCAAAGTGTCCTATTTTGGAAAGAAACCTAAATTCATCTTGAAAACTGGCAGAAAATACAGTTTTGTGAGAATCATCCATCAATCTGATAGTTTACTTTGCTGGATATAGTGTTAAACAAGAATAATGTTGTATGCTTAATTTCACAAAAAGGGTGCGGTTAATCGTGATTAAAAATGTTAATCTATTGCCAGCCCTGCTCCCTGTTCATCCCTCTAATCGGGAACAGCTCTAGGGTCAGCTGAGGCCAGGGCTTCCAATCGCACTTCGACGGAAACCAGACTGAGACGTGAGCTGCGTCTGTTCAGGGCAGAACCGCAATCATGTTCGGTCAACTCGGTTACAGGTGTTCTCAGCGGCGGCCTGCTTCTGATATAATGGGTCACTATCTGCTCAGAGCGGAGAAGAGATCTCACCGTGAGCTCATTCTGCAGACGGCCTGGTGTGAGGAGGGGGGCATGTAGACCACCACTGAATTGTAGCACAACATCAGGAAACACAGTACCTCAAACCTGCAGACACACAGTATAACACAAAATCACATGAATAGTGAAAACTATTGACAAATTTGTTAGTTCACTTTACATATCTTTCCTTTCGAAACATCTGAACTGTAAAGAAACACGTATCCAACAATGACCTGTTCTGGGCCGTGAACGTCTCTCTCTGTGGGTGCAGGCCACTGTAGATCACTCTGATCAGGTCATGCTGGCAGAGCGCTCCCTCAGTCAGACCCATGGAGCCCAGGCTAGACGGCTAAACACACACACACATTTACACACATTTACACTAAACAGAGATTAGGGACATCACGGTGTACATTTTAGGACATCCTCAGACCTCAGTCATATGACGAAAAGGCATTGCACCTCAGACTGAAAGCTTTAGATCTCAGGAAAAGCTACGTTAGGTCTCGTACAATCAGGCTGTGTGATGTGGCCTCAGCAGACGCAGGACTTAATGTTGCAGAGTTGATGGGCTTTTTATTCGTAATAAATATAAAACAAAAACAAATGGGGGAAAACGGGAGCGGCCAGCTGGGAGTGGGACACAACACGGCTTCATGGTGCAGGGCACAAAGAGTGTATGACACCGAACTGGCACAGGCCAGCGAACACAGAGAGAGTGAATAGGAGAGCACAGAAAGCAGGTGCGGAGGAAGGGCAGGTGGGGCAAATAAACCAATAATCAGATAACAAGAAGCGTGGGGTTAAGACAATAGACAGGCACATGGCACATATAAATAAACATGACAAGCCCTGTGCTCACACCACACACACAACACACACAGACAGAAAAGTGTATGGCTTGAGCAAACTTGAAAGCACACGCTCACACAACGAGAGCACAGAGAATGAGCGAGTGTTCATCCCGAGCGCTCACAACAGAAGACAAACACACGGAGCATGACTGTCCGAACCCACGACACCAAGCTAGACTCCAGTACCAGGATCTGAACACCACACACACACACACACACACACACACACACACACACACACACAACAACAACTCACCATGCAGATGAAAGACTGTACGGACAGAACTGCATGCTCACAATGACAAGACCGAAGGAATGTCAGAGCTTTGTCACCAAACAAGAACAAACCAGAGCAAAGTGCCAGAACCCCAACAGCATCGCTCACGGTAATGACACTGTTTGACGGGTGCAAAACTCCGTTCCTGAAGAGTTCAGCTTCACACCTGATCCAAGTCAGCTTATTTGAGAACTACAGGTATCTGTGATGGAGCAGAGATGGAGCTAGACTCTACAGGGCAGAGTTTTGCACCCCTGATGTAATATTTATAGAGCTGATATGGGGCTATATGTTCAGCAGAGTGATGTAAGCTTTATTATGACTGCATCATCTATGCCTTCTAGGAATAACATGATGCAATTCATATCATGTATGATGCAATACCAGCTTCAGACTGCATCATTCAACGTTTTGCCTAAAAAGCAAGTAGGCCTACTGTCCAAACCCAGTCATAGATTTAAGGTGAAGTGACGTGAAGCAATCTGGGGTTAGGTGTCTTGCTCAAGAACACCTCAGTAGTGGGTACTGAGAGTGGCAGAAAGCGCTGTTCATTCACTGCCCCCCCCCCCCTACATGTTCCTGCCGGTATTGAGGATCGGACCCGCAACCTTTAGGCCACAACTGCCCCCACATCTGGATCTATCTATCTATCTATCTATCTATCTATCTATCTATCAATCTATTTATCTATTTATCTATCTATTTTTTTTTTTTTTTTGGAAGATAGCATGAGGTCACTTTCCCACTTCCCCTTGGGCAGGGTTATTGTGGGGTTAGATGAAGCGATGATGCTGTAGAGTTTAGATATAAGTTTTCTTGGGTGGTTGCCTATCTCTAATAACTTATAACTTATTTTAGAAGGCTGTAGGGTGTTAGTTAAAGTTATTTTGCTTTGAATTAAAATTTTAAGCTGTTGGTAGTGGAGAAATTGGTCTCTCCCGATCCCGAATTTCTGGACAATTGAGGTAAATGACATAAATTTATGATTTTCAAATACGTGGTGAAGGTGGGTGATGCCATTCTGTTGCCATTTGGGGAGGTGGATTGGTTTATTGTGAAGACGGAGGTCAGGGTTGTGCCAGATGGGGGTATACCTACATGGAGCTTGGGGTGATTTTGTGATTTTGTTGGTTTTCCACCAGTTGTTGCTATTGTAATGTTATGATAGAAGTCCAGTTTTTTGATTGACTGTGGTAGAAAGGGAAGATCTGCGATTGAGTTGGGGGAGCACAAGTACTGCTCAAGATCAAGCCATGGGTCGGAATGTATCTGTTGTTGAGTCCATTTATATAGGTATTGTAATTGGTTTGCCAGGTAGTAGTGCATGAAATTTTGCCTAAGTGTTTTGTGTTTTGGAGTGTTGTAAGTGCTATCCTTGGTTTTTTATTTTTCCAGTAGAAGTGAGTGGTGAGGGAATCAAATTTTTTGAACCAATAGTCGGTCGGAGTAATTGTAATCATTGAAAATAGGTAATTGATCTGGGGGAGTATCTTCATTTTGATTGTTGCTATACGGCCTGTGAGTGTGAGTGGGAGCTTGTTCCATCGTTTATAATCATCTTCTATTTTCTTGAGAAGTGAGGCATAGTTGAGATTGTATAGCTCTGACAGCCTGGGGGAAATTGATATACCTAAGTACTTGATGTTACCCGTGTTGAGGGGAAGAGAGGGGTCATGAGCTGCAGAGTCCACATCATCTCCTAATAGTGGAAGTATAGTTGATTTATTCCAGTTGATTGTGTAGTGAGAGACTTTTGAGAATTTGTTGATGACATTGAATGCTTCATTAAGTGATTGGGATGGAGTTTGTAAGTATAATAGTAAATCATCTGCATATAGACTAATTTTGTGTTGAGAGTTGTTGACTTGGATTCCTTTAATTTTATTGTTTTGGCGTATTGCTGCTGCGAGTGGTTCGATGAATATGGCAAAGAGGGATGGAGAGAGTGGGCATCCCTGTCTGGTTCCTTGTTGCAGAGTGAAACTTGGTGAAGTGATCCCATTTGTGATGACTGCGGCCCTTGGAGAAGTGTATAGTGTTGTTATCCATTGGATGAACGACTCTCCAAAACCAAATTTACGGAGGGTGGTGAATAAAAATGTCCAGTTGACCTTGTCAAATGCTTTTTCTGCGTCTAGTGATGCAACTATAGTTTTTTGTGACTGTCCTTGTACAATGCTGATGAGATTGAAAAGTCTGCGGATATTGTCTTTTGCATTTCTGTTTTTGATGAAGCCTGTCTGGTCTGGGTGAATTAGTGAATGCATAACTGTTTCAATCCTGGTAGCTAGAGTCTTTGTGATAATTTTCAGATCAGTGTTGATTAATGAAAGTGGGCGGTAACTAGAGGGATGTGTTGGGTCCTTATTGGGTTTCAGAAAAACAGTAATGAGCGCTGTGTTCATATGTGTGGGAATGGTACATGTGGTTTGGATTTCTGAGAGTAATTTGTTAAAAGTTGGTGATAAGATGTCCCAAAAGTGTTTGTAGAATTCTGCCGGTAGTCCGTCGGGTCCAGGTGATTTATTGTTTTGCATGCTTTGTAAGGCTTTGATAAGTTCTTCAGGGGTGATGGGTTGTTCTAAAAAGTTTGCTTGTTCTGTGGTTAATGAAGGAAGGTCCAGATTATTAAAAAAAGAGTCAATTTCAGATTGTAGAGGTTGGGTGCCGTTAGTGTACAAAGAGCTGTAGAAATGACAAAAAGAGTTATTGATTTCTTGAGGGTCCTGTGTAGTTTTGCCTGAAGTGTCCAGAATAGATGGTGGTTGATTACTTTAATTTTTTTAGGAGTGGTATGAAAGCCACGTACATTCCATGTTATCAGTTTAAGTGTTTGCATGGTTAAATATAAATACTAATAGTATGTAAGATGTGCTATTTGTACCTAAGATAGGTACCCATGATATGTAGTGGGAGGGGGAGGGGTGAGGGGGGTTTCCAGGCTGGCTGGCTGGCTCGTTCAAACAGACACAAAACATAGATGGACAGAACACAAATATAAACGCTGCTCTGCACATAAATAGACAGGACACATATACAAAAAACCAACATACACTATGTGCAAGACAGAGAGAATGGCGAGTAACAAGAAAAAAAAAGAAAAAAATACTGGGAGATAATAACACAATGCATGTGTTGCTAGAAGCAGACATGGCATTGTGGGAATAGAAGAGAATAAAGAGGAGAGAAAAAAAGGAAAAAAAATTAAATAAAAAATAACAAAAATAAGAGAGACATCAGGGTCTATAATCAGAGTTCAGTAATAACTATTGGCGTGATGAATGAAATATGTAACAGGTTATGGCAGTATGGCTATAAAGAATGCATTTTGGAACAGTCAGTGTTAGAATGGAAAATGAAAGTTTAGTTAGGATACAGCCACGTAGTGATGTTTGGATCGCGGTAGAGTGTTCCATCCACGTAAAGCTTGTCTACCGATAATGTAGCTCGCTTTCCTTCTTCACGGAAACGTTTCATCATCGGGACTAGTTTTCGTCTGCGATCTTGAATTTGTTTGGGGAACTGATCGTACATCCCATACGTGGTGTTCTTCAGCTGATTTCCTCTGCTTTTAACAAGTTCTTTGTGCTTGTATTTTTCAAATTTAACGATTATTGGAGGTGGCTTTTTGGGGTCTTTGGATGGAAGACGGTGAGCTCGGTGGAAAGTTATCTCCTCAACTGTCGCTGCAGGCAGTTTGAGCGAGTCGTGCATGAACTCTCTTATTGCTTTCACTGGATCGTCGGGTGTGTTTTGTGGAGGTATGTTTATTCCAGAAAATATGAGATTATCGCGCATGCTGCGACACTGGATGTCCAATATGGTTTCTTGCATAATTTGATTTTCTTTGGTAAGTTTTGTGACTTGGGTGGAGAGGTGTGATGCGTTTTTTTTTTAGTTCGATGTTATCTTGCATTAGAATTTCGATTTGGGATTGGGAAAATTCGAGACTAGCTTTCAGATCACGGATGTCTATATGGAGAAGTTCGAGTATGGCAAGTTTGGAGTTTATGGATGCGAGTACACTGACCTCGACTGTAGCTTCCTCGTCTGTTTCAGTGGATGAATCCTGTTTGCGTATTTTCCTGTTTGGTTCTGACATAATGTCCAGATTGTAGAAATAGCTGTCGATGAAGTTGAACAGGTTATCCGGGTCTTGACAAGATTGGTTATCCAGTATAGTGAAGGTTGTTTTGATAAGTGAGTGAAGTTGATAGTAATCCGGTGTTTGCGTTTAGAGCGCTGCCATGTTGGTTCTCACCCACAGTCTCGCGATAGTCTCAGTCTCGACACATCACCTCAGTCTCCCCACTTTTTACTTTTTTATATTTAAATAAAGTATGGAGATAAAATGATGCCATAAAGTATTGCATGCGCAGGGTAAGATTTGTGAAAGTGTACATAAGATTGCAAGCGTAAATTAAATTTGCATGCGCAAGAGAAGATTTGTAAAGGTGTAAATCGCCTTTCAAGTGTAAGAAAAAAATATTTGCAGCATTTCACTGTTACTCGTAAGTGTAATTCATGTATTGTGAAGCTGCAGCTTCATGCTAACGCAAAATAAATATGATATGTATTCCTCTGACTTCCATTTTTCCGCACTTACACTTTTGGCACGGTTTTTACGCTCAAATACGGCCAAAAGTATTGCAGGCCCGTGAACAGCAATTTGCGACCGAAAACAACAGAGTTATGAACTGCAAAACAGATTCTCTGCATAAAATCTAACTTTGTGTAAAAAATAAACTGTTGCAAATGTCTAAATGTGTGCATAGGGCAACAAAGTTACCGAAATAACCCGATTTGTACAGTTACGTCTTTCTTTTACCTGCGCTTCCAGTTTTGGCACGATTCTCTCACTCATTGAGTTTTGCAAGCGCGAAGAGGAGGGCGGGACCACCTTCATCATTTAGCCAATCAGATGAGCTTCTCGCTGACTCTAGGTTTACTCTTATCTGATTGGTTCAATAAACACGCCAGTCACCAGAACACATCTTTATCTTCATTTGGCTCAGAAACCTTCTGGTTGCCGAAATGGTACTTTTAATGCACACATACATGTTAAATAAATAGATAAACAAATAAATAAACAAATAAGTCATGATTGCTTAATAAGCTGTGCACCATTAGGATGACTATATGAGTCCATAATGAATTTCGAGCTGGTGTGTTAAGAAAAAAAAAATTGTATCTGAACTACTGCATGCATAATTTCACCAGTCTACTGATTGGGAGGATTCCACTATTATTATGTTACAATTATATTTTTTTTTGTGTATTTAAGAGCATCTCTAAATTATGCACCATTTATCACCTGCAATGCCATCGTGTAACCACTAGATGGCTGTATAGCCCTATATATGAACATATCAAGATGCTGTATATTCCCTGGTTGCTGGGTTTTTATTCAGACATAATTAGTTACTTTTTGTCAAAGTTGAGTTTATGTTGATTTAGTATCAGTTTTTCATTACAGTCAAATCTGGACACAGAGAAAGCATTTTGTTATTTATACTAGCTACATATAATAGCTTGATCAGTCACACGAAAGTAATCACTAATCAGAATCAATATTGACAGTGCTACCAAGACAATATTTCAAAATATGTAATTGAGTGTTAAATGCCACGAACAGAGACATGATGTGAAAAACACTGCATCAGAATTGTATTATTACATAAAGAATGGGTATTAAATGTTTTGATTGTAAAGTTTAACATCTGCTCAGTGGTGTAACAGATTATATAATATATCAAATTTCAATCCAGTAACGTTAACACCAGCTTGAAATTCAGTATGAATGTTAGTCAGCTTTAATCATCCTAATGGTGCACAGCTTATTAAGCAATCATGACTTATTTGTTTATTTATTTGTTTATCTATTTATTTAACATGTATGTGTGCATTAAAAGTACCATTTCGGCAACCAGAAGGTTTCTGAGCCAAATGAAGATAAAGATGTGTTCTGGTGACTGGCGTGTTTATTGAACCAATCAGATAAGAGTAAACCTAGAGTCAGCGAGAAGCTCATGTCAAGTCAAGTCAAGTCATCTTCATTTATATAGCGCTTTTAACAATGTAGATTGTCTCAAAGCAGCTTTACAGAGATAAGCGTATAATTTAAGGTAACAGAGATTGTTTCGGCTTTACAGCAGAGTTAAGTTATTTCCATCTAAAGTTAGTTTTAATTGATTTGGTTCCGTCGCAATGATCATTTGTTATTAAATTAGGGGCCACTAAGACGACACCATTCTCTCTACACAGACTTTAAACGCGAACCTGTGAGAAACGCTGATGGCGGTCACATGCGCATTTAGAATGGGTTCTATAGTTATGTGCGTTTGAATATACGCAGGTTTGGAAATCCCTACAAGCCAAGCCTAAACAAAATACTTGTTTTTCCTTATAAATTTTGATAAGGAATTTTATTTGTTGCTTTGGGGTAGGACCGCGAGACGAATTTTCCCAACAACGCCTTATCTGTAGAGTGGTAGTGGGATCCTCCATAGGGAGAGACTAGTTGGCACTTCAGCACTGCGTTGTCATCGGTCCAGGTGAAGGTCCTTCGTCAGATCTGGATACGGCCTGGATCCGGCAGGCTGCAGGAAAAACCTTGGGATAAACACAGACACTAAAATTAGCGTAGATGCCATTCTTCTCATGATGTAACGAGTACATCAGGATTTTTGGGAAGTGTTCCCGGTTCCGGCTGACCTAGTCTATGCAGCATAACATTAAATTATAGAAGTCTATAATGTATTATGTGAAAGCGAGGTCAAAGAGATGTGTCTTTAATCTGGCTTTGAACTGACAGAGTGTGTCTGCTTCCCGGACAATGGTAGGAAGACTGTTCCAGAGTTTTGGTGCTAAATAGGAAAAGGATCTACCGCCAGCAGTCGATTTTGATATTCTAGGTATAATCAACTGGCCGGAATTTTGAGATCGTAATAGACGTGACGGACTATAATGCGTTAAGAGCTCGCTCAAGTACTGCGGAGCTAAACCATTCAGTGCTTTGTAAGTAATCAGCAATATTTTAAAATTTATGCGATGTTTAATAGGGAGCCAATGCAGTTTTGACAGAACTGGGCTAATATGGTCATACTTCCTGGTTCTGGTAAGAACTCGAGCTGCTGCGTTTTGAACCAGCTGTAGTTTGTTTATTAAGCGTGCAGGGCAACCACCTAGTAGAGCATTACAATAATCTAGCCTTGAGGTCATGAACGCATGAACTAATTGTTCCGCATTTGTCAATGAGAGCATATGACGTAATTTAGATATATTTTTAAGATGGAAAAATGCAGTTTTACAGATACTAGACACGTTGGTATCAAAGAGCACACCCAGGTTCCTAACCGACGACGAAGACTTAACAGAGCAGCCATCAAGTGTTAGACAGTATTCTAGGTTATTACGTGAGGAAGTTTTTTGTCCAATAATTAGAAACTCTGTTTTTTCAGAATTTAGAAGTAGGAAATTACAAGTCATCCAATTTTTTATATCCGCTATGCATTCCGTTAATTTTGTGAATTGATAAGTTTCGTTAGGTTTTGAAGAAATATAGAGCTGAGTATCATCGGCATAACAGTGAAAGCTAATGCCATGTTTCCTAATGATATCTCCTAATGGTAGCATGTACAGAGTTAACAGCAGCGGTCCTAGTACTGAGCCTTGTGGTACGCCATACTGAACTTGTGATCGATGAGACATCTCATCATTTACTGCTACAAACTGATAACGGTCAGATAAGTATGATTTAAACCATGCTAGTGCATTTCCCGTAATGCCAACATAATGTTCTAATCTATTTAAAAGAACGTTGTGGTCGATGGTGTCAAATGCAGCGCTAAGATCGAGTAACACTAATAGAGAGATACAACCACGATCGGATGATAAGAGCAAATCATTTGTGACTCTAACGAGAGCTGTTTCGGTACTATGGTACGGTCTAAATCCGGACTGGAAATCCTCGCAGATATCATTTCTTTCAAGAAAGGAACACAGTTGTGAGGATACTGCCTTTTCTAATATCTTTGACAGAAAAGGTAGATTCGAGATCGGCCTGTAATTGACTAATTCTGAAGGATCAAGTTGCGTTTTTTTAACAAGCGGTTTAATCAAAGCCAGCTTAAAGTTTTTTGGTACGTATCCTAGAGACAAAGACGAATTAATGATATTAAGAAGAGGATCTATGACCTCTGGAAGTATTTCTTTCAGTAGCTTAGTCGGTATAGGGTCTAACATACATGTTGTAGATTTAGATGATTTAATGAGTTTAGTAAATTCTTCCTCTCCTATAGCAACGAATGAATCAAATTTTTCCTCAGGGAGACTACAGTGCACTGCCTGATGCGATACTGTAGTAGACGGTTGCATAGTTATAATTTTGTCCCTGATATTATCAATCTTATAAGTGAAGAAGTTCATAAAGTCATTACTGCTGTGTTTCTTGGAAACTTCGGTGCTTGAAGCTTTATTTTTCGTTAGTTTAGCCACCGTTTCAAATAAATACCTAGGATTATGTTTATTTTCTTCTAATAGGGTTGAAAAATAAGCAGATCTAGCAGCTTTTAAAGCCTCTCTGTAAGTAATTGAGCTCTCTTTCCATGAAATGCGAAATACCTCTAGTTTTGTTTTCTTCCAGTTGCGCTCCATTTTTCTGGCTGCTCTCTTAAGGGCCCGAGTGTGCTCGTTGTACCACGGCGTTGGACTATTTTCTTTAATCTTCTTTAAGCGCAACGGAGCAACTGTGTCTAAAGTGCTGGAAAAGAGAGAGTTAAACGTTTCTGTTGTAATATCTAGTTCTTCTAAGCTATCTGAGATGCTGAGATGATGAAACTGATTAGGAAGATTATTAATAAAGCAATCTTTAGTAGCAGAAGTGATAGGTCTCACATATTTGTAACACGGAGTCGGCTTTGCAGCCTTGGCTAAATGCAAATTACACAAGACTAAATAATGATCTGAGATGTCATCGCTCTGCTGCAGAATTTCAACGGCATCCACATCTATTCCGTGTGATAATATTAGATCTAGAGTATGATTACGACGATGAGTAGGTCCTGACACGTGTTGTCTAACTCCAATTGAATTTACAATGTCTTTAAATGCCAATCCCAATGCATCTTTTTCATTATCGATGTGTATATTAAAATCACCAACAATTAGTACTTTATCTGCAGTCAATATTAATTCTGATAGAAAGTCCGCAAATTCTTTGATAAAGTCTGTATGGTGCCCTGGTGGCCTGTATACAGTAGCCAGCACAAATCTCAAACGTGATTTATCGTTTACACTATATATTTTTACATTAAGCACCAATGCTTCAAAAGAATTATATTTAAAACTTGATTTCTTAGTGGTTTTGAAACTATTACTATAGATTACAGCAACACCACCCCCTTTGCGTTTCAGACGAGGCTCATGTTTATAACAGTAATCTTGCGGGGTTGATTCATTTAAAGTAATGTAATCGTTTGGTTTTAGCCAGGTTTCTGTCAAACACAGCACATCTAGGTTATTATCTGAAATCATATCGTTAACAACGAGTGCTTTTGAAGTAAGCGATCGAATATTCAGCAACCCAAGCTGTAGCATTTGCTCATCTGTATTATAGCTGTTTTTTATTTGTTGAACATCAATTAAATTTTTAACCTTAGTTGGGTTTAAACGTTTTTTGGATTTCCAAATTCGGGGAACAGACACAGTCTCTATATGATGATAGCTAGGTGAAAGAGGCTCTATGTGATGGGATTTATCTGACCTTGGTGACGTGAGGCCGCTAGCAGACGGTCGGTTTAGCCAGTCTGTCTGCTTCCTGACCTGAGCCCCAGATTGTCATGTTTGAGCTCTAAGACTATGAGCCATATTACTAGAGAGAAGAGCAGCACCATCCCAGGAGGGATGAATACCATCTCTTTTCAACAGGTCAGGTTTGCCCCAAAAACTTTTCCAATTGTCTATGAATTCTATATTATTAAGCGGACACCACCGAGACAGCCAACCGTTAAGCGAACATAATCTACTAACTATCTCATCACTCCTGCGAACAGGAAGGGGGCCAGAGCAAATTACAGTCCTTGACATCGTACTTGCAAGTTCACACACCTCTTTAATATTAATTTTGGTGATCTCCGACTGGCGTAGTCGAACATCATTAGTGCCGACATGAATAATGATCTTAGAGAATTTACGATTAGCATTAGCCAGCACTTTTAAATTTGCTTTGATGTCAGGCGCTCTGGCTCCCGGCAAACATGTGACTATGGTGGTTGGTGTCTCTATTTTCACGTTCCGTGTAATAGAATCTCCAATAACTAGGGCACAATCATTCTCAGTGGGTGTTTCACTGAGCGGGGCAAATCGATTTGTTATGGTAATCGGAACGGAAGAGTGGTTTTTAGATCCGCGACTAGAGCGATCCCTCACTGTCACCCATTTGCCCGGCTGCACGGGCTCTACTTCAGCCAGAACCGCGTCATGTAAAGAGTTCTCTATTCTATGCGCATCCAAAACATCTAAAGCACTAGCACTCTTACTATCCTCAATTAAAGTTTGGATGCGTGTTTCTAATTCTGAAATCTTCTCTGTCAACCTAACTGTCTCCTTACATTTAACACATATAAATCCTATATTGTCGACAGAGAAGCCTATACTAAACATGTGACATGAAGTGCAAGTGACAATAACAGGACAAGACATTACTCACCGTGTTTGTTGAGTGATTCTTACTCACCTGAGCTTTTTATGAACTCAAAGGCGCGGACGCGCGAGAGAAAAATAAATAAATAAAATAGCTGAGCGCACGGGTGGCGCGTTAGCAGGCTAGCGAATTACTAGCGTTTTGTGCTAGTAGTACTAATAACAAAAGCTAGCGATGTCAGGTTAATCTGAGATGTTGGGTAAAATGTAGTAGTATAAACAACTAGAAATGGTAGTAAAGTGATGGTTCAAAACAATGAAATATATGGCTAAGACGGAGCTTATCGCACCGAATCAAACAAACACACTCACAGCAGGCAGCGAGGCAGACAGGAGCAATCGATCAGCAAAAAGATTAACCTCAGATTAAAAGCCTATAGGCATGTAAACATCTCAAACATCTCATCTGATTGGCTAAATGATGAAGGTGGTCCCGCCCTCCTCTTCGCGCTTGCAAAACTCAATGAGTGAGAGAATCGTGCCAAAACTGGAAGCGCAGGTAAAAGAAAGACGTAACTGTACAAATCGGGTTATGTCGGTAACTTTGTTGCCCTATGCACACATTTAGACATTTGCAACAGTTTATTTTTTACACAAAGTTAGATTTTATGCAGAGAATCTGTTTTGCAGTTCATAACTCTGTTGTTTTCGGTCGCAACTTGCTGTTCACAGGCCTGCAATACTTTTGGCCGTATTTGAGCGTAAAAACCGTGCCAAAAGTGTAAGCGCGGAAAAATGGAAGTCAGAAGAATACAGATCATATTTATTTTGCGTTAGCACAAAGCTGCAGCTTCACAATACATGAATTACACTTACGAGTAACAGTGAAATGCTGCAAATATTTTTTTCTTACACTTGAAAGGCGATTTACACCTTTACAAATCTTCTCTTGCGCATGCAAATTTAATTTACGCTTGCAATCTTATGTACACTTTCACAAATCTTACCCTGCGCATGCAATACTTTATGGCATCATTTTACCTTCATAATAAAGTGAATAATGACTTAAACTGTGATTTTCAGTCATCATTCACATCTCCTGTAGTCCTGTTGTGTCGTCTTGTTCCCCACATACATAGGCGTCGATTTCGGGGGGGGTGGGGGGGGACGCATACCCACCAGATTTCGTCTATTTATTCTATTTCTTTATTTATGTTGCGCACATCCACCAGATTTGTAGTTTTTTAAACATTTTTATTCGTGTTTGTAGTTCTGAACTGAATCCTCCTCCAAAGTGCAATGGGTTGTGGGCAATATTAGCTGTTATAGTGAGCATGGATCCACATTAGTAGACAATCCGGCAACTTGGCATACTCTTTTCAACATCATATGCTTTGGGGGACACTTATTCTAATCTGACAAGCAAAACGCACCAAACGGCTTCATGTTTTTACTATTATCTCATTTCATATCATCATAACGAATGGAAACATTTGAAGTAACATGATAATCAATATATTTTTCTCTAGCTTAGTTGTTACTGAAATATTTTGGAAGATTTAAAGGCTGCTATGGTTATTGTTATTATTATTTTATGCAGCACTGCGCATAGCCTATGCCTACAAGGCACAACAAACCTGGTGTTCATTATATTATATATTGTTGGAAACATTTGTGTGTGTGTGTGTGTGTGTGTTCTGTGAATTTTAAAAAGCAATTTTAACCAGAGAAATCTAAAATTTATTCCCAAAATCGTGCAGGCCTTTCTCTTAATATCAGTATGTTCACTTTTTTAAGCGCAATTTTCCAACGGACAAAATTGCGATTGTTAACTCATGATTTCTGTTCTGTCTGTGCGCACCAATCTTGCACTTCTATCTCCTCCTCAACCAGACCACCTAGAGACTTCGGGTTTTCGGCATTATGTTAAGGAAGGTCTAATTTCGGGAACGCACAAAAAAAAAAAAAAAAAACATAAAAAGATTTACTATCTCTTAGTGTTGTGATCCCATGACGTCAGAAAATTGCGCTAAAACACTCACTGAGTTTTTATTACTTGTTTTTCTTTCAGGGCCCAGATGCCACTGAGTCCTGCTGACTTCAACATTTACATGAGTCTCTGTACATGAACATGGTAAAGTGAAAATCAAACACCTTGGAAATGAAAGGTATGTACAATGTTTTTATGAATGGCACAAAGGTCTCTGCCTTTGGATCATTGTTTTCAATGAGTGCTTTTTTTGTCATTTGTTGTGTATCTTTGGATTATGTTGTGTTGTAAATAAATCCAAACAATCTAAAAGCCATTCTTTTTTTAAATCTCCTCATTCTTTGTGTAAGGTTGCTCAGAATGATAGGGCCTGATAGCTCCTAATAGGGCCGTTAGGGGAGGGTCTTTGTCTTTCTCAGGTGTGAAAAGCTTACATATTAATGAGCATAAAGCTTTGTCACACAAAACACGTCGTTTAAATCAATATATTGTCTTACCAGAAAGTCAGGGTGATCTTTTGGAGCAAATATTCTAGGCTACGTCATACAATTCTCAAAAGTCTTGTGAAGAAATAATCAGTATGGGTTTTATGACCTTATTTCAGTGAGAATTTTTTTTTGTATTTTCACAAACCACGCATAAATGTCATTATCTCAAAACTACAAACTTTTACATACATGCTGCTGATATATTATTGTAGCAGAGTTGTCAGAGCATGTCAGAACACCTCCAGGGCCCAGAAAACAGCTCAGACCCCAGAGGGTTAAGGTGGGAAATTAATTGAGTTTAGAAGTTTAGCAGGAGTAAAACACAGAAGGCTGTATGCGTATTGTGCATGTTGTTTACTTACTTACTTACTTACTTACTTAATACTTTATTGTCAGACTGAGGTCTGCAATTTTTCTTGCATGACAGAATCCATGTTTACCACAACATTTAACATACATTCAACATTGACATTCACTCTAACCACACAATTATACATTCAATATAACACTTATCCATCAACCCCAGCATCCCAATACTCTTGATCTCTGATTAGGTTTTTTTGTTCAGCGCTAGAATTGCCTGATGCACAAAAGAGTGTTTCAGCTTCACCTTATTAAATTTGGGAACTCTATACCTCCGCTTTGACGGTAGTAGTTCAAACTCTTTGTGCAAAATATGCATGGGATTAGAAACTATATTGTCAGCCAACCTGAGAATATTATTGTGATAAGCTGAGTCATAGAGCTTTTCAAGCGGCTGACCTACTATCTTTGAGCAGATTTTTAATTGATTAAAAACCTTTGTTTTTAACACGACAGACAGACCTTTATACCAACTAGAGTTGCAGTATTGCAATAAACTCATTATCACAGACCTAAAAAACAGCAGAAGAATCTGCCTTCTTACTCCAAAAGACCTAAGACGGCGAAGAAAATAGATTCTCTGCTTAGTCTTTTTACATAGGGTCTCAATGTGATCTTTCCAAGATAACATATCATCTATGGTCACTCCCAAATACTTATATGTCTTGACCAGTTTAATTTCCTCCTTATGAATAAAGACAGGCGCTATATCTGCCGTTGACCCAAATACAATCTCCTCAGTTTTACTCGTATTAATGATAAGAGCATTATTCTCACACCACTCAATCAATTTCAATTACCTCATGATATATGGATGGCTTGGACAGGGATGGGACCATGAAAGATAACAGCTTGCTGTTTCCGTCTTTATCCACAATTTCCTGTAAAACATACAATATAAACAATGTGTGACACTGGGGGTGTATTACAGTTCATGTTATGCATGTGGGATGTGCTTTTATTCAAGGACACTGAAGGATCTAAGGATCTGATTTGAGTTCTTAAGACAATTTTATTACTATATTACTTATCCGTTCTCATCCCGCTATATGGCATCAATGGATACGCATTCCCATGTTGTAAAATTTTTATAAGACAACATATGTATTGCAAACCTCTCCATGTTACGGTTGTTGTTGTTGTTGTTTTTGGCGTATTCCTACCAATGCTACGTCATTGCCATAGAAACCAATGCAGAAATTCCGGAAAACAAAATGGCGGCATGGACACACAAATCGGATCTGAACAGTTGCGACACACAGTGTGGAATTTTAATTAAAATCGGATTTGGACTGACAGTGTGAACGATGCCTTAGTGATCAGATAGCTATGCGATTTGTTCCATTCAATCTTAAATTCCCACACTATATGCAAATTGAACAGAGTTCACGTCACTGAAAGCAACAGATCAAAGACTGCAACAGCATCTGCACTGGAGAGAGTTCAGCGGTCACCTCTTCTAATGAAGCTGACTGCTTCTGAGCTTCAGGATGTACAGGCCTTGAGCTTTAATAGAGTTTGCTGAAGAGAGATGCTGATCCGTGGAGATACTTGTAGCAGTAGCGCTGTGGTATCGGGCTAGCGGGAGACGCGATAACATGCTCCCAAACCTTCGTTATCAGGGGTTCAAGTGCATAGCTGAAACACTATAGTAACTGTTAGATAAGATCAACATTCTGCCCTAAAACTGATCAGGCAGACCAAACCGTAAGTCGTAGAGACCTGAAACTTTGAGGAGCGCAGAACATGATGATGAGGGAGAAGTTTACAGTTTATGTCAAGTTTAGGCTAACAACCACATCAGTGTTATTTCACCTATCATTTCCCTCTGATTTTAGAGATCACCAATGAATGAATAAATGAATGAGGCATTTATATAGCGCTTTCATGTGTACTACTGTACACCCAAAGCACTTTACAATCACATCAGGGAATCTCTCCTCTACACCACCAGTGTGAACATCCACTGGAATGATGCGACGGCAGCCACAGTACAGCAGCACCAGTGCGCTCGCCACACACACACACACACACACACACACACACACACACACACACCAGATATAGGTGGAGAGGAGAGAGAGTGATAGAGTGATTCAGTGGATGGGGATTATTAGGAGACCATGATTGGTAAAGGCCGATGGGTGGAATGTGGCCAGGACACCGCGGTTACACCCCTACTCTTTACGAGAAGTGCCATGGGATTTCTAATGACCACAGAGAGTTAGGACCTCGGTTTAACGTCTCATCTCATTTAACGTTAAATCCGTCACCTCGGTTTAACGAAGGACGGATGGGTAGGCTAAGGTTTAGGAGTAGGGATATTGTTAGGACTACATTGTCAGACAGGAATGTTCTTCCAGGATAAACAAAATATGTTGACCCAGGAATGTGTTAAATTTGACAAAATCAGGATGTGCGATGTTAGTATCCACCCTGTCAACAACGCCACCAAGGCTCGCCCCAACCAGCCTAAGGGAGGCGCTACAGCCATCACTCAGAACTCCTGAACCATTCATCGCAGACTCTTACATCATTGGAATTCCTGGCTCAAGACGAATGTCTCTGAAACTTTCCGAAATAGTCCTAGGTTTTCACCCGATTGGAACCAAACCATTTTCTTATTTTCTGAAGTCTGATTGTTAAAAAAAAAAAAAAAAAAAGACAAAATCTCAAATCACGTTCACGTCAGGATGCTAAAATGTTTGACGGGGGCGTGGCCAGCTGTGACTCTTGAACGGAATAAGATAACATCACCCATCTATGGGCTCAGTCTGTGCTCGCATGAAAGAGGATTCATTTAGAAAACAGGCGTGGCCAAGTATACCCAAAAGACTCAGTCCTAAATGAAAACTCAGAACTTCAGAACTTAGGTGAGCACATGCAACATATGATTCTTAAGAGACATGCAAACTTTTATGGAGATCAAGCCATAGGTGGCGCTACAACTGTTAAAACCCTTTCATCTAAATTGCCTGTATTGGCTGTAAATGGTCTTTTCCATCTATGATTTAGGTGGTTACAAATTTGCAAAATAAAACAATACATTTTTACGCATGTGCTTAAAATGCTTGAATTTTTCCCCGTTATTTGCTGCTTGCAGCTATATCTTTTTTACCGTTTTTGGAGGAGTCAAATTGACATATGTGGCTTCTACAGCCAAATGAATTTACAAGTGTCCAGTTGCCTCTGGAATGAGTCTGGGATACGTCTCAAAGCACGTCCTGAAGTGGATTGTGCGACTGTAACGCAATCCATCTAGAATGCGTTTTGAAAAGCATTTACACCTCATCTTCATGATCGGAGAGCTATCCTATCAGCTATACCTATCCTATCCTATGCAGCCACGCGTAAACAGGCCCACAGAGTTTACACAGATCGCTCGTCAACAGCATGACTGAACCGTATACTACAAACCACGAACAAGCTCATCACGGTCTCCAGGATCACTGGAGAGTTACAGACAGGTGAACCTGACCGGGGTTTGAGCCAAGATTTAGTTACAGTTACAGTTACAGCAGCTCTGACCTCTGAACTCTGAACTGACCTCTGAACTGTTCTGTTTGTTCCACTGTTCTCTGTGTTATGGGTTTAGTTTTTGCACTTGGAGCTAAGTACACAAGTAGGCATTGGATGAAGACTGGCATGTTTATAACTGTCTGGACTCTGTCACAAAACCACGGCTACACTGATCACTCCACAGAACAGCTGCTAGCGCTGACACACACACACACACACACACACACACACTGTGATACTCCTAATGCTATGAGTAGAGGTGGGAGAAAAAAATTATTCTCCGACACATCGCGATTCTCTCTTCAACGATTCTGAACATTTCATACTCTGCTTGCTTCCATTTCCACACACACACACACACACACACACACACACACACACACACACACACACTCACTCACCAGGTTGTAAATGCCCAGCAGAAGAGCCTCTATGCAGCTGCTGCTGTGTCTGCGTCTGCGCAGGTAAACCCAGAGCAGCTCGGGGAGGAACTGCAGAGTAAAGCGCCGCAGACGCTCCTCTGAACTGCGGTATAGCTCGAAAAGTTGGTGGCACACAGGCTCCAGCAGCTGTGAACACACAGATGATGCTCAGGAGTGCGAGGAGACGAGGAGAATGTGTGTGTGTGTGTGTGTGTGTGTGTGTGTGTGTGTGTGTGTGTGTGTGTGTGTGTGTGTGTGTGTGTGTGTGTGTGTGTGTGTTTGTGTGTGTGTGTGTGTGTGTGTGTGTGTGTGTGTGTGTGTGTGTGTGTGTGTGTGTGATCTCTCTCTCCTCACCTCAGTGTCGGGGTCCTGAATGACTCTGTAGAGGGCAGCTACCAGCGTATCCTTCTGGGGGAGGATCCCAGCATAACCGGACAGCTGCGCTTCCGACAGGGCCTATCAGAGCACACACACACATTCATCATCAGTAAAGACAAACCAACACAAATCTGAAGAAGTGTTTAGTAGCTATTAACCCTCTGGGGACCAAAAACGCGCGGGCGTTTTGCTTTTTGACAAATAAAGAAACTTTAACATGATGCGATTTCTGCCTTCTCTCTGTCAGTAAACTCCCATTTGAAACGCGTTCGAAAATGATCTATAACTCCGCGAAAATTCAGTCAAACAGGCAAACAGACCCACGGGCATAAAGCTTGAGATCACATCTTTTAAATGAAGTAATTTATATAAAAAACAAATATGCTCAGCTTCTGTAATCTGTATAAAAAGAGAGCGACTCCAGTCGAGCTCATTGTGAGCCATTCAAAAGTAATGTGACCACTCCCCGGAGAGCGCGTGCTATTCAAACGCAAATTCTGAGAACTTTTTCACACCTGTGAAACGCCCACATCAGCTGTAAACAAAGCGCGTCGCGATCGAGTAAGGCATAATATAGCCTACCTTATGGAGAAAAGATTCCTCAGAACAGTGCTGATGAGGAGCAATATCTCCTGATATGAGGAGCAGATCCCGCTGAGGAGTGAGGTAGGTTGTTTTCTTTTCTCAAGTGTGGAATAACGTTATGGAATAACGTTAGTGTAGGCCTATGTAAACCGCAAAAAGATGAATCGCATTTCTATAATATGACTCGCCTTTCTGTGAGATGAATGAAGGGTACATATTTGTAAAGACTGTTTAGCCTAAATATGAATCGCGCGTCTGTGTGTGAAAGAATAAACTGCTTTGCTATAGCCTACTGAGATGAGTAAAAATCGACTGGAATATGTTGAAATAAAATGTATTTGTATAAGCAACGTATTTAACTGCAAATTAGCATTTATATGCCCTAATATTTCATAAAACAACGTTACAGTCAGTCACTTGTTGACTAGATTTGGGTACAGTTTTTAGGCTACTGTAGAATATACTGCCACATCAAATAAGCTTTTGTTTAGCAATTTCTGCTCATATCTAACGCGTTATATATATATATATATATATATATATATATATATATATATATATATATATATATATATATATATATATATATAAAATTGTCAAAAATAAAGTCAGACACTAAGATGTTAGATGTTCCAATGTTAGCTATATTCAAACTAATGAATACATATGATAAAATGTAGGCCTATAATCTTTTTTATAAAGAAAGAGTACACTTGAAATATTGTTGAAATTGTAATTATTGTTGTAATTGTAACATTTTTAATAAAATAGCAAAACATATTTACAAGAGAGATGTAAGCGAAATCTTAAATGGTCAATGTAAGTCTAAATACATCTTTTGTCTTTGCATTGTGGCTCAGTCAGTGTCACACCTGAATGAATGGCTCTTTATGCAGAGTCATTATGCAGAGTGGGTGGGACATTGTAATCTAAGGTGTAAACTACTCCTCCCCCTCGCATATTGGCTTTCCAAGCAAAACCTGTTTTACACCATTTAAATCAATGTATTTTTTTTTTTGTGAACGATAAAGCAAGACTATTTTCACATAATTTTGAAGCTAGAACTCAAAGGGATAACATCCATTAGTCAAAAGTCTTGTGGACACATATTTAATATGTGTTTTGTGGTCTTAATTCAGCAACTTTCATTTTAATTTTTTTCAATAACCACGCATAAACATTATTCTCTTAAAAATACAAACATCTACATACAAGTTGCTCGCATATTATGGTAGCCTGGTTTGTGCTATATATAGTGAATTTACACCTTACCCATTAACATGTTTATAAATAACTGAAAAAAGCACAAATGTGAAGGCATGTCAGAACATCTCAAGGACCCCAAAAACAGCTTGGTCCCCAGAGGGTTAAATAATCTGCATTAGCCCCAAGATTCTAAGCTCTTAAATAAAGAGCTCGGAATGATGGAATAAAATACTTTTAATACTTTTAATCTTTTCTATAAGATCCAAGAGCATCTACTTTTCTGGTGCCTTGACCATCATCTACTTGAGAAACTATAAAAAATACCAATATTTAAAGGTCTGACAGTCTGAAAATTTCATATTCACTGGCTTTTACCATCATGGTAATTCACAATTTAGATTTTAGGGTCACAGTTTCTACGGGTCTTTATGTGTTATGTTTGGGGGATTGTGCAAGGAGGAACATCACAATAGATTTGATTAATATGATTAATATGTTGATATATATGTTGAGAACCCCGACATTACAGCATTCTCCTGAATAAATGGTACTAATGGTACTCATCTGTGTGTGTGTTCAAGCATTGAGATAATAAGGCACAGCATTCCTTCCTGAACCAGTAGTCTGTTTATCTGGAAACACACACACACACACACACACCATCAGGCCTTAATACTGGATGCTACTTGACTCACCTTGAACTCTGAGAGCCAGTCTTCCACTATCCCTCTATCTGTAGCCATCACCACTACCTGAGACACGAGACACACAGAGAAATACTGCAGATTAGATACATGTTTTCACAATCAACTCATCAGTGGGTTCCCTGAATGACTGTTTGATTAGCTGGTATTGAGGAAGCCAGTATAATAGGGCTGGTTTAGGTTCATATCCACCAGACACCAACCAGACGTGTTTGCTAAGACCTTTGTTATCAACCAAAAGCCAAGAAATTAAAGAGATTCTAAACGTTAAGAAAAACTAGAGTTGATAAAAATGTAAGATATATCTGATGAGTGCGTGAACACAATGGCCAATCAGAGGTGTTTATGATTCCGCTCAACAGCGCTCAAAGCAGCACATTTCTAAAATTTCAGGACCAACTTGGTACCGGTACTTTAGGCAACACTAAGAAAAACCCTACCAAACCTTCTCTTTAAACATAAATTAAAAACACACAATTGCAGAGTATCTATCCATATGTTGTTATATTAGTTATAAATACTGAGGCATTAAATGTTTAAAACCACATAATGCCAAATCCCCAGACTCTATTTAGAGAGTAGCTTCCTTTCGGCCCGACCCGTCTCCCAACTTCAGATGACCAGGTGCAGAGTCTGAGTGCACTTTGCATCTTACATCTTAATCCACTTGCACACACAAGCACCACATACAACGATGTTATGGGCACAAACTCTTACATTCAGAGTATTCAATCCACTACAGTATGAACAAATAACCCGAGCCAATCCCAGTTTCTGTTCTTGCCGTAGCAGTGAATGTAACCACAGGGACAGTCATTACATTAAATATCAAAGATGGTGACTTCCATATCGCTGGAACGCCTCGTCACAGAACAGAGACTGGATCTAAAACTGCTGGGAAGAGTTGCGGTGGAACAGAGAGACTGGATCTAAAACTGCTGGGAAGAGTTGCGGTAGAACAGAGACTGGATCTAAAACTACTGGGAAGAGTTGCGGTAGAACAGAGAGAGGGGATCTAAAACTGCTGGGAAGAGTTGCGGTGGAACAGAGAGACTGGATCTAAAACTGCTGGGAAGAGTTGCGGTAGAACAGAGACTGGATCTAAAACTACTGGGAAGAGTTGCGGTAGAACAGAGAGACTGGATCTAAAACTGTTGGGAAGAGTTGCGGTAGAACAGAGAGACGGGATCTAAAACTGTTGGGAAGAGTTGCGGTAGAACAGAGAGACTGGATCTAAAACTGCTGGGAAGAGTTGCGGTGGAACAGAGAGACTGGATCTAAAACTGCTGGGAAGAGTTGCGGTAGAACAGAGACTGGATCTAAAACTGCTGGGAAGAGTTGCGGTAGAACAGAGAGACTGGATCTAAAACTGTTGGGAAGAGTTGCGGTAGAACAGAGAGACGGGATCTAAAACTACAGGGAAGAGTTGCGGTAGAACAGAGAGACTGGATCTAAAACTGCTGGGAAGAGCTGCGGTAGAACAGAGAGAGGGGATCTAAAACTGCTGGGAAGAGCTGCGGTAGAACAGAGACTGGATCTAAAACTGTTGGGAAGAGTTGCGGTAGAACAGAGAGATGGGATCTAAAACTGCTGGGAAGAGCTGCGGTAGAACAGAGAGACTGCATCTAAAACTGTTGGGACGAGTTGCGGTAGAACAGAGAGACGGGATCTAAAACTGCTGGGAAGAGTTGCGGTAGAACAGAGAGACTGGATCTAGGATCTAAAACTGCTGGGAAGAGCTGCGGTAGAACAGAGAGACGGGATCTAAAACTGCTGGGAAGAGTTGCGGTAGAACAGAGAGACTGGATCTAAAACTGTTGTGAAGAGTTGCGGTAGAACAGAGAGACTGGATCTAAAACTGTTGGGAAGAGTTGCGGTAGAACAGAGAGACTGGATCTAAAACTGCTGGGAAGAGTTGCGGTAGAACAGAGACTGGATATAAAACTGCTGGGAAGAGTTGCGGTAGAACAGAGAGACTGCATCTAAAACTGTTGGGACGAGTTGCGTTAGAACAGAGAGACTGGATCTAAAACTGCTGGGAAGAGTTGCGGTAGAACAGAGAGACTGGATCTAAAACTGCTGGGAAGAGTTGCGGTAGAACAGAGACTGGATCTAAAACTGCTGGGAAGAGTTGCGGTAGAACAGAGAGACTGGATTTAAAACTGCTGGGAAGAGTTGCGGTAGAACAGAGACTGGATCTAAAACTGTTGGGAAGAGTTGCGGTAGAACAGAGAGACGGGATCTAAAACTGCTGGGAAGAGTTGCGGTAGAACAGAGAGACTGGATCTAAAACTGCTGGGAAGAGCTGCGGTAGAACAGAGGGACGGGATCTAAAACTGCTGGGAAGAGTTGCGGTAGAACAGAGAGACTGGATCTAAAACTGCTGGGAAGAGTTGCGGTAGAACAGAGACTGGATCTAAAACTGCTGGGAAGAGTTGCGGTAGAACAGAGAGACTGGATTTAAAACTGCTGGGAAGAGTTGCGGTAGAACAGAGACTGGATCTAAAACTGTTGGGAAGAGTTGCGGTAGAACAGAGAGACGGGATCTAAAACTGCTGGGAAGAGTTGCGGTAGAACAGAGAGACTGGATCTAAAACTGCTGGGAAGAGCTGCGGTAGAACAGAGGGACGGGATCTAAAACTGCTGGGAAGAGTTGCGGTAGAACAGAGAGACTAGATCTAAAACTGCTGGGAAGAGTTGCGGTAGAACAGAGAGACGGGATCTAAAACTGCTGGGAAGAGTTGCGGTAGAACAGAGAGACTAGATCTAAAACTGCTGGGAAGAGTTGCGGTAGAACAGAGAGACTAGATCTAAAACTGCTGGGAAGAGTTGCGGTAGAACAGAGAGACTAGATCTAAAACTGCTGGGAAGAGTTGCGGTAGAACAGAGAGACTGGATCTAAACTGCTGGGAAGAGCTGTGGTAGAACAGAGAGACTGGATCTAAACTGCTGGGAAGAGTTGCGGTAGAACAGAGAGACTGGATCTAAAACTGCTGGGAAGAGTTGCGGTAGAACAGAGAGACTGGATCTAAAACTGTTGGGAAGAGTTGCGGTAGAACAGAGAGACTGGATCTAAAACTGTTGGGAAGAGTTGCGGTAGAACAGAGAGACGGGATCTAAAACTACAGGGAAGAGTTGCGGTAGAACAGAGAGACTGGATCTAAAACTGCTGGGAAGAGCTGCGGTAGAACAGAGAGAGGGGATCTAAAACTGCTGGGAAGAGCTGCGGTAGAACAGAGACTGGATCTAAAACTGTTGGGAAGAGTTGCGGTAGAACAGAGAGATGGGATCTAAAACTGCTGGGAAGAGCTGCGGTAGAACAGAGAGACTGCATCTAAAACTGTTGGGACGAGTTGCGGTAGAACAGAGAGACGGGATCTAAAACTGCTGGGAAGAGTTGCGGTAGAACAGAGAGACTGGATCTAGGATCTAAAACTGCTGGGAAGAGCTGCGGTAGAACAGAGAGACGGGATCTAAAACTGCTGGGAAGAGTTGCGGTAGAACAGAGAGACTGGATCTAAAACTGTTGTGAAGAGTTGCGGTAGAACAGAGAGACTGGATCTAAAACTGTTGGGAAGAGTTGCGGTAGAACAGAGAGACTGGATCTAAAACTGCTGGGAAGAGTTGCGGTAGAACAGAGACTGGATATAAAACTGCTGGGAAGAGTTGCGGTAGAACAGAGAGACTGCATCTAAAACTGTTGGGACGAGTTGCGTTAGAACAGAGAGACTGGATCTAAAACTGCTGGGAAGAGTTGCGGTAGAACAGAGAGACTGGATCTAAAACTGCTGGGAAGAGTTGTGGTAGAACAGAGACTGGATCTAAAACTGCTGGGAAGAGTTGCGGTAGAACAGAGAGACTGGATCTAAAACTGCTGGGAAGAGTTGCGGTAGAACAGAGACTGGATCTAAAACTGTTGGGAAGAGTTGCGGTAGAACAGAGAGACGGGATCTAAAACTGCTGGGAAGAGTTGCGGTAGAACAGAGAGACTGGATCTAAAACTGCTGGGAAGAGCTGTGGTAGAACAGAGGGACGGGATCTAAAACTGCTGGGAAGAGTTGCGGTAGAACAGAGAGACTAGATCTAAAACTGCTGGGAAGAGTTGCGGTAGAACAGAGAGACGGGATCTAAAACTGCTGGTAAGAGTTGCGGTAGAACAGAGAGACTAGATCTAAAACTGCTGGGAAGAGTTGCGGTAGAACAGAGAGACTAGATCTAAAACTGCTGGGAAGAGTTGCGGTAGAACAGAGAGACTAGATCTAAAACTGCTGGGAAGAGTTGCGGTAGAACAGAGAGACTGGATCTAAACTGCTGGGAAGAGCTGTGGTAGAACAGAGAGACTGGATCTAAACTGCTGGGAAGAGTTGCGGTAGAACAGAGAGACTGGATCTAAAACTGCTGGGAAGAGTTGCGGTAGAACAGAGAGACTGGATCTAAAACTGTTGGGAAGAGCTGCGGTAGAACAGAGAGACTGGATCTACAACTGCTGGGAAGAGTTGCGGTAGAACAGAGAGACTGGATCTAAAACTGTTGGGAAGAGCTGCGGTAGAACAGAGAGACTGGATCTAAAACTGCTGGGAAGAGTTGCGGTAGAACAGAGAGACTGGATCTAAAACTGCTGGAAAGAGCTGCGGTAGAACAGAGAGACTGGATCTAAAACTGCTGGGAAGAGTTGCGGTAGAACAGAGAGACGGGATCTAAAACTGCTGGGAAGAGTTGCGGTAGAACAGAGAGACGGGATCTAAAACTGCTGGGAAGAGTTGCGGTAGAACAGAGAGACGGGATCTACAACTGCTGGGAAGAGTTGCGGTAGAACAGAGAGACTGGATCTAAAACTGTTGGGAAGAGCTGCGGTAGAACAGAGAGACTGGATCTAAAACTGTTGGGAAGAGCTGCGGTAGAACAGAGAGACTGGATCTAAAACTGTTGGGAAGAGCTGCGGTAGAACAGAAAGAGGGGATCTAAAACTGTTGGGAAGAGCTGCGGTAGAACAGAGAGAGGGGATCTAAAACTGCTGGGAAGAGTTGCGGTAGAACAGAGAGACTGGATCTAAAACTGCTGGGAAGAGTTGCGGTAGAAAAGAGAGACTGGATCTAAAACTGCTGGGAAGAGTTGCGGTAGAACAGAGAGACTGGATCTAAAACTGTTGGGAAGAGCTGCGGTAGAACAGAGAGACTGGATCTAAAACTGTTGGGAAGAGCTGCGGTAGAACAGAGAGACTGGATCTAAAACTGCTGGGAAGAGTTGCGGTAGAACAGAGAGACGGGATCTAAAACTGCTGGGAAGAGTTGCGGTAGAACAGAGAGACGGGATCTAAAACTGCTGGGAAGAGTTGCGGTAGAACAGAGAGACTGGATCTAAAACTGCTGGGAAGATCTGCGGTAGAACAGAGAGACTGGATCTAAAACTGTTGGGAAGAGTTGCGGTAGAACAGAGAGACTGGATCTAAAACTGTTGGGAAGAGTTGCGGTAGAACAGAGACGGGATCTAAAACTGCTGGGAAGAGTTGCGGTAGAACAGAGAGAGGGGATCTAAAACTGCTGGGAAGAGTTGCGGTAGAACAGAGAGACTGGATCTAAAACTGTTGGGAAGAGCTGCGGTAGAACAGAGAGACTGGATCTACAACTGCTGGGAAGAGTTGCGGTAGAACAGAGAGACGGGATCTAAAACTGCTGGGAAGAGTTGCGGTAGAACAGAGAGACTGGATCTACAACTGCTGGGAAGAGTTGCGGTAGAACAGAGAGACTGGATCTAAAACTGTTGGGAAGAGCTGCGGTAAAACAGAGAGACTGGATCTACAACTGCTGGGAAGAGTTGCGGTAGAACAGAGAGAGGGGATCTACAACTGCTGGGAAGAGTTGCGGTAGAACAGAGAGAGGGGATCTAAAACTGCTGGGAAGAGTTGCGGTAGAACAGAGATAGGGGATCTAAAACTGTTGGGAAGAGCTGCGGTAGAACAGAGAGACTGGATCTAAAACTGTTGGGAAGAGTTGCGGTAGAACGGTAAATGCGGTAAATGTTTAAAACCACATAATGCCAAATCCCCAGACTCTATTTAGAGAGTAGCTTCCTTTCGGCCCGACCCCTCTCCCAACTTCAGATGACCAGGTGCAGAGTCTGAGTGCACTTTGCATCTTACATCTTAATCCACTTGCACACACAAGCACCACATGCAACGATGTTATGGGCACAAACTCTTACATTCAGAGTATTAAATCCACTACAGTATGAACAAATAACCCGAGCCAATCCCAGTTTCTGTTCTTGCCGTAGCAGTGAATGTAACCACAGGGACAGTCATTACATTAAATATCAAAGATGGTGACTTCCATATCGCTGGAACGCCTCGTCACAGAACAGAGACTGGATCTAAAACCGCTGGGAAGAGTTGCGGTGGAACAGAGAGACTGGATCTAAAACTGCTGGGAAGAGTTGCGGTAGAACAGAGACTGGATCTAAAACTACTGGGAAGAGTTGCGGTAGAACAGAGAGACTGGATCTAAAACTGTTGGGAAGAGCTGCGGTAGAACAGAGAGACGGGATCTAAAACTACAGGGAAGAGTTGCGGTAGAACAGAGAGACTGGATCTAAAACTGCTGGGAAGAGCTGCGGTAGAACAGAGAGAGGGGATCTAAAACTGCTGGGAAGAGCTGCGGTAGAACAGAGAGAGGCGATCTAAAACTGTTGGGAAGAGTTGCGGTAGAACAGAGACTGGATCTAAAACTGTTGGGAAGAGTTGCGGTAGAACAGAGAGATGGGATCTAAAACTGCTGGGAAGAGCTGCGGTAGAACAGAGAGACTGCATCTAAAACTGTTGGGACGAGTTGCGGTAGAACAGAGAGACGGGATCTAAAACTGCTGGGAAGAGTTGCGGTAGAACAGAGAGACTGGATCTAGGATCTAAAACTGCTGGGAAGAGCTGCGGTAGAACAGAGAGACGGGATCTAAAACTGCTGGGAAGAGTTGCGGTAGAACAGAGAGACTGGATCTAAAACTGTTGTGAAGAGTTGCGGTAGAACAGAGAGACTGGATCTAAAACTGTTGGGAAGAGTTGCGGTAGAACAGAGAGACTGGATCTAAAACTGCTGGGAAGAGTTGCGGTAGAACAGAGACTGGATATAAAACTGCTGGGAAGAGTTGCGGTAGAACAGAGAGACTGCATCTAAAACTGTTGGGACGAGTTGCGGTAGAACAGAGAGACTGGATCTAAAACTGCTGGGAAGAGTTGCGGTAGAACAGAGAGACGGGATCTAAAACTGCTGGGAAGAGTTGCGGTAGAACAGAGAGACTGGATCTAAAACTGCTGGGAAGAGTTGCGGTAGAACAGAGAGACTGGATCTAAAACTGCTGGGAAGAGTTGCGGTAGAACAGAGAGACGGGATCTAAAACTGCTGGGAAGAGTTGCGGTAGAACAGAGACTGGATCTAAAACTGCTGGGAAGAGTTGCGGTAGAACAGAGAGACTGGATCTAGGATCTAAAACTGCTGGGAAGAGCTGCGGTAGAACAGAGAGACGGGATCTAAAACTGCTGGGAAGGGTTGCGGTAGAACAGAGAGACTGGATCTAAAACTGTTGTGAAGAGTTGCGGTAGAACAGAGAGACTGGATCTAAAACTGTTGGGAAGAGTTGCGGTAGAACAGAGAGACTGGATCTAAAACTGCTGGGAAGAGTTGCGGTAGAACAGAGACTGGATATAAAACTGCTGGGAAGAGTTGCGGTAGAACAGAGAGACTGCATCTAAAACTGCTGGGAAGAGTTGCGGTAGAACAGAGAGACTGGATCTAAAACTGCTGGGAAGAGTTGCGGTAGAACAGAGACTGGATCTAAAACTGTTGGGAAGAGTTGCGGTAGAACAGAGAGACGGGATCTAAAACTGCTGGGAAGAGTTGCGGTAGAACAGAGAGACTGGATCTAAAACTGCTGGGAAGAGCTGCGGTAGAACAGAGAGACGGGATCTAAAACTGCTGGGAAGAGTTGCGGTAGAACAGAGAGACTAGAGCTAAAACTGCTGGGAAGATCTGCGGTAGAACAGAGAGACTGGATCTAAAACTGTTGGGAAGAGTTGCGGTAGAACAGAGAGACGGGATCTAAAACTGCTGGGAAGAGTTGCGGTAGAACAGAGAGACGGGATCTAAAACTGCTGGGAAGAGTTGCGGTAGAACAGAGAGACGGGATCTAAAACTGCTGGGAAGAGTTGCGGTAGAACAGAGAGACGGGATCTACAACTGCTGGGAAGAGTTGCGGTAGAACAGAGAGACTGGATCTAAAACTGTTGGGAAGAGCTGCGGTAGAACAGAGAGACTGGATCTAAAACTGTTGGGAAGAGCTGGGGTAGAACAGAGAGACTGGATCTAAAACTGTTGGGAAGAGCTGCGGTAGAACAGAAAGAGGGGATCTAAAACTGTTGGGAAGAGCTGCGGTAGAACAGAGAGAGGGGATCTAAAACTGCTGGGAAGATCTGCGGTAGAACAGAGAGACTGGATCTAAAACTGCTGGAAAGAGTTGCGGTAGAACAGAGAGACGGGATCTAAAACTGCTGGGAAGAGTTGCGGTAGAACAGAGAGACGGGATCTAAAACTGCTGGGAAGAGTTGCGGTAGAACAGAGAGACGGGATCTACAACTGCTGGGAAGAGTTGCGGTAGAACAGAGAGACTGGATCTAAAACTGTTGGAAAGAGCTGCGGTAGAACAGAGAGACTGGATCTAAAACTGTTGGGAAGAGCTGCGGTAGAACAGAGAGACTGGATCTAAAACTGTTGGGAAGAGCTGCGGTAGAACAGAAAGAGGGGATCTAAAACTGTTGGGAAGAGCTGCGGTAGAACAGAGAGAGGGGATCTAAAACTGCTGGGAAGAGTTGCGGTAGAACAGAGAGACTGGATCTAAAACTGCTGGGAAGAGTTGCGGTAGAACAGAGAGACTGGATCTAAAACTGCTGGGAAGAGTTGCGGTAGAACAGAGAGACTGGATCTAAAACTGTTGGGAAGAGCTGCGGTAGAACAGAGAGACTGGATCTACAACTGCTGGGAAGAGTTGCGGTAGAACAGAGAGACTGGATCTACAACTGCTGGGAAGAGTTGCGGTAGAACAGAGAGACGGGATCTAAAACTGCTGGGAAGAGTTGCGGTAGAACAGAGAGACTGGATCTACAACTGCTGGGAAGAGTTGCGGTAGAACAGAGAGACTGGATCTACAACTGCTGGGAAGAGTTGCGGTAGAACAGAGAGAGGGGATCTACAACTGCTGGGAAGAGTTGCGGTAGAACAGAGAGAGGGGATCTAAAACTGCTGGGAAGAGTTGCGGTAGAACAGAGATAGGGGATCTAAAACTGTTGGGAAGAGCTGCGGTAGAACAGAGAGACTGGATCTAAAACTGTTGGGAAGAGTTGCGGTAGAACGGTAAATGCGGT
Organism: Scardinius erythrophthalmus; assembly: GCF_964197995.2. NCBI lineage: Eukaryota > Metazoa > Chordata > Actinopteri > Cypriniformes > Leuciscidae > Scardinius > Scardinius erythrophthalmus. The sequence goes on from NC_138226.1 coordinate 50,438,691, forward strand.
AAATGTTTAAAACCACATAATGCCAAATCCCCAGACTCTATTTAGAGAGTAGCTTCCTTTCGGCCCGACCCGTCTCCCAACTTCAGATGACCAGGTGCAGAGTCTGAGTGCACTTTGCATCTTACATCTTAATCCACTTGCACACACAAGCACCACATGCAACGATGTAATGGGCACAAACTCTTACATTCAGAGTATTCAATCCACTACAGTATGAACAAATAACCCGAGCCAATCCCAGTTTCTGTTCTTGCCGTAGCAGTGAATGTAACCACAGGGACAGTCATTACATTAAATATCAAAGATGGTGACTTCCATATCGCTGGAACGCCTCGTCACAGAACAGAGACTGGATCTAAAACTGCTGGGAAGAGTTGCGGTGGAACAGAGAGACTGGATCTAAAACTGCTGGGAAAAGTTGCGGTAGAACAGAGACTGGATCTAAAACTACTGGGAAGAGTTGCGGTAGAACAGAGAGACTGGATCTAAAACTGTTTGGAAGAGTTGCGGTAGAACAGAGAGACGGGATCTAAAACTGTTGGGAAGAGTTGCGGTAGAACAGAGAGACTGGATCTAAAACTGCTGGGAAGAGTTGCGGTGGAACAGAGAGACTGGATCTAAAACTGCTGGGAAGAGTTGCGGTAGAACAGAGACTGGATCTAAAACTACTGGGAAGAGTTGCGGTAGAACAGAGACACTGGATCTAAAACTGTTGGGAAGAGTTGCGGTAGAACAGAGAGACGGGATCTAAAACTACAGGGAAGAGTTGCGGTAGAACAGAGAGACTGGATCTAAAACTGCTGGGAAGAGCTGCGGTAGAACAGAGAGAGGGGATCTAAAACTGCTGGGAAGAGCTGTGGTAGAACAGAGAGAGGCGATGTAAAACTGTTGGGAAGAGTTGCGGTAGAACAGAGACTGGATCTAAAACTGTTGGGAAGAGTTGCGGTAGAACAGAGAGATGGGATCTAAAACTGCTGGGAAGAGCTGCGGTAGAACAGAGAGACTGCATCTAAAACTGTTGGGACGAGTTGCGGTAGAACAGAGAGACGGGATCTAAAACTGCTGGGAAGAGTTGCGGTAGAACAGAGAGACTGGATCTAGGATCTAAAACTGCTGGGAAGAGCTGCGGTAGAACAGAGAGACGGGATCTAAAACTGCTGGGAAGAGTTGCGGTAGAACAGAGAGACTGGATCTAAAACTGTTGTGAAGAGTTGCGGTAGAACAGAGAGACTGGATCTAAAACTGTTGGGAAGAGTTGCGGTAGAACAGAGAGACTGGATCTAAAACTGCTGGGAAGAGTTGCAGTAGAACAGAGACTGGATATAAAACTGCTGGGAAGAGTTGCGGTAGAACAGAGAGACTGGATCTAAAACTGCTGGGAAGAGTTGCGGTAGAACAGAGACTGGATCTAAAACTGCTGGGAAGAGTTGCGGTAGAACAGAGAGACTGGATCTAAAACTGCTGGGAAGAGTTGCGGTAGAACAGAGACTGGATCTAAAACTGTTGGGAAGAGTTGCGGTAGAACAGAGAGACGGGATCTAAAACTGCTGGGAAGAGTTGCGGTAGAACAGAGAGACTGGATCTAAAACTGCTGGGAAGAGCTGCGGTAGAACAGAGAGACGGGATCTAAAACTGCTGGGAAGAGTTGCGGTAGAACAGAGAGACTAGATCTAAAACTGCTGGGAAGATCTGCGGTAGAACAGAGAGACTGGATCTAAAACTGTTGGGAAGAGTTGCGGTAGAACAGAGAGACGGGATCTAAAACTGCTGGGAAGAGTTGCGGTAGAACAGAGAGACGGGATCTAAAACTGCTGGGAAGAGTTGCGGTACAACAGAGAGATGGGATCTAAAACTGCTGGGAAGAGCTGCGGTAGAACAGAGAGACTGCATCTAAAACTTTTGGGACGAGTTGCGGTAGAACAGAGAGACGGGATCTAAAACTGCTGGGAAGAGTTGCGGTAGAACAGAGAGACTGGATCTAGGATCTAAAACTGCTGGGAAGAGCTGCGGTAGAACAGAGAGACGGGATCTAAAACTGCTGGGAAGAGTTGCGGTAGAACAGAGAGACTGGATCTAAAACTGTTGTGAAGAGTTGCGGTAGAACAGAGAGACTGGATCTAAAACTGTTGGGAAGAGTTGCGGTAGAACAGAGAGACTGGATCTAAAACTGCTGGGAAGAGTTGCGGTAGAACAGAGACTGGATATAAAACTGCTGGGAAGAGTTGCGGTAGAACAGAGAGACTGCATCTAAAACTGTTGGGACGAGTTGCGGTAGAACAGAGAGACTGGATCTAAAACTGCTGTTGAAGAGTTGCAGTAGAACAGAGAGACTGGATCTAAAACTGCTGGGAAGAGTTGCGGTAGAACAGAGACTGGATCTAAAACTGCTGGGAAGAGTTGCGGTAGAACAGAGAGACTGGATCTAAAACTGCTGGGAAGAGTTGCGGTAGAACAGAGACTGGATCTAAAACTGTTGGGAAGAGTTGCGGTAGAACAGAGAGACGGGATCTAAAACTGCTGGGAAGAGTTGCGGTAGAACAGAGAGACTGGATCTAAAACTGCTGGGAAGAGCTGCGGTAGAATAGAGAGACGGGATCTAAAACTGCTGGGAAGAGTTGCGGTAGAACAGAGAGACTAGATCTAAAACTGCTGGGAAGATCTGCGGTAGAACAGAGAGACTGGATCTAAAACTGTTGGGAAGAGTTGCGGTAGAACAGAGAGACGGGATCTAAAACTGCTGGGAAGAGTTGCGGTAGAACAGAGAGACGGGATCTAAAACTGCTGGGAAGAGTTGCGGTAGAACAGAGAGACGGGATCTACAACTGCTGGGAAGAGTTGCGGTAGAACAGAGAGACTGGATCTAAAACTGTTGGGAAGAGCTGCGGTAGAACAGAAAGAGGGGATCTAAAACTGTTGGGAAGAGCTGCGGTAGAACAGAGAGAGGGGATCTAAAACTGCTGGGAAGATCTGCGGTAGAACAGAGAGACTGGATCTAAAACTGCTGGGAAGAGCTGGGGTAGAACAGAGAGACTGGATCTAAAACTGTTGGGAAGAGCTGCGGTAGAACAGAAAGAGGGGATCTAAAACTGTTGGGAAGAGCTGCGGTAGAACAGAGAGAGGGGATCTAAAACTGTTGGGAAGAGCTGGGGTAGAACAGAGAGACTGGATCTAAAACTGTTGGGAAGAGCTGCGGTAGAACAGAAAGAGGGGATCTAAAACTGTTGGGAAGAGCTGCGGTAGAACAGAGAGAGGGGATCTAAAACTGCTGGGAAGATCTGCGGTAGAACAGAGAGACTGGATCTAAAACTGCTGGAAAGAGTTGCGGTAGAACAGAGAGACGGGATCTAAAACTGCTGGGAAGAGTTGCGGTAGAACAGAGAGACGGGATCTAAAACTGCTGGGAAGAGTTGCGGTAGAACAGAGAGACGGGATCTAAAACTGTTGGGAAGAGCTGCGGTAGAACAGAGAGACTGGATCTAAAACTGTTGGGAAGAGCTGCGGTAGAACAGAGAGACTGGATCTAAAACTGTTGGGAAGAGCTGCGGTAGAACAGAAAGAGGGGATCTAAAACTGTTGGGAAGAGCTGCGGTAGAACAGAGAGAGGGGATCTAAAACTGCTGGGAAGAGTTGCGGTAGAACAGAGAGACTGGATCTAAAACTGCTGGGAAGAGTTGCGGTAGAACAGAGAGACTGGATCTAAAACTGCTGGGAAGAGTTGCGGTAGAACAGAGAGACTGGATCTAAAACTGTTGGGAAGAGCTGCGGTAGAACAGAGAGACTGGATCTAAAACTGTTGGGAAGAGCTGCGGTAGAACAGAGAGACTGGATCTAAAACTGCTGGGAAGAGTTGCGGTAGAACAGAGAGACTGGATCTAAAACTGCTGGGAAGAGTTGCGGTGGAACAGAGAGACTGGATCTAAAACTGCTGGGAAGAGTTGCGGTAGAACAGAGACTGGATCTAAAACTACTGGGAAGAGTTGCGGTAGAACAGAGAGAGGGGATCTAAAACTGCTGGGAAGAGTTGCGGTAGAACAGAGACTGGATATAAAACTGCTGGGAAGAGTTGCGGTAGAACAGAGAGACTGCATCTAAAACTGTTGGGACGAGTTGCGGTAGAACAGAGAGACTGGATCTAAAACTGCTGGGAAGAGTTGCGGTAGAACAGAGAGACTGGATCTAAAACTGCTGGGAAGAGTTGCGGTAGAACAGAGACTGGATCTAAAACTGCTGGGAAGAGTTGCGGTAGAACAGAGAGACTGGATCTAAAACTGCTGGGAAGAGTTGCGGTAGAACAGAGACTGGATCTAAAACTGTTGGGAAGAGTTGCGGTAGAACAGAGAGACGGGATCTAAAACTGCTGGGAAGAGTTGCGGTAGAACAGAGAGACGGGATCTAAAACTGCTGGGAAGAGTTGCGGTAGAACAGAAAGACGGGATCTAAAACTGTTGGGAAGAGCTGTGGTAGAACAGAGAGAGGGGATCTAAAACTGCTGGGAAGATCTGCGGTAGAACAGAGAGACTGGATCTAAAACTGCTGGAAAGAGTTGCGGTAGAACAGAGAGACGGGATCTAAAACTGCTGGGAAGAGTTGCGGTAGAACAGAGAGACGGGATCTAAAACTGCTGGGAAGGGCTGCGGTAGAACAGAGAGACTGCATCTAAAACTGTTGGGACGAGTTGCGGTAGAACAGAGAGACGGGATCTAAAACTGCTGGGAAGAGTTGCGGTAGAACAGAGAGACTGGATCTAGGATCTAAAACTGCTGGGAAGAGCTGCGGTAGAACAGAGAGACGGGATCTAAAACTGCTGGGAAGAGTTGCGGTAGAACAGAGAGACTGGATCTAAAACTGTTGTGAAGAGTTGCGGTAGAACAGAGAGACTGGATCTAAAACTGTTGGGAAGAGTTGCGGTAGAACAGAGAGACTGGATCTAAAACTGCTGGGAAGAGTTGCGGTAGAACAGAGACTGGATATAAAACTGCTGGGAAGAGTTGCGGTAGAACAGAGAGACTGCATCTAAAACTGTTGGGACGAGTTGCGGTAGAACAGAGAGACTGGATCTAAAACTGCTGGGAAGAGTTGCGGTAGAACAGAGAGACTGGATCTAAAACTGCTGGGAAGAGTTGCGGTAGAACAGAGACTGGATCTAAAACTGCTGGGAAGAGTTGCGGTAGAACAGAGAGACTGGATCTAAAACTGCTGGGAAGAGTTGCGGTAGAACAGAGACTGGATCTAAAACTGTTGGGAAGAGTTGCGGTAGAACAGAGAGACGGGATCTAAAACTGCTGGGAAGAGTTGCGGTAGAACAGAGAGACTGGATCTAAAACTGCTGGGAAGAGCTGCGGTAGAACAGAGAGACGGGATCTAAAACTGCTGGGAAGAGTTGCGGTAGAACAGAGAGACTAGATCTAAAACTGCTGGGAAGATCTGCGGTAGAACAGAGAGACTGGATCTAAAACTGTTGGGAAGAGTTGCGGTAGAACAGAGAGACGGGATCTAAAACTGCTGGGAAGAGTTGCGGTAGAACAGAAAGACGGGATCTAAAACTGCTGGGAAGAGTTGCGGTAGAACAGAGAGACGGGATCTACAACTGCTGGGAAGAGTTGCGGTAGAACAGAGAGACTGGATCTAAAACTGTTGGGAAGAGCTGCGGTAGAACAGAGAGACTGGATCTAAAACTGTTGGGAAGAGCTGCGGTAGAACAGAAAGAGGGGATCTAAAACTGTTGGGAAGAGCTGCGGTAGAACAGAGAGAGGGGATCTAAAACTGCTGGGAAGATCTGCGGTAGAACAGAGAGACTGGATCTAAAACTGCTGGGAAGAGCTGGGGTAGAACAGAGAGACTGGATCTAAAACTGTTGGGAAGAGCTGCGGTAGAACAGAAAGAGGGGATCTAAAACTGTTGGGAAGAGCTGCGGTAGAACAGAGAGAGGGGATCTAAAACTGTTGGGAAGAGCTGGGGTAGAACAGAGAGACTGGATCTAAAACTGTTGGGAAGAGCTGCGGTAGAACAGAAAGAGGGGATCTAAAACTGTTGGGAAGAGCTGTGGTAGAACAGAGAGAGGGGATCTAAAACTGCTGGGAAGATCTGCGGTAGAACAGAGAGACTGGATCTAAAACTGCTGGAAAGAGTTGCGGTAGAACAGAGAGACGGGATCTAAAACTGCTGGGAAGAGTTGCGGTAGAACAGAGAGACGGGATCTAAAACTGCTGGGAAGAGTTGCGGTAGAACAGAGAGACGGGATCTAAAACTGTTGGGAAGAGCTGCGGTAGAACAGAGAGACTGGATCTAAAACTGTTGGGAAGAGCTGCGGTAGAACAGAGAGACTGGATCTAAAACTGTTGGGAAGAGCTGCGGTAGAACAGAAAGAGGGGATCTAAAACTGTTGGGAAGAGCTGCGGTAGAACAGAGAGAGGGGATCTAAAACTGCTGGGAAGAGTTGCGGTAGAACAGAGAGACTGGATCTAAAACTGCTGGGAAGAGTTGCGGTAGAACAGAGAGACTGGATCTAAAACTGCTGGGAAGAGTTGCGGTAGAACAGAGAGACTGGATCTAAAACTGTTGGGAAGAGCTGCGGTAGAACAGAGAGACTGGATCTAAAACTGTTGGGAAGAGCTGCGGTAGAACAGAGAGACTGGATCTAAAACTGCTGGGAAGAGTTGCGGTAGAACAGAGAGACTGGATCTAAAACTGCTGGGAAGAGTTGCGGTGGAACAGAGAGACTGGATCTAAAACTGCTGGGAAGAGTTGCGGTAGAACAGAGACTGGATCTAAAACTACTGGGAAGAGTTGCGGTAGAACAGAGAGAGGGGATCTAAAACTGCTGGGAAGAGTTGCGGTAGAAAAGAGAGACTGGATCTAAAACTGCTGGGAAGAATTGCGGTAGAACAGAGAGAGGGGATCTAAAACTGCTGGGAAGAGTTGCGGTAGAAAAGAGAGACTGGATCTAAAACTGTTGGGAAGAGTTGCGGTAGAACAGAGAGAGGGGATCTAAAACTGCTGGGAAGAGTTGCGGTAGAATAGAGAGACTGGATCTAAAAATGTTGGGAAGAGTTGCGGTAGAAAAGAGAGAGGGGATCTAAAACTGTTGGGAAGAGTTGCGGTAGAACAGAGAGAGGGGATCTAAAACTGTTGGGAAGAGTTGCGGTAGAACAGAGAGAGGGGATCTAAAACTGCTGGGAAGAGTTGCGGTAGAACAGAGAGACTGGATCTAAAACTGCTGGGAAGAGTTGCGGTCGAACAGAGAGAGGGGATCTAAAACTGCTGGGAAGAGTTGCGGTAGAACAGAGAGACTGGATCTAAAACTGCTGGGAAGAGTTGCGGTAGAACAGAGAAGGGATCTAAAACTGCTGGGAAGAGTTGCGGTAGAACAGAGACGGGATCTAAAACTGCTGGGAAGAGTTGCGGTAGAACAGAGAGACTGGATCTAAAACTGCTGGGAAGAGTTGCGGTAGAACAGAGACGGGATCTAAAACTGCTGGGAAGAGTTGCGGTAAAACAGAGAGACGGGATCTACAACTGCTGGGAAGAGTTGAGGTAGAACAGAGAGACTGGATCTAAAACTGCTGGGAAGAGTTGTGGTAGAACAGAGAGAGGGGATCTAAAACTGCTGGGAAGAGTTGCGGTAGAACAGAGAGAGGGGATCTAAAACTGCTGGGAAGAGTTGCGGTAGAACAGAGACTGGATATAAAACTGCTGGGAAGAGTTGCGGTAGAACAGAGAGAGGGGATCTAAAACTGCTGGGAAGAGTTGCGGTAGAACAGAGAGACTGGATCTAAAAATGTTGGGAAGAGTTGCGGTAGAACAGAGAGACTGGATCTAAAACTGTTGGGAAGAGCTGCGGTAGAACAGAGAGACTGGATCTAAAACTGCTGGGAAGAGTTGCGGTAGAACAGAGAGACGGGATCTAAAACTGCTGGGAAGAGTTGCGGTAGAACAGAGAGACTGGATTTAAAACTGCTGGGAAGAGCTGCGGTAGAACAGAGACACTGGATCTAAAACTGTTGGGAAGAGTTGCGGTAGAACAGAGAGACGGGATCTAAAACTACAGGGAAGAGTTGCGGTAGAACAGAGAGACTGGATCTAAAACTGCTGGGAAGAGCTGCGGTAGAACAGAGAGAGGGGATCTAAAACTGCTGGGAAGAGCTGTGGTAGAACAGAGAGAGGCGATGTAAAACTGTTGGGAAGAGTTGCGGTAGAACAGAGACTGGATCTAAAACTGTTGGGAAGAGTTGCGGTAGAACAGAGAGATGGGATCTAAAACTGCTGGGAAGAGCTGCGGTAGAACAGAGAGACTGCATCTAAAACTGTTGGGACGAGTTGCGGTAGAACAGAGAGACGGGATCTAAAACTGCTGGGAAGAGTTGCGGTAGAACAGAGAGACTGGATCTAGGATCTAAAACTGCTGGGAAGAGCTGCGGTAGAACAGAGAGACGGGATCTAAAACTGCTGGGAAGAGTTGCGGTAGAACAGAGAGACTGGATCTAAAACTGTTGGGAAGAGTTGCGGTAGAACAGAGAGACTGGATCTAAAACTGCTGGGAAGAGTTGCAGTAGAACAGAGACTGGATATAAAACTGCTGGGAAGAGTTGCGGTAGAACAGAGAGACTGGATCTAAAACTGCTGGGAAGAGTTGCGGTAGAACAGAGACTGGATCTAAAACTGCTGGGAAGAGTTGCGGTAGAACAGAGAGACTGGATCTAAAACTGCTGGGAAGAGTTGCGGTAGAACAGAGACTGGATCTAAAACTGTTGGGAAGAGTTGCGGTAGAACAGAGAGACGGGATCTAAAACTGCTGGGAAGAGTTGCGGTAGAACAGAGAGACTGGATCTAAAACTGCTGGGAAGAGCTGCGGTAGAACAGAGAGACGGGATCTAAAACTGCTGGGAAGAGTTGCGGTAGAACAGAGAGACTAGATCTAAAACTGCTGGGAAGATCTGCGGTAGAACAGAGAGACTGGATCTAAAACTGTTGGGAAGAGTTGCGGTAGAACAGAGAGACGGGATCTAAAACTGCTGGGAAGAGTTGCGGTAGAACAGAGAGACGGGATCTAAAACTGCTGGGAAGAGTTGCGGTACAACAGAGAGATGGGATCTAAAACTGCTGGGAAGAGCTGCGGTAGAACAGAGAGACTGCATCTAAAACTTTTGGGACGAGTTGCGGTAGAACAGAGAGACGGGATCTAAAACTGCTGGGAAGAGTTGCGGTAGAACAGAGAGACTGGATCTAGGATCTAAAACTGCTGGGAAGAGCTGCGGTAGAACAGAGAGACGGGATCTAAAACTGCTGGGAAGAGTTGCGGTAGAACAGAGAGACTGGATCTAAAACTGTTGTGAAGAGTTGCGGTAGAACAGAGAGACTGGATCTAAAACTGTTGGGAAGAGTTGCGGTAGAACAGAGAGACTGGATCTAAAACTGCTGGGAAGAGTTGCGGTAGAACAGAGACTGGATATAAAACTGCTGGGAAGAGTTGCGGTAGAACAGAGAGACTGCATCTAAAACTGTTGGGACGAGTTGCGGTAGAACAGAGAGACTGGATCTAAAACTGCTGTTGAAGAGTTGCAGTAGAACAGAGAGACTGGATCTAAAACTGCTGGGAAGAGTTGCGGTAGAACAGAGACTGGATCTAAAACTGCTGGGAAGAGTTGCGGTAGAACAGAGAGACTGGATCTAAAACTGCTGGGAAGAGTTGCGGTAGAACAGAGACTGGATCTAAAACTGTTGGGAAGAGTTGCGGTAGAACAGAGAGACGGGATCTAAAACTGCTGGGAAGAGTTGCGGTAGAACAGAGAGACTGGATCTAAAACTGCTGGGAAGAGCTGCGGTAGAACAGAGAGACGGGATCTAAAACTGCTGGGAAGAGTTGCGGTAGAACAGAGAGACTAGATCTAAAACTGCTGGGAAGATCTGCGGTAGAACAGAGAGACTGGATCTAAAACTGTTGGGAAGAGTTGCGGTAGAACAGAGAGACGGGATCTAAAACTGCTGGGAAGAGTTGCGGTAGAACAGAGAGACGGGATCTAAAACTGCTGGGAAGAGTTGCGGTAGAACAGAGAGACGGGATCTACAACTGCTGGGAAGAGTTGCGGTAGAACAGAGAGACTGGATCTAAAACTGTTGGGAAGAGCTGCGGTAGAACAGAAAGAGGGAATCTAAAACTGTTGGGAAGAGCTGCGGTAGAACAGAGAGAGGGGATCTAAAACTGCTGGGAATATCTGCGGTAGAACAGAGAGACTGGATCTAAAACTGCTGGGAAGAGCTGGGGTAGAACAGAGAGACTGGATCTAAAACTGTTGGGAAGAGCTGCGGTAGAACAGAAAGAGGGGATCTAAAACTGTTGGGAAGAGCTGCGGTAGAACAGAGAGAGGGGATCTAAAACTGTTGGGAAGAGCTGGGGTAGAACAGAGAGACTGGATCTAAAACTGTTGGGAAGAGCTGCGGTAGAACAGAAAGAGGGGATCTAAAACTGTTGGGAAGAGCTGCGGTAGAACAGAGAGAGGGGATCTAAAACTGCTGGGAAGATCTGCGGTAGAACAGAGAGACTGGATCTAAAACTGCTGGAAAGAGTTGCGGTAGAACAGAGAGACGGGATCTAAAACTGCTGGGAAGAGTTGCGGTAGAACAGAGAGACGGGATCTAAAACTGCTGGGAAGAGTTGCGGTAGAACAGAGAGACGGGATCTAAAACTGTTGGGAAGAGCTGCGGTAGAACAGAGAGACTGGATCTAAAACTGTTGGGAAGAGCTGCGGTAGAACAGAGAGACTGGATCTAAAACTGTTGGGAAGAGCTGCGGTAGAACAGAAAGAGGGGATCTAAAACTGTTGGGAAGAGCTGCGGTAGAACAGAGAGAGGGGATCTAAAACTGCTGGGAAGAGTTGCGGTAGAACAGAGAGACTGGATCTAAAACTGCTGGGAAGAGTTGCGGTAGAACAGAGAGACTGGATCTAAAACTGCTGGGAAGAGTTGCGGTAGAACAGAGAGACTGGATCTAAAACTGTTGGGAAGAGCTGCGGTAGAACAGAGAGACTGGATCTAAAACTGTTGGGAAGAGCTGCGGTAGAACAGAGAGACTGGATCTAAAACTGCTGGGAAGAGTTGCGGTAGAACAGAGAGACTGGATCTAAAACTGCTGGGAAGAGTTGCGGTGGAACAGAGAGACTGGATCTAAAACTGCTGGGAAGAGTTGCGGTAGAACAGAGACTGGATCTAAAACTACTGGGAAGAGTTGCGGTAGAACAGAGAGAGGGGATCTAAAACTGCTGGGAAGAGTTGCGGTAGAACAGAGACTGGATATAAAACTGCTGGGAAGAGTTGCGGTAGAACAGAGAGACTGCATCTAAAACTGTTGGGACGAGTTGCGGTAGAACAGAGAGACTGGATCTAAAACTGCTGGGAAGAGTTGCGGTAGAACAGAGAGACTGGATCTAAAACTGCTGGGAAGAGTTGCGGTAGAACAGAGACTGGATCTAAAACTGCTGGGAAGAGTTGCGGTAGAACAGAGAGACTGGATCTAAAACTGCTGGGAAGAGTTGCGGTAGAACAGAGACTGGATCTAAAACTGTTGGGAAGAGTTGCGGTAGAACAGAGAGACGGGATCTAAAACTGCTGGGAAGAGTTGCGGTAGAACAGAGAGACTGGATCTAAAACTGCTGGGAAGAGCTGCGGTAGAACAGAGAGACGGGATCTAAAACTGCTGGGAAGAGTTGCGGTAGAACAGAGAGACTAGATCTAAAACTGCTGGGAAGATCTGCGGTAGAACAGAGAGACTGGATCTAAAACTGTTGGGAAGAGTTGCGGTAGAACAGAGAGACGGGATCTAAAACTGCTGGGAAGAGTTGCGGTAGAACAGAGAGACGGGATCTAAAACTGCTGGGAAGAGTTGCGGTACAACAGAGAGATGGGATCTAAAACTGCTGGGAAGGGCTGCGGTAGAACAGAGAGACTGCATCTAAAACTGTTGGGACGAGTTGCGGTAGAACAGAGAGACGGGATCTAAAACTGCTGGGAAGAGTTGCGGTAGAACAGAGAGACTGGATCTAGGATCTAAAACTGCTGGGAAGAGCTGCGGTAGAACAGAGAGACGGGATCTAAAACTGCTGGGAAGAGTTGCGGTAGAACAGAGAGACTGGATCTAAAACTGTTGTGAAGAGTTGCGGTAGAACAGAGAGACTGGATCTAAAACTGTTGGGAAGAGTTGCGGTAGAACAGAGAGACTGGATCTAAAACTGCTGGGAAGAGTTGCGGTAGAACAGAGACTGGATATAAAACTGCTGGGAAGAGTTGCGGTAGAACAGAGAGACTGCATCTAAAACTGTTGGGACGAGTTGCGGTAGAACAGAGAGACTGGATCTAAAACTGCTGGGAAGAGTTGCGGTAGAACAGAGAGACTGGATCTAAAACTGCTGGGAAGAGTTGCGGTAGAATAGAGACTGGATCTAAAACTGCTGGGAAGAGTTGCGGTAGAACAGAGAGACTGGATCTAAAACTGCTGGGAAGAGTTGCGGTAGAACAGAGACTGGATCTAAAACTGTTGGGAAGAGTTGCGGTAGAACAGAGAGACGGGATCTAAAACTGCTGGGAAGAGTTGCGGTAGAACAGAGAGACTGGATCTAAAACTGCTGGGAAGAGCTGCGGTAGAACAGAGAGACGGGATCTAAAACTGCTGGGAAGAGTTGCGGTAGAACAGAGAGACTAGATCTAAAACTGCTGGGAAGATCTGCGGTAGAACAGAGAGACTGGATCTAAAACTGTTGGGAAGAGTTGCGGTAGAACAGAGAGACGGGATCTAAAACTGCTGGGAAGAGTTGCGGTAGAACAGAAAGACGGGATCTAAAACTGCTGGGAAGAGTTGCGGTAGAACAGAGAGACGGGATCTACAACTGCTGGGAAGAGTTGCGGTAGAACAGAGAGACTGGATCTAAAACTGTTGGGAAGAGCTGCGGTAGAACAGAGAGACTGGATCTAAAACTGTTGGGAAGAGCTGCGGTAGAACAGAGAGAGGGGATCTAAAACTGCTGGGAAGATCTGCGGTAGAACAGAGAGACTGGATCTAAAACTGCTGGGAAGAGCTGGGGTAGAACAGAGAGACTGGATCTAAAACTGTTGGGAAGAGCTGCGGTAGAACAGAAAGAGGGGATCTAAAACTGTTGGGAAGAGCTGCGGTAGAACAGAGAGAGGGGATCTAAAACTGTTGGGAAGAGCTGGGGTAGAACAGAGAGACTGGATCTAAAACTGTTGGGAAGAGCTGCGGTAGAACAGAAAGAGGGGATCTAAAACTGTTGGGAAGAGCTGTGGTAGAACAGAGAGAGGGGATCTAAAACTGCTGGGAAGATCTGCGGTAGAACAGAGAGACTGGATCTAAAACTGCTGGAAAGAGTTGCGGTAGAACAGAGAGACGGGATCTAAAACTGCTGGGAAGAGTTGCGGTAGAACAGAGAGACGGGATCTAAAACTGCTGGGAAGAGTTGCGGTAGAACAGAGAGACGGGATCTAAAACTGTTGGGAAGAGCTGCGGTAGAACAGAGAGACTGGATCTAAAACTGTTGGGAAGAGCTGCGGTAGAACAGAGAGACTGGATCTAAAACTGTTGGGAAGAGCTGCGGTAGAACAGAAAGAGGGGATCTAAAACTGTTGGGAAGAGCTGCGGTAGAACAGAGAGAGGGGATCTAAAACTGCTGGGAAGAGTTGCGGTAGAACAGAGAGACTGGATCTAAAACTGCTGGGAAGAGTTGCGGTAGAACAGAGAGACTGGATCTAAAACTGCTGGGAAGAGTTGCGGTAGAACAGAGAGACTGGATCTAAAACTGTTGGGAAGAGCTGCGGTAGAACAGAGAGACTGGATCTAAAACTGTTGGGAAGAGCTGCGGTAGAACAGAGAGACTGGATCTAAAACTGCTGGGAAGAGTTGCGGTAGAACAGAGAGACTGGATCTAAAACTGCTGGGAAGAGTTGCGGTGGAACAGAGAGACTGGATCTAAAACTGCTGGGAAGAGTTGCGGTAGAACAGAGACTGGATCTAAAACTACTGGGAAGAGTTGCGGTAGAACAGAGAGAGGGGATCTAAAACTGCTGGGAAGAGTTGCGGTAGAAAAGAGAGACTGGATCTAAAACTGCTGGGAAGAATTGCGGTAGAACAGAGAGAGGGGATCTAAAACTGCTGGGAAGAGTTGCGGTAGAAAAGAGAGACTGGATCTAAAACTGTTGGGAAGAGTTGCGGTAGAACAGAGAGAGGGGATCTAAAACTGCTGGGAAGAGTTGCGGTAGAATAGAGAGACTGGATCTAAAAATGTTGGGAAGAGTTGCGGTAGAAAAGAGAGAGGGGATCTAAAACTGTTGGGAAGAGTTGCGGTAGAACAGAGAGAGGGGATCTAAAACTGTTGGGAAGAGTTGCGGTAGAACAGAGAGAGGGGATCTAAAACTGCTGGGAAGAGTTGCGGTAGAACAGAGAGACTGGATCTAAAACTGCTGGGAAGAGTTGCGGTCGAACAGAGAGAGGGGATCTAAAACTGCTGGGAAGAGTTGCGGTAGAACAGAGAGACTGGATCTAAAACTGCTGGGAAGAGTTGCGGTAGAACAGAGACGGGATCTAAAACTGCTGGGAAGAGTTGCGGTAGAACAGAGAGACTGGATCTAAAACTGCTGGGAAGAGTTGCGGTAGAACAGAGACGGGATCTAAAACTGCTGGGAAGAGTTGCGGTAAAACAGAGAGACGGGATCTACAACTGCTGGGAAGAGTTGCGGTAGAACAGAGAGACTGGATCTAAAACTGCTGGGAAGAGTTGTGGTAGAACAGAGAGAGGGGATCTAAAACTGCTGGGAAGAGTTGCGGTAGAACAGAGAGAGGGGATCTAAAACTGCTGGGAAGAGTTGCGGTAGAACAGAGACTGGATATAAAACTGCTGGGAAGAGTTGCGGTAGAACAGAGAGAGGGGATCTAAAACTGCTGGGAAGAGTTGCGGTAGAACAGAGAGACTGGATCTAAAAATGTTGGGAAGAGTTGCGGTAGAACAGAGAGACTGGATCTAAAACTGTTGGGAAGAGCTGCGGTAGAACAGAGAGACTGGATCTAAAACTGCTGGGAAGAGTTGCGGTAGAACAGAGAGACGGGATCTAAAACTGCTGGGAAGAGTTGCGGTAGAACAGAGAGACTGGATTTAAAACTGCTGGGAAGAGCTGCGGTAGAACAGAGACACTGGATCTAAAACTGTTGGGAAGAGTTGCGGTAGAACAGAGAGACGGGATCTAAAACTACAGGGAAGAGTTGCGGTAGAACAGAGAGACTGGATCTAAAACTGCTGGGAAGAGCTGCGGTAGAACAGAGAGAGGGGATCTAAAACTGCTGGGAAGAGCTGGGGTAGAACAGAGAGACTGGATCTAAAACTGTTGGGAAGAGCTGCGGTAGAACAGAAAGAGGGGATCTAAAACTGTTGGGAAGAGCTGCGGTAGAACAGAGAGAGGGGATCTAAAACTGTTGGGAAGAGCTGGGGTAGAACAGAGAGACTGGATCTAAAACTGTTGGGAAGAGCTGCGGTAGAACAGAAAGAGGGGATCTAAAACTGTTGGGAAGAGCTGTGGTAGAACAGAGAGAGGGGATCTAAAACTGCTGGGAAGATCTGCGGTAGAACAGAGAGACTGGATCTAAAACTGCTGGAAAGAGTTGCGGTAGAACAGAGAGACGGGATCTAAAACTGCTGGGAAGAGTTGCGGTAGAACAGAGAGACGGGATCTAAAACTGCTGGGAAGAGTTGCGGTAGAACAGAGAGACGGGATCTAAAACTGTTGGGAAGAGCTGCGGTAGAACAGAGAGACTGGATCTAAAACTGTTGGGAAGAGCTGCGGTAGAACAGAGAGACTGGATCTAAAACTGTTGGGAAGAGCTGCGGTAGAACAGAAAGAGGGGATCTAAAACTGTTGGGAAGAGCTGCGGTAGAACAGAGAGAGGGGATCTAAAACTGCTGGGAAGAGTTGCGGTAGAACAGAGAGACTGGATCTAAAACTGCTGGGAAGAGTTGCGGTAGAACAGAGAGACTGGATCTAAAACTGCTGGGAAGAGTTGCGGTAGAACAGAGAGACTGGATCTAAAACTGTTGGGAAGAGCTGCGGTAGAACAGAGAGACTGGATCTAAAACTGTTGGGAAGAGCTGCGGTAGAACAGAGAGACTGGATCTAAAACTGCTGGGAAGAGTTGCGGTAGAACAGAGAGACTGGATCTAAAACTGCTGGGAAGAGTTGCGGTGGAACAGAGAGACTGGATCTAAAACTGCTGGGAAGAGTTGCGGTAGAACAGAGACTGGATCTAAAACTACTGGGAAGAGTTGCGGTAGAACAGAGAGAGGGGATCTAAAACTGCTGGGAAGAGTTGCGGTAGAAAAGAGAGACTGGATCTAAAACTGCTGGGAAGAATTGCGGTAGAACAGAGAGAGGGGATCTAAAACTGCTGGGAAGAGTTGCGGTAGAAAAGAGAGACTGGATCTAAAACTGTTGGGAAGAGTTGCGGTAGAACAGAGAGAGGGGATCTAAAACTGCTGGGAAGAGTTGCGGTAGAATAGAGAGACTGGATCTAAAAATGTTGGGAAGAGTTGCGGTAGAAAAGAGAGAGGGGATCTAAAACTGTTGGGAAGAGTTGCGGTAGAACAGAGAGAGGGGATCTAAAACTGTTGGGAAGAGTTGCGGTAGAACAGAGAGAGGGGATCTAAAACTGCTGGGAAGAGTTGCGGTAGAACAGAGAGACTGGATCTAAAACTGCTGGGAAGAGTTGCGGTCGAACAGAGAGAGGGGATCTAAAACTGCTGGGAAGAGTTGCGGTAGAACAGAGAGACTGGATCTAAAACTGCTGGGAAGAGTTGCGGTAGAACAGAGACGGGATCTAAAACTGCTGGGAAGAGTTGCGGTAGAACAGAGAGACTGGATCTAAAACTGCTGGGAAGAGTTGCGGTAGAACAGAGACGGGATCTAAAACTGCTGGGAAGAGTTGCGGTAAAACAGAGAGACGGGATCTACAACTGCTGGGAAGAGTTGCGGTAGAACAGAGAGACTGGATCTAAAACTGCTGGGAAGAGTTGTGGTAGAACAGAGAGAGGGGATCTAAAACTGCTGGGAAGAGTTGCGGTAGAACAGAGAGAGGGGATCTAAAACTGCTGGGAAGAGTTGCGGTAGAACAGAGACTGGATATAAAACTGCTGGGAAGAGTTGCGGTAGAACAGAGAGAGGGGATCTAAAACTGCTGGGAAGAGTTGCGGTAGAACAGAGAGACTGGATCTAAAAATGTTGGGAAGAGTTGCGGTAGAACAGAGAGACTGGATCTAAAACTGTTGGGAAGAGCTGCGGTAGAACAGAGAGACTGGATCTAAAACTGCTGGGAAGAGTTGCGGTAGAACAGAGAGACGGGATCTAAAACTGCTGGGAAGAGTTGCGGTAGAACAGAGAGACTGGATTTAAAACTGCTGGGAAGAGCTGCGGTAGAACAGAGACACTGGATCTAAAACTGTTGGGAAGAGTTGCGGTAGAACAGAGAGACGGGATCTAAAACTACAGGGAAGAGTTGCGGTAGAACAGAGAGACTGGATCTAAAACTGCTGGGAAGAGCTGCGGTAGAACAGAGAGAGGGGATCTAAAACTGCTGGGAAGAGCTGTGGTAGAACAGAGAGAGGCGATGCAAAACTGTTGGGAAGAGTTGCGGTAGAACAGAGACTGGATCTAAAACTGTTGGGAAGAGTTGCGGTAGAACAGAGAGATGGGATCTAAAACTGCTGGGAAGAGCTGCGGTAGAACAGAGAGACTGCATCTAAAACTGTTGGGACGAGTTGCGGTAGAACAGAGAGACGGGATCTAAAACTGCTGGGAAGAGTTGCGGTAGAACAGAGAGACTGGATCTAGGATCTAAAACTGCTGGGAAGAGCTGCGGTAGAACAGAGAGACGGGATCTAAAACTGCTGGGAAGAGTTGCGGTAGAACAGAGAGACTGGATCTAAAACTGTTGTGAAGAGTTGCGGTAGAACAGAGAGACTGGATCTAAAACTGTTGGGAAGAGTTGCGGTAGAACAGAGAGACTGGATCTAAAACTGCTGGGAAGAGTTGCAGTAGAACAGAGACTGGATATAAAACTGCTGGGAAGAGTTGCGGTAGAACAGAGAGACTGGATCTAAAACTGCTGGGAAGAGTTGCGGTAGAACAGAGACTGGATCTAAAACTGCTGGGAAGAGTTGCGGTAGAACAGAGAGACTGGATCTAAAACTGCTGGGAAGAGTTGCGGTAGAACAGAGACTGGATCTAAAACTGTTGGGAAGAGTTGCGGTAGAACAGAGAGACGGGATCTAAAACTGCTGGGAAGAGTTGCGGTAGAACAGAGAGACTGGATCTAAAACTGCTGGGAAGAGCTGCGGTAGAACAGAGAGACGGGATCTAAAACTGCTGGGAAGAGTTGCGGTAGAACAGAGAGACTAGATCTAAAACTGCTGGGAAGATCTGCGGTAGAACAGAGAGACTGGATCTAAAACTGTTGGGAAGAGTTGCGGTAGAACAGAGAGACGGGATCTAAAACTGCTGGGAAGAGTTGCGGTAGAACAGAGAGACGGGATCTAAAACTGCTGGGAAGAGTTGCGGTACAACAGAGAGATGGGATCTAAAACTGCTGGGAAGAGCTGCGGTAGAACAGAGAGACTGCATCTAAAACTTTTGGGACGAGTTGCGGTAGAACAGAGAGACGGGATCTAAAACTGCTGGGAAGAGTTGCGGTAGAACAGAGAGACTGGATCTAGGATCTAAAACTGCTGGGAAGAGCTGCGGTAGAACAGAGAGACGGGATCTAAAACTGCTGGGAAGAGTTGCGGTAGAACAGAGAGACTGGATCTAAAACTGTTGTGAAGAGTTGCGGTAGAACAGAGAGACTGGATCTAAAACTGTTGGGAAGAGTTGCGGTAGAACAGAGAGACTGGATCTAAAACTGCTGGGAAGAGTTGCGGTAGAACAGAGACTGGATATAAAACTGCTGGGAAGAGTTGCGGTAGAACAGAGAGACTGCATCTAAAACTGTTGGGACGAGTTGCGGTAGAACAGAGAGACTGGATCTAAAACTGCTGTTGAAGAGTTGCAGTAGAACAGAGAGACTGGATCTAAAACTGCTGGGAAGAGTTGCGGTAGAACAGAGACTGGATCTAAAACTGCTGGGAAGAGTTGCGGTAGAACAGAGAGACTGGATCTAAAACTGCTGGGAAGAGTTGCGGTAGAACAGAGACTGGATCTAAAACTGTTGGGAAGAGTTGCGGTAGAACAGAGAGACGGGATCTAAAACTGCTGGGAAGAGTTGCGGTAGAACAGAGAGACTGGATCTAAAACTGCTGGGAAGAGCTGCGGTAGAACAGAGAGACGGGATCTAAAACTGCTGGGAAGAGTTGCGGTAGAACAGAGAGACTAGATCTAAAACTGCTGGGAAGATCTGCGGTAGAACAGAGAGACTGGATCTAAAACTGTTGGGAAGAGTTGCGGTAGAACAGAGAGACGGGATCTAAAACTGCTGGGAAGAGTTGCGGTAGAACAGAGAGACGGGATCTAAAACTGCTGGGAAGAGTTGTGGTAGAACAGAGAGACGGGATCTACAACTGCTGGGAAGAGTTGCGGTAGAACAGAGAGACTGGATCTAAAACTGTTGGGAAGAGCTGCGGTAGAACAGAAAGAGGGGATCTAAAACTGTTGGGAAGAGCTGCGGTAGAACAGAGAGAGGGGATCTAAAACTGCTGGGAAGATCTGCGGTAGAACAGAGAGACTGGATCTAAAACTGCTGGGAAGAGCTGGGGTAGAACAGAGAGACTGGATCTAAAACTGTTGGGAAGAGCTGCGGTAGAACAGAAAGAGGGGATCTAAAACTGTTGGGAAGAGCTGCGGTAGAACAGAGAGAGGGGATCTAAAACTGTTGGGAAGAGCTGGGGTAGAACAGAGAGACTGGATCTAAAACTGTTGGGAAGAGCTGCGGTAGAACAGAAAGAGGGGATCTAAAACTGTTGGGAAGAGCTGCGGTAGAACAGAGAGAGGGGATCTAAAACTGCTGGGAAGATCTGCGGTAGAACAGAGAGACTGGATCTAAAACTGCTGGAAAGAGTTGCGGTAGAACAGAGAGACGGGATCTAAAACTGCTGGGAAGAGTTGCGGTAGAACAGAGAGACGGGATCTAAAACTGCTGGGAAGAGTTGCGGTAGAACAGAGAGACGGGATCTAAAACTGTTGGGAAGAGCTGCGGTAGAACAGAGAGACTGGATCTAAAACTGTTGGGAAGAGCTGCGGTAGAACAGAGAGACTGGATCTAAAACTGTTGGGAAGAGCTGCGGTAGAACAGAAAGAGGGGATCTAAAACTGTTGGGAAGAGCTGCGGTAGAACAGAGAGAGGGGATCTAAAACTGCTGGGAAGAGTTGCGGTAGAACAGAGAGACTGGATCTAAAACTGCTGGGAAGAGTTGCGGTAGAACAGAGAGACTGGATCTAAAACTGCTGGGAAGAGTTGCGGTAGAACAGAGAGACTGGATCTAAAACTGTTGGGAAGAGCTGCGGTAGAACAGAGAGACTGGATCTAAAACTGTTGGGAAGAGCTGCGGTAGAACAGAGAGACTGGATCTAAAACTGCTGGGAAGAGTTGCGGTAGAACAGAGAGACTGGATCTAAAACTGCTGGGAAGAGTTGCGGTGGAACAGAGAGACTGGATCTAAAACTGCTGGGAAGAGTTGCGGTAGAACAGAGACTGGATCTAAAACTACTGGGAAGAGTTGCGGTAGAACAGAGAGAGGGGATCTAAAACTGCTGGGAAGAGTTGCGGTAGAACAGAGACTGGATATAAAACTGCTGGGAAGAGTTGCGGTAGAACAGAGAGACTGCATCTAAAACTGTTGGGACGAGTTGCGGTAGAACAGAGAGACTGGATCTAAAACTGCTGGGAAGAGTTGCGGTAGAACAGAGAGACTGGATCTAAAACTGCTGGGAAGAGTTGCGGTAGAACAGAGACTGGATCTAAAACTGCTGGGAAGAGTTGCGGTAGAACAGAGAGACTGGATCTAAAACTGCTGGGAAGAGTTGCGGTAGAACAGAGACTGGATCTAAAACTGTTGGGAAGAGTTGCGGTAGAACAGAGAGACGGGATCTAAAACTGCTGGGAAGAGTTGCGGTAGAACAGAGAGACTGGATCTAAAACTGCTGGGAAGAGCTGCGGTAGAACAGAGAGACGGGATCTAAAACTGCTGGGAAGAGTTGCGGTAGAACAGAGAGACTAGATCTAAAACTGCTGGGAAGATCTGCGGTAGAACAGAGAGACTGGATCTAAAACTGTTGGGAAGAGTTGCGGTAGAACAGAGAGACGGGATCTAAAACTGCTGGGAAGAGTTGCGGTAGAACAGAGAGACGGGATCTAAAACTGCTGGGAAGAGTTGCGGTACAACAGAGAGATGGGATCTAAAACTGCTGGGAAGGGCTGCGGTAGAACAGAGAGACTGCATCTAAAACTGTTGGGACGAGTTGCGGTAGAACAGAGAGACGGGATCTAAAACTGCTGGGAAGAGTTGCGGTAGAACAGAGAGACTGGATCTAGGATCTAAAACTGCTGGGAAGAGCTGCGGTAGAACAGAGAGACGGGATCTAAAACTGCTGGGAAGAGTTGCGGTAGAACAGAGAGACTGGATCTAAAACTGTTGTGAAGAGTTGCGGTAGAACAGAGAGACTGGATCTAAAACTGTTGGGAAGAGTTGCGGTAGAACAGAGAGACTGGATCTAAAACTGCTGGGAAGAGTTGCGGTAGAACAGAGACTGGATATAAAACTGCTGGGAAGAGTTGCGGTAGAACAGAGAGACTGCATCTAAAACTGTTGGGACGAGTTGCGGTAGAACAGAGAGACTGGATCTAAAACTGCTGGGAAGAGTTGCGGTAGAACAGAGAGACTGGATCTAAAACTGCTGGGAAGAGTTGCGGTAGAACAGAGACTGGATCTAAAACTGCTGGGAAGAGTTGCGGTAGAACAGAGAGACTGGATCTAAAACTGCTGGGAAGAGTTGCGGTAGAACAGAGACTGGATCTAAAACTGTTGGGAAGAGTTGCGGTAGAACAGAGAGACGGGATCTAAAACTGCTGGGAAGAGTTGCGGTAGAACAGAGAGACTGGATCTAAAACTGCTGGGAAGAGCTGCGGTAGAACAGAGAGACGGGATCTAAAACTGCTGGGAAGAGTTGCGGTAGAACAGAGAGACTAGATCTAAAACTGCTGGGAAGATCTGCGGTAGAACAGAGAGACTGGATCTAAAACTGTTGGGAAGAGTTGCGGTAGAACAGAGAGACGGGATCTAAAACTGCTGGGAAGAGTTGCGGTAGAACAGAAAGACGGGATCTAAAACTGCTGGGAAGAGTTGCGGTAGAACAGAGAGACGGGATCTACAACTGCTGGGAAGAGTTGCGGTAGAACAGAGAGACTGGATCTAAAACTGTTGGGAAGAGCTGCGGTAGAACAGAGAGACTGGATCTAAAACTGTTGGGAAGAGCTGCGGTAGAACAGAAAGAGGGGATCTAAAACTGTTGGGAAGAGCTGCGGTAGAACAGAGAGAGGGGATCTAAAACTGCTGGGAAGATCTGCGGTAGAACAGAGAGACTGGATCTAAAACTGCTGGGAAGAGCTGGGGTAGAACAGAGAGACTGGATCTAAAACTGTTGGGAAGAGCTGCGGTAGAACAGAAAGAGGGGATCTAAAACTGTTGGGAAGAGCTGCGGTAGAACAGAGAGAGGGGATCTAAAACTGTTGGGAAGAGCTGGGGTAGAACAGAGAGACTGGATCTAAAACTGTTGGGAAGAGCTGCGGTAGAACAGAAAGAGGGGATCTAAAACTGTTGGGAAGAGCTGTGGTAGAACAGAGAGAGGGGATCTAAAACTGCTGGGAAGATCTGCGGTAGAACAGAGAGACTGGATCTAAAACTGCTGGAAAGAGTTGCGGTAGAACAGAGAGACGGGATCTAAAACTGCTGGGAAGAGTTGCGGTAGAACAGAGAGACGGGATCTAAAACTGCTGGGAAGAGTTGCGGTAGAACAGAGAGACGGGATCTAAAACTGTTGGGAAGAGCTGCGGTAGAACAGAGAGACTGGATCTAAAACTGTTGGGAAGAGCTGCGGTAGAACAGAGAGACTGGATCTAAAACTGTTGGGAAGAGCTGCGGTAGAACAGAAAGAGGGGATCTAAAACTGTTGGGAAGAGCTGCGGTAGAACAGAGAGAGGGGATCTAAAACTGCTGGGAAGAGTTGCGGTAGAACAGAGAGACTGGATCTAAAACTGCTGGGAAGAGTTGCGGTAGAACAGAGAGACTGGATCTAAAACTGCTGGGAAGAGTTGCGGTAGAACAGAGAGACTGGATCTAAAACTGTTGGGAAGAGCTGCGGTAGAACAGAGAGACTGGATCTAAAACTGTTGGGAAGAGCTGCGGTAGAACAGAGAGACTGGATCTAAAACTGCTGGGAAGAGTTGCGGTAGAACAGAGAGACTGGATCTAAAACTGCTGGGAAGAGTTGCGGTGGAACAGAGAGACTGGATCTAAAACTGCTGGGAAGAGTTGCGGTAGAACAGAGACTGGATCTAAAACTACTCGGAAGAGTTGCGGTAGAACAGAGAGAGGGGATCTAAAACTGCTGGGAAGAGTTGCGGTAGAAAA
Organism: Scardinius erythrophthalmus; assembly: GCF_964197995.2. Classification (NCBI taxonomy): domain Eukaryota; kingdom Metazoa; phylum Chordata; class Actinopteri; order Cypriniformes; family Leuciscidae; genus Scardinius; species Scardinius erythrophthalmus. Next base: position 50,462,348 of record NC_138226.1, read on the forward strand.
GAGAGACTGGATCTAAAACTGCTGGGAAGAATTGCGGTAGAACAGAGAGAGGGGATCTAAAACTGCTGGGAAGAGTTGCGGTAGAAAAGAGAGACTGGATCTAAAACTGTTGGGAAGAGTTGCGGTAGAACAGAGAGAGGGGATCTAAAACTGTTGGGAAGAGTTGCGGTAGAATAGAGAGACTGGATCTAAAAATGTTGGGAAGAGTTGCGGTAGAAAAGAGAGAGGGGATCTAAAACTGTTGGGAAGAGTTGCGGTAGAACAGAGAGAGGGGATCTAAAACTGTTGGGAAGAGTTGCGGTAGAACAGAGAGAGGGGATCTAAAACTGCTGGGAAGAGTTGCGGTAGAACAGAGAGACTGGATCTAAAACTGCTGGGAAGAGTTGCGGTCGAACAGAGAGAGGGGATCTAAAACTGCTGGGAAGAGTTGCGGTAGAACAGAGAGACTGGATCTAAAACTGCTGGGAAGAGTTGCGGTAGAACAGAGAAGGGATCTAAAACTGCTGGGAAGAGTTGCGGTAGAACAGAGACGGGATCTAAAACTGCTGGGAAGAGTTGCGGTAGAACAGAGAGACTGGATCTAAAACTGCTGGGAAGAGTTGCGGTAGAACAGAGACGGGATCTAAAACTGCTGGGAAGAGTTGCGGTAAAACAGAGAGACGGGATCTACAACTGCTGGGAAGAGTTGCGGTAGAACAGAGAGACTGGATCTAAAACTGCTGGGAAGAGTTGTGGTAGAACAGAGAGAGGGGATCTAAAACTGCTGGGAAGAGTTGCGGTAGAACAGAGAGAGGGGATCTAAAACTGCTGGGAAGAGTTGCGGTAGAACAGAGACTGGATATAAAACTGCTGGGAAGAGTTGCGGTAGAACAGAGAGAGGGGATCTAAAACTGCTGGGAAGAGTTGCGGTAGAACAGAGAGACTGGATCTAAAAATGTTGGGAAGAGTTGCGGTAGAACAGAGAGACTGGATCTAAAACTGTTGGGAAGAGCTGCGGTAGAACAGAGAGACTGGATCTAAAACTGCTGGGAAGAGTTGCGGTAGAACAGAGAGACGGGATCTAAAACTGCTGGGAAGAGTTGCGGTAGAACAGAGAGACTGGATTTAAAACTGCTGGGAAGAGCTGCGGTAGAACAGAGAGACTGGATCTACAACTGCTGGGAAGAGTTGCGGTAGAACAGAGAGACTGGATCTAAAACTGCTGGGAAGAGTTGCGGTAGAACAGAGAGACGGGATCTAAAACTGCTGGGAAGAGTTGCGGTAGAACAGAGAGACTGGATCTTCAACTGCTGGGAAGAGTTGCGGTAGAACAGAGAGACTGGATCTAAAACTGTTGGGAAGAGCTGCAGTAAAACAGAGAGACTGGATCTACAACTGCTGGGAAGAGTTGCGGTAGAACAGAGAGAGGGGATCTAAAACTGCTGGGAAGAGTTGCAGTAGAACAGAGAGAGGGGATCTAAAACTGTTGGGAAGAGTTGCGGTAGAAAAGAGAGAGGGGATCTAAAACTGTTGGGAAGAGTTGCGGTAGAACAGAGAGAGGGGATCTAAAACTGCTGGGAAGAGTTGCGGTAGAACAGAGAGACTGGATCTAAAACTGCTGGGAAGAGTTGCGGTAGAACAGAGAGACTGGATCTAAAACTGCTGGGAAGAGTTGCGGTAGAACAGAGACGGGATCTAAAACTGCTGGGAAGAGTTGCGGTAGAACGGAGACTGGATCTAAACCTTTCAGCTTAATGCATTTGTCACTTTAATAAAGCCACTCAACTACAGGCCTGACAGCTGTATTCTGCTGCTGTGTGGCCACTGTTTCCCATCATGCACTGCTGCCTACATCATCAACACCAGGCCTTCCTTGCTTTCAAGGTCAGCAGCCATACTCATCATGCACAGGGAAATGAATTATTCACCTCTCTCTGCTCATTCCAGTCCTCTCCCTGAGCATCTAAATAGGCTCCCAGTGCAGAAGGGCAGATATAACACAATACTGCAGACAGCCACGGTTATGACTGGCTAACACACAGGAAAAATTATCAGTGCCCCTCACTATTGCATGCAACATTATCCATAAATATATACCTGTCATTTACAGCCAAATTATTATTGATTAGTTTCCACAACGCATGCCTGAAGTGTCAGCAGAGATTGTGTCAACAAGACCCCCTCCTGTGAAGGCCTCATCGACACGACAGCCATCGGCACTGATCCCCAACAAACCCGTCTCAATACCGGCGTGACTCTGATCTTCAACCAGATGGAACTGGATAATATTCTGAATATTCTGATCCAATCTGACTTCTGACCTGTAATGCTGCCTGAATCATAATCACACACTGTTCGCTCATTGGCCAGGAGAACTATTCTCCCAAGGTTTTTTCTCCATTCTGTCACTGATGGAGTTTTGGTTCCTTGCCACTATCGCCTTTTTCCACCTTTGTTGCAATTGGCTTTTGTCTTGCTTAGTTGGGGACATTAAATGTAATATTTATTCAACAATATTATTGATCTCCTGCATTGACACCATTATATGAGAACTGAACTGAGCTGGACGATGACATCACGGTTTTCTCCAGAGCGGCTATATATATTAACTAAATTAATAACTTTTTTACCACAAAATGAAACATATTTAAGCTGGACTGTGATGCTATTTTCTTCTGGAAACAAACTTAGTTGCATTTTCCTGTTATCTCTGTAAAGCTGCTTTGAAACACTGTTTTGTAAAAAGCGCTATATAAATAAAGGTGACTTCACTTACTGTTGGCGATGTGGCTGCAGTCAGATCCGAGACACCTGGCATTGCTTCATCTTTCAACAAGTTTCTTCCAGAACCCTGCAATATATTGTACCTGGTTAATAATCTGAGGTGAGATGCTCTGAACAAACATATAATCCTCTGACGAGATCTGGGACATCTTTCAAGTTGAGATGAAATGGAAGCGTTGGATCCCTTCTTCCTTATTGTGACGTACATCACAGTGTAACAGATCATGGAAAAAGAAATGAACGTAGGATGAGACTTGGTTCTGTCCATGGGTTGTTGATTGGAAGTGTTAGAAGGCACTCAGAAGTGTGAGCAGATGTTGATTGGATGATGAGATGTGGGCGTGGCACTCAGAAGTGTGTGCAGATGTTGATTGGATGATGAGATGTGGGCGTGGCACTCAGAAGTGTGAGCAGATGTTGATTGGATGATGAGATGTGGGCGTGGCACTCAGAAGTGTGTGCAGATGTTAACTGGATGATGAGATGTGGGCGTGGCACTCAGAAGTGTGTGCAGATGTTGACTGGATGATGAGATGTGGGCGTGGCACTCAGAAGTGTGTGCAGATGTTGATTGGACGATGAGATGTGGGCGTGGCACTCAGAAGTGTGTGCAGATGTTGATTGGACGATGAGATGTGGGCGTGGCACTCAGAAGTGTGTGCAGATGTTGATTGGATGATGAGATGTGGGCGTGGCACTCAGAAGTGTGTGCAGATGTTGATTGGATGATGAGATGTGGATGTGGCACTCAGAAGTGTGTGCAAATGTTGATTGGATGATGAGATGTGGGCGTGGCACTCAGAAGTGTGTGCAGATGTTGATTGGATGATGAGATGTGGGCGTGGCACTCAGAAGTGTGTGCAGATGTTGATTGGATGATGAGATGTGGGCGTGGCACTCAGAAGTGTGTGCAGATGTTGATTGAATGATGAGATGTGGGCATGGCACTCAGAAGTGTGTGCAGATGTTGATTGGATAATGAGATGTGGGCGTGGCACTCAGAAGTGTGTGCAGATGTTAACTGGATGATGAGATGTGGGCGTGGCACTCAGAAGTGTGTGCAGATGTTGATTGGATGATGAGATGTGGGCGTGGCACTCAGAAGTGTGTGCAGATGTTGATTGGATGATGAGATGTGGGCGTGGCACTCAGAAGTGTGTGCAGCTCTTGATTGGATGATGAGATGTGGGCGTGGCACTCAGAAGTATGTGCAGCTGTTGATTGGATGATGAGATGTGGGCGTGGCACTCAGAAGTGTGTGCAGATGTTGATTGAATGATGAGATGTGGGCATGGCACTCAGAAGTGTGTGCAGATGTTGATTGGATAATGAGATGTGGGCGTGGCACTCAGAAGTGTGTGCAGATGTTGATTGGATAATGAGATGTGGGCGTGGCACTCAGAAGTGTGTGCAGCTGTTGATTGGATGATGAGATGTGGGCGTGGCACTCAGAAGTGTGTGCAGATGTTGATTGGATGATGAGATGTGGGCGTGGCACTCAGAAGTGTGTGCAGCTGTTGATTGGATAATGAGATGTGGGCGTGGCACTCAGAAGTGTGTGCAGATGTTGATTGGATGATGAGATGTGGGCATGGCACTCAGAAGTGTGTGCAGCTCTTGATTGGATGATGAGATGTGGGCGTGGCACTCAGAAGTATGTGCAGCTGTTGATTGGATGATGAGATGTGGGCGTGGCACTCAGAAGTGTGTGCAGATGTTAACTGGATGATGAGATGTGGGCGTGGCACTCAGAAGTGTGTGCAGATGTTGACTGGATGATGAGATGTGGGCGTGGCACTCAGAAGTGTGTGCAGATGTTGATTGGACGATGAGATGTGGGCGTGGCACTCAGAAGTGTGTGCAGATGTTGATTGGACGATGAGATGTGGGCGTGGCACTCAGAAGTGTGTGCAGATGTTGATTGGATGATGAGATGTGGGCGTGGCACTCAGAAGTGTGTGCAGATGTTGATTGGATGATGAGATGTGGATGTGGCACTCAGAAGTGTGTGCAAATGTTGATTGGATGATGAGATGTGGGCGTGGCACTCAGAAGTGTGTGCAGATGTTGATTGGATGATGAGATGTGGGCGTGGCACTCAGAAGTGTGTGCAGATGTTGATTGGATGATGAGATGTGGGCGTGGCACTCAGAAGTGTGTGCAGATGTTGATTGAATGATGAGATGTGGGCATGGCACTCAGAAGTGTGTGCAGATGTTGATTGGATAATGAGATGTGGGCGTGGCACTCAGAAGTGTGTGCAGATGTTAACTGGATGATGAGATGTGGGCGTGGCACTCAGAAGTGTGTGCAGATGTTGATTGGATGATGAGATGTGGGCGTGGCACTCAGAAGTGTGTGCAGATGTTGATTGGATGATGAGATGTGGGCGTGGCACTCAGAAGTGTGTGCAGCTCTTGATTGGATGATGAGATGTGGGCGTGGCACTCAGAAGTATGTGCAGCTGTTGATTGGATGATGAGATGTGGGCGTGGCACTCAGAAGTGTGTGCAGATGTTGATTGAATGATGAGATGTGGGCATGGCACTCAGAAGTGTGTGCAGATGTTGATTGGATAATGAGATGTGGGCGTGGCACTCAGAAGTGTGTGCAGATGTTGATTGGATAATGAGATGTGGGCGTGGCACTCAGAAGTGTGTGCAGCTGTTGATTGGATGATGAGATGTGGGCGTGGCACTCAGAAGTGTGTGCAGATGTTGATTGGATGATGAGATGTGGGCGTGGCACTCAGAAGTGTGTGCAGCTGTTGATTGGATAATGAGATGTGGGCGTGGCACTCAGAAGTGTGTGCAGATGTTGATTGGATGATGAGATGTGGGCATGGCACTCAGAAGTGTGTGCAGCTCTTGATTGGATGATGAGATGTGGGCGTGGCACTCAGAAGTATGTGCAGCTGTTGATTGGATGATGAGATGTGGGCGTGGCACTCAGAAGTGTGTGCAGCTGTTGATTGGATGAATCATAAACTGTTCTTTCCTGTTGGACAGGCCTATATGTTATGATGAAATTATGTGATGCATGAATTTAACTACTTCAATCACAGCAGTATTTTCACTGATTTGTTGAAGTTCCAGCCTTGTAAACATGTAATAATTATCATGTCAACATAAAGCACTGACAAATAAGCCTGGTGTAAACATTAATATGAAAGTCAGTAACAAATCACACAAACTAAAGTGCAGATTGCAGAAATATAAAAACAAATCTGTGGCTTTAACACACTCAGTATAATGCAAAGTCACTGTAATAAACATATGACATGTAAACGTGGATTGCACTTTTTAAGCACGATCTGTGAACTTTACTAGACATAAGAAACATAAATAAAGCATATATTATCTCCTTGACCTCCAGTCAGTAACGTAACACACAAAGCGCAAGAAAATAATATCAAATGATAATATCAGACTACTGTTAGTAGACTGGAAGAGGCTTAGTCTAACACAGGGGTGGGCAAACTTTTTGGCTCAAGGGCCACACTGGGTTTTAAAATTTGACAGAGGGCCGGCCCAGTAGCAGATTATGAAGCACAATCTCATGAAAGTGCGTATCTATACCACGAATTTTATTTCTCATGCCATTATACGACAAAAAGTTTTTTTTTTTTTTTTCGTGAATGTGCTACGCACTGTAAACCCCTTGGTTAGGATTAGGGATGTGGAGTGCGTGCCTATTACATGCCATAAAGTGTGTATCATATGCACGCGAAATTTGCGTATCATAAGCACTACAAATACAATTCGTGGTATTCGCACTTTCATGAGATCGGGCTGAGCAAACAGACATTTACGTTGTGGCAACGTCTGCGCGAAATTCAACAACTGAGAGACGATATTCTGACAATACATTTTTTTATGTTAGATATCCCCCATTTAGCATGTTATGTCTTGAATGTTAATTTTTAATTAGTCAGATGTTAGATAGCCTATACTTTTTAAATATTGTTTATTCTTATTATTATTTAATGGGCCTAACAGTAAATTAGAAACAAAATACCAGCAAGTGTACACTTAGAAGAGTAAAAATGACAGAAGCTTACGTTAATTAACCTTTATCAAAACTGCATGGCAATTTGCACTTCCAAAAGTCATACATTTGTGGAAAAAAAAACGAAATAAACGAATACAAATTTATTTTAAGAATAATAAATTAAAAAATAAAAAGCAAAGGCAGATCAGAACATTTAATGAAAAAAAAACGGGTTCTGTAGCACTACATGGCAGACACGAGCGTAGTCGAAAGCCGGGCGATAAAGGTCGATAAACGGAATCAGTCAGGATACATCCACAAATCCAGAGGAGCTAAATAACTAATATTTAAAATAACTAAAACTAAATAGCAGACAAATCAAAGGAAAAACTAAGGTGTGCAAGCGGTTACCAAACATTTTTTTTCTCTGTGAGCTTCCAAAAAAGGAAAAAACATTAACGTGCAACCAGTCTATGCGCTTAAGTCGCTGTCTGTTTGGTTTCCATGGTGACGCGTCATTGCTTGTTACGTGACGCACCGCAGCCACAACAGTGCTGAATGAACGATGATCAGCTTTTATGTCATTTTCCCTTTTTTACATTTGTTAGCTATGGCATGCATGCAATATCTGATATTCCGATTGTCAAATATATGCAACGCAATATATAAGGCAAAGTATTGCAAGAAAAAATGTAAAATTAATGCGATCTTAAGACAATTTTTTAAATACTCGGCGGGCCGGATTAAACAGCCTAACGGGCCGTATGTGGCCCGCGGGCCGTAGTTTGCCCACCCCTGGTCTAACAGAAAGTTCACTAGTGGTTTAGTTGCAGAAAACCCCTTGTGGTGGTGAAGTCCTGCAGTCCGTGAGGAACAGATCGCTAACGGCGGGTTCCTGAGGGAATTACTGTAGGAAATCCAAACACTGTAACTCACAATGACAAGAAAATGTGCTTTGTAAAATAAAGGAAAAACCAGGATGCGCTTTCTGCCATTTCGGTCTCTGGTAACTAGCCTGACTACGTCAGACTTCGTACTTCCGCTCAATTTCAGTTCGCTTCTGTACTCTGTTTTCCTCCGGCCTGAAAACAGCCGGGCCAATCAACGAACAGAGGGCGGGCCGAGAGCCGTGACGTAGATGCTGATTGTACCGTGGATGCGTAGATTTACTTCACATAATCTGCAAAAGTCGCGCACAGCCATGTTCACTCCGGTATTTCGCTCGACGGTTTTGTTTTCGCATCATACATGTGTTTACAGTGGAAGTTAGATGCGGCTGATACGCATAACACACGCCATAACCAAACGTTATGTGATTGGCTTACGGGTAACCAATGATTTTAAACTTCAGACAAGCGCCCCCCGCGAGAAAGAAAACGCTTTTCAATTATGCCATGCCAGACTCTGTCTACGAAGCAAAGCGAAGTAGCAGAGTTTGGTATTACCAGGCTATCTGTTAACTAGAGCACGCCAAAAAATAAAGCGCAGTTTATTGACATGACAACAAATCAAACACCTGAACACAGAGGAAAGAAACACCTGAACACAGAGGAGTGGAACACCTGAACACAGAGGAGAGGAACACCTGAACACAGAGGAGAGGAACACCTGAACACAGAGGAGAGGAACACCTGAACACAGAGGAGAGGAACACCTGAACACAGAGGAGAGGAACACCTGAACACAGAGGAGTGGAACACCTGAACACAGAGGAGAGGAACACCTGAACACAGAGGAGAGGAACACCTGAACACAGAGGAGAGGAACACCTGAACACAGAGGAGAGGAACACCTGAACACAGAGGAGAGGAACACCTGAACACAGAGGAGAGGAACACCTGAACACAGAGGAGAGGAACACCTGAACACAGAGGAGTGGAACACCTGAACACAGAGGAGAGGAACACCTGAACACAGAGGAGAGGAACACCTGAACACAGAGGAGAGGAACACCTGAACACAGAGGAGAGGAACACCTGAACACAGAGGAGAGGAACACCTGAACACAGAGGAGAGGAACACCTGAACACAGAGGAGAGGAACACCTGAACACAGAGGAGAGGAACACCTGAACACAGAGGAGAGGAACACCTGAACACAGAGGAGAGGAACACCTGAACACAGAGGAGAGGAACACCTGAACACAGAGGAGAGGAACACCTGAACACAGAGGAGAGGAACACCTGAACACAGAGGAGAGGAACACCTGAACACAGAGGAGAGGAACACCTGAACACAGAGGAGAGAAACACCTGAACACAGAGGAGAGGAACACCTGAACACAGAGGAGAGGAACACCTGAACACAGAGGAGAGGAACACCTGAACACAGAGGAGTGGAACACCTGAACACAGAGGAGAGGAACACCTGAACACAGAGGAGAGGAACACCTGAACACAGAGGAGAGGAACACCTGAACACAGAGGAGAGGAACACCTGAACACAGAGGAGAGGAACACCTGAACACAGAGGAGAGGAACACCTGAACACAGAGGAGAGGAACACCTGAACACAGAGGAGTGGAACACCTGAACACAGAGGAGAGAAACACCTGAACACAGAGGAGAGGAACACCTGAACACAGAGGAGAGGAACACCTGAACACAGAGGAGAGGAACACCTGAACACAGAGGAGAGGAACACCTGAACACAGAGGAGTGGAACACCTGAACACAGAGGAGAGAAACACCTGAACACAGAGGAGAGGAACACCTGAACACAGAGGAGAGGAACACCTGAACACAGAGGAGAGGAACACCTGAACACAGAGGAGTGGAACACCTGAACACAGAGGAGAGAAACACCTGAACACAGAGGAGAGGAACACCTGAACACAGAGGAGAGGAACACCTGAACACAGAGGAGAGAAACACCTGAACACAGAGGAGAGGAACACCTGAACACAGAGGAGTGGAACACCTGAACACAGAGGAGAGGAACACCTGAACACAGAGGAGAGAAACACCTGAACACAGAGGAGAGGAACACCTGAACACAGAGGAGAGGAACACCTGAACACAGAGGAGAGGAACACCTGAACACAGAGGAGAGGAACACCTGAACACAGAGGAGAGGAACACCTGAGGCATCGTTCACATCCGAGACTGTGAAGCGTCAGTGCCAGAGCCGGATCTACAGGAGACAAACTCCTCAAACCACAGCAGGAGTCGACACTGGCATCTGGGATTACAGCAAACTGGACAAACCAGTGCATAGTTATGTTTATATGACGATAAAGGGAGCGCACTGTGTACTTATACACACACACACAAGTGACATTTGTTTAATAAGCATTTTGTTTTTGTGCTTTTAAGAGGACCCGCATCCACATATGCTGCAGTTTTAGGAGTTACATCTGCATGTCAATTATGAAACGGAATGACAGACGTGTTAGGCCTAATGCAGATTAATATAGAAATATATATATAAATATATTAATATAAAAATTAATAATATAAAATGCTGTTGCAATAACTTATACATCTTGTAAATTATCTTACTGTTTCTGTCGTTCAGAAGACTTCATTTCACCGTCAACAGTTCAGCTACATTATTAATTATTCGAGTCCCTTGTCAAAAAATCCTAAAGGATTCCAATAAGAAAATTGTACAGGATTCTAATTAGAATTTCTATCATATTTTGGAACCATTCCTATAGGATTTCCAATAGGAATTGTCCTATAGGACTATACATAAATATCCTATAGGATTCCGATAGAAATTGTCTTAAAGGACAATACATAAATATCCTTTAGGATTTTCTACAGGATTTTAATGGGATCCAATTGGGTCACTACTCCGATTTATATGAGATTTCCTTTTTTTTTTTAAGAATCCTAAAGGTGCACTTTACTAATGTTTTTCTTTTACTAATAGTAGTTTTTTGATTGTGTCTTGCAGTTTGCTCACCAAACTCACCTCAATGTAGACATTGTTCACTGTTTAATGTATGTTGTGCAACCTGCAGTCACATTATAAACAACATGGCAGGTGATTTGGGAAATAAAAACAACAAATGCATTTTCTGTTATTTTAATTTCATTAGTATTTTATTTATTCATTTCTTCTTTCATAACTAATGAATTTATGACTTTTTACAAGATTATATTCATAACAGACTTACACACACATACACTCAAACACACTTTCTCAGACACACACACACACACACACACACACACACACACACACACACACACACACACACACAACGATAACTGAAATACAACATTAAACATATCCTGAACAAATCAGTCTGATTCACACAAACTCGCATACGCACACACTCACACAAACACACACACACACACAAACACACACACACACACACACACACCAATTGTGAAATGCAATATTAAACATCCTGAACAAATCAGTTTGATTCAAACAAACTCACACACAATCATTGTGGCGCCTTTTTGACATCTTGCATTCATCGGCACATTTCTGTGAGATGGCCTTCTTAATTATACTTGCTTCAATATTGAATTTATTTTTGATGTAGGCTGTAAGGAAAGAAATAAACAGAACATGCGTTAACAAACCATAATGATTAATGAGGAATGGTATTGGGCATCTATGTTCACAATAGAACTCCTCAAGGGAAGCCTGTGCCTATATTCTTGTTCACTATCCGCTAACCCCGCTGGACCTCTGGGTTGAAAAATCGTCAATGCAAGTGAATGGGAGAAAATAATTATTTTCTGATCCCGTTTGAATTGTGCCATGAATGTGAACATATGTTGTCTTTGAATTTTTTTATATAATCTTTCGTGTAAAGAATGCTACAATTTAGCGGGTAGAAGTTGGATACGGTTAGACTTTGTGTGAGAGCACTTTGTGGACTACAACTCGACGCGTTTGAAACGTCAACACCACTCGCACACGGACACTAGCTCACGGATCCCGCTAAACATGTCTGTGTCTTTGGTGCACTTCACCGCCTTCTTTCAGGGAGAGGACAAAATCGTTGAGGTTGGTGAAAACCACGGGTAAGTCAACTTTATGGGGTGACGTCACATAGGCGACATGTAGTCTTTCTCGTTATGTCTTTTCCACAACTGCTAGCCGAAGAATCATACCATATACTGTCAAACTCGTAACATGAAAGATTATATAAAAAATTCACAGACAACATATGTTCACATACGGATGGGCGGGACTTACCAGCTCTATTACGTACTAGGGATTAGGGTTGAGAGAAAAAAATCGCTTCACCTAGCTATTGCAAAACATTTTTTTACGATTCTAAAATATTTTTTTTTATTCCAGAATCAATATTAATTCAAATTCAATTGCTTTATTTTTGTCCTTGCTTGTAGATGAGGTCGACAGAAGTTAGTCACTTTCGTTCCAACAGAACAGAGGATGAAATATGTCGTTATCTATGTGTGATAATAATACATATTATCTTGTATTTGAGTGACGTAATATCCCAAGTGGACGCGTGAAAGTCACGTGAGACTGAACACACTGAAAAGTCCTCGCGCTACTCATATGCTGAGAGAGAGATAAGACAGTAGAGCTGCACAATTCATCTTTAAAATACTGTGATCTCCATTCAAACACCCACATGATCTTCTTTAAATTTGTCTGTCTATTAAACTTTGACAAAATCACATCGCAACATTCAAAGCTGTGTTGGCTCTGCCGCTGACCCGACGAGAGTCGTCATGAAACAGCTTCACAATTTGCTTATATATGAGAATCATTTTCTATTTTGCTAGCAAAGGTGGAGTGTTTAGGCTATTAATAGGCTAAATCAGGTTATTTCAAAATACTGATAAACAACGATGCCGTTTTCACCTTGGATCTAAATGATGCGTCTGTTAAAATAAGCTCTCTTGACAATTTGTGAATGGATCACCTTGAAATTCAATTTTGATGTGGGATGTAGTTTTTTAGTCTGTTTTAAAAACATTTTCTTAGAGGAGTCCTCATTCGCATGTGTCAGTGATGTTGCAATTGTTATGCTGTGTTGATGTCGTTATGAATTTAGGCAAGGCAAATTAATTGTAGTTCCTAATATTAATTTAATAACAATACTAGCTTTATAATAATAATAGTAATAATAATTTAATACATTAATCGTAAAACAAGCTAATAATCATACTGATATCGTCAAAGCCATCTGCCATCAGTGATATCTCTGACTATCGTCGATACACGATACTTTCGTCTATCGGCACAACCCTATGCAATACATGTCGTTTTGGCTTACAAATATCGTGATAGTATCGAATCGGGAGATAGGTGTATCGTCCTAGACCTACTAGGGAGAGGCATTTTTTGTAAATTTCTCTTTTCGATAATTGACAGGTCCCAAGAAAACGAATACTCGAATACTTAATGATCTCCATTAAAATTAAGCCCGTTTTATGACACGGCCGGTATGACATATTCGGTCCGGCAAGCTTTAAATGGCAGCATACCACCTCTGCTGAGGTTACAAGCGCACCGTACTGATACTAAAATGTGACGTGAAAACACTACAGATTGCTGATTGGTCAGAGGATTTACAACACGAGACACCAAACCGCTAGATTTAAACAATCAGCAACAGCCACTGCAGTTTTATTTGTTCGCAGAATATTTATTAAATTTATTTTAAAAAAATAAAAAACATCTATTTTTAGTCGCAAATGCGAGTGAAATGCTTGCACTGTCAAGCCCAGTTGCTCTAAAGTAGATTGCTCTAAAAAGTAGATACTTTTCCAAATTCATGAGTATAATTATATCCTGTTGTTTTATATATCAAATGACAATGACAATCCCACCAAAACTTGTTTTCAGGAAAATAAGTTACTCACCAATTATGTCAGACACTTTTTGAGCCTCCAGTTGTGGCTTTGCTTCTTTGTCTTTGAAGGCATTGGAACTTTTTCCTGTGTAGCAGTGAGTTGCCAGTGTTGCTCTTCCGAAGACAGCCACCAGAAGGTCTTTTGCTGCTTTTTTTGCATCTGTCCATTTCATGTGGCCAAACTGTTCGGCACCAATGGACGTGTTGGGGCCAATTCTAACCTGAAAACAGTGATCGAACAATGAAACAGTAACAGAGTTAAAAAGTGAACTTGATAATATTTTGTTTGTTATGATGAAACCTATGAGCGTAGATTCAGAATCATCCAAGAGCAAAAGTTACTGATGCCATTGTAGAAAGCACAATATTTTTTCAGCCTGATTAATTCATTCTGTGAGTTACGACAAGACAACCCCAGGTGAATAGGGTAAAAAAAAAAATACTAAGAAACATCAAGGCAATATCACACTACCTCAGCCGGACTGAGTGGCAGACGAGCTGCTGTGTGACTGGATTTAATAGGAGAAACCTATGCTGCCGCTTTTTGCCACTCAGTTGGGGTGACCACAATCAATCCAGCCGACGGTGACGTCACACGCATACCCTATATTGACATACTTCTCCAAATGATTGATTACATTACTTGCAAACATTTTTGTAATTTTGTTTTCTGAAATGTTATGTTTAAATATGTGCTAATTTGCATATATCTCTAGAAAAATAAATCAATAAAACAAACATTGGAGGAAGTTGTCAGGATTATGTTGTGTTTACTTGTATTTTTGTTCCTTTAAAGTGTCAGATTTACAATTCTGTCTATTTTACATACCGTAATCTGTATCATGTCTCATGTAAAATGTCATTTTCGGTTTTTAGCCAAAAAGAGAAAAAAGGCTGAAAATATGAGCCAAACATAATCTAACAATTCTGACTTCTTATAATGGGCACCTATAATGCCCCTATAAAGTCTCTGATGTCCCCAGAGTGTGCATGTGAAGTTTTAGCTCAAAATACCCCACAGATATCTTTTTACAGTATGTTTAAATAGTCATTTTTTGGTGCTCAGAAAAACGCGCTGTTTTAGTGTGTGCCCTTTAAATGTAAATTGCCTGCTGCTGGACACACAGGGGGCGGAGCTTCATGAGCTTGTGCTCAGTCTCTCAGGACAATTTCATCTCACGGAATGAAGAATTTTTGACCAAATCATGCAGCCCTAGTAAGAAGGCATTGTTACTTAAAAACGATACCTTTTTGCAGTCATTATTACTCCTAGTCTCATTTACACGAAGAGGCAGTAGAGATGAAGGGGCAGGTACAGGCGAAGACTCTGGGGCTGGCAAATCCAAAGTGGGTCCAGGGAGATTTTGGACTGGTGCAGTCATTAAAGGAGTGCATCCTAGAACAAAATAGGTTTTTATATCTTTTGATGCAATCACTTAGAAAAATGAAAAACTTTTCAAAGCATTACCATTTTTTAAAAGTGTTAGAGTTTCCACAAGAACACTCTTAATCTCTTTTAATTCAGCCAAAATTTGTTGATTGACTCCACTGTCATTGCTTGTCCTTGTGGATGTTGTTGCCTCCCTGCTTGATTCCTAGAATTGTAAAATATTTGTTAATACAGTTTGTTTGTAGTTATTAAAGGGGTAGTTCAGTCAAAAATTAAAACTTGCTGAAAATGTACTCAACACCAGACCATCCAAGATGTAGATGAGTTTGTTTCATTATTTGTAACAGGTTTGGAGAAATGTAGCATTACATCATTTACTCACCAATGGATCCTCCGCAGTGAATGGGTGCTGTGAAAATAAGAGTCTTGTGAGAACTTTAATAAGAATCAATGTATAATTTATACAGTAAAGTCTTTGTAGTGTTTTATTTTTTATATTTGTTCATTTAATTTCTTTCTTGTATGCTACTGTTAAATACATCTAGAATGAGTCTAGAGCACTGATATATGTAACTTTGTTTAAATAATCTTACTTTTTCTAGATTATACTGCTGCAGAAAGGATCTGGCTCTTATCCTTTTGACGCTCTTTTCAGAAACTTGTTTACTGACCGACTGTAAATAAAAAAGAATTATATAATTACAAATATAACCTTCAAATTAGCTGAAAGTGGCAATCATCTGGGTCTAACTTACCTCATATTCTTCACTGCTTTCTGATTCAGAAAGTATTCTGCTGTATTTCTGGCGCTGCCCTCTCCCTAATTCTTCATTCCCTTCAGGTCTGGATCTTTTGATGGACTGATTTTTCTCAATAGAATTAAGCTGCTTAAGCATGGCAGATCTAGTTCCTGAAATTATAAATAATAATCATCACAACATGAATCAAGTTTATCACAGTAATGCACAGACATATTACAAAAACATACTTACCAACGTTTAAGATTTTTGCAGGGCTGGATTCTTCTTTGTACTGTACATCACATAAACCACCAATTTCACACCGTCCATTCATAATTTTTTCCGTTGGAAGCACATCCCATGTTGGGGGATCTTCAATCCATTGGATTAACATAAACCTCATTTTCTAAATAGTATAAAAATTTAAAAAAGACAATATTCAGTCAATCATATGCTCTTTATGTGTGGGCAAAACAAAGAGTGTTTATCCTAATATTATATGCTTTGATGTAATGTAAAAAGACAAATGTTTTATAGGTGTATTAAACTTGGTTAAGGTTTTGTTAGATCTGGACCTCAATTCAGATATAGCTTCGCACCAGCCGGGTTACTGTAGAAGCAATTATGAGTCGCCTGTATGAGTCTTGTGAGTTACATTACGACAGCCTGTTGCTTGCTTTCTCTCAGGAGAGACATGCTCAAGGTCAAAGAACACAAGTTGTTTCTCGTTTATATTGCGAGGTTTACAGTGGATTTAGAACAGATAAGGGGGCCATTTCCCTCCAAAATAATGTTTAAAACTGTTACTAAGCAACCAGCAACAGAAACGTAACGTTACGTCCGAGGCATAACCGATAGCCACTGATTAAGTCCATTGTGATGTTAACTACAAAAATAACATTTAAGAAATAACTTAAGTTTCTATATGGTGTATTTCTACTTAAAAAGTTTCTACTTGTGGTGTAAGTAGTTGATAAATGTAAGAAAGACCGTTAATGATCTAATTATATATATCGAAAGAGACATCTAGTCAACTAACTTTTAAGTTACGGCCGTTACTGACCACACTTGTCTTAAGATGTTAAGAAAAAAACATTTTACGCAGGTTTACAAATAAATATTTCTAGATTGTGTCAAATGTTAATATAAAGAAACGTTTAAATATGTTACTTACAATTGTTTATCACAGCTCGTCGTCTTCCAGAAAGTTCGTCTCCTCCGACCGTTGCGCTGCAGTGAGTGAGCCAGGAAGGATGCGCATGCGCAATTGAATGTTCATGCCTACAATGTGAGTTGTGGGCGGTGTTCTTTGTATGAATATAAAAAATTCCGTTCAGTTTTTATTATGTTAACTTTCTAACGCCAAGATTGTGTATTATAATTATTATCATTTACATATGCAGTACGTTATACATATTTAATCTTTCCACAACAGTGACAAATGATTCCTCTAAACAAGAAGATATCCCTACATTGAAATGAATGCAAAACAACGAGGCCCTTATAAAAGGTACCCTATTTTTACAGCTTGAAGCTGAGTATAGATAATCATTTCAATTTAATACATTTGAAATAATTAGTAAATTTAAAATATGAATAATGCAAATTATTTTTCATAAATATTGACATTGTACATCTAATACAATGTTATTTATATAATTATTTGTTTTTGTTGTAAAGAAAGTTTTTTAACCCTCTAGTATTGTTAGTTTATATTGTAGCCACACTTATGGTTTACAGTCAAAACAGACCCGAGATTATATTTGTATCATTAATATTTTATTTTATATTAAAATAATGTTCAACATTTCATTTCAATGTTTCTTTAATATTTGGAATTTTGGAGGACATAACATGTTACTAAACAATATTCTAAATATCTAAATTATGGACCATTTAATTCTCCATAATTTGTTTTACAAATCTATTGGTGGTATCAGATGGAAATAAATAAATAAAATCATCTATAATTTTAGATACCTTCACTAGATACCTTCATTCATTCACTCACTCACTCATTTATGTCATAGCATGGGTGTCTAAATGTATGCATAGCACTGTATATCTTTATAATAGTATTACTTGAAAGCACTGCCACATGTTAAAATAGTCTTTGATATTACTAGATTTTTGGATCCAGAATCGAGTTGCCCCCTTCCAAAAACAAGTCGATGGCGGACAAACAACACTCCTCATTACAACTGGGATGATCTTACCCATCAGAATGACTCCCTTGCGGACAGTGAGGAAGATGAGGAGGAATTTTATGATTCTTTTGATGAAATGGACCATGGTGAAGATGAGTGGAGTGACACTCAGGGAGAAATAGACTCTACTATGGATGACACTGCTGTCACAAATTCTGATTCAAATGCACAATTTGAAAAATCTGGGGCCCCTCTTTACACAGGATCAGAGATAACAATTGCACAGGCAATAGTTCTAATTTTGTCCTTTTCTCTGAGGCACAGTTTAACAGCAAGTGCTGTGGAAGACCTTTTAAAGCTCTTAAATGTCTTTCTCCCGAGTAGCAACATATTGCCAGAGTCTCTCCACCTCTTCCGAAAAATATTCCATGATCCATCTGAGTCTCTAAATGTTCACCTTTTCTGCAACATTTGCCAAACATATCTTCCAAAGAACAACATGCATTGTCCAGAGTGTAATGAGATAAATGACCCAAAAAAGAATATTGCAGAAGGCAATTTTTATATAAGTCTCTCTATCGAGGACCAGCTAAGAGACATCCTACAAAAAGATGATTGTGCATTTCAATCAGAAGTATATGGAACAAATGATGTGAGAAAGGGTGAAATGTATCAAACACTTCCTAATTTCACAGCTAATGACATATCACTACTATGGAACTGTGATGGCATTCCAATGTTTAAATCTTCATCTTTTTCATTGTGGCCCATCAGATGTGTAATAAACGAACTCCAACCAAATGTTCGTTTCAAAAACATGATACTCGCAGGCGTCTGGTTTGGGCGTGGTAAACCTGACATGTCCACCTACCTTAAGCAATTTGTGGATGACATTCTAAAAATCAATTCACAAGGTCTGGAATGGAGACACCCACATACAAACACAACTGTGGTGTCTAAA
This sequence comes from Scardinius erythrophthalmus, assembly GCF_964197995.2. Lineage (NCBI taxonomy): Eukaryota > Metazoa > Chordata > Actinopteri > Cypriniformes > Leuciscidae > Scardinius > Scardinius erythrophthalmus. The sequence goes on from NC_138226.1 coordinate 50,481,138, forward strand.
GTTTTCCCTATCGTATGCTCTTGTGACGCAGTAGCTCGATGTGTGCTTCAAGGTATACATCAGTTCAATGGTGCATATGGATGTGGACATTGCTTAAATGAAGGGAAAACAGTGCCAAAGGGAAGAGGATATGCCAGAGTCTATCCACCCACTGAGGCACAG